>NW_012115488.1:11089973-11129084 GCF_000951035.1 Colobus angolensis palliatus | reverse complement strand
CCAAATGTCCATCAGTGACAGACTGGATTGAGAAAATGTGGCACATATACACCATGGAATACTATGCAGCCATAAAAAAGGATGAGTTCATATCCTTTGCAGGGACATGGATGCTGCTGGAAACCATCATTCTCAGCAAACTATCACAAGAACAGAAAACCAAACACCGCATGTTCTCACTCATGGGTGGGAATTGAACAATGAGAACATCTGGACACAGGAAGGGGAACATCACACACTGGAGCCTGTTGTGGGGTGTGGGGAGGTAGGAGGGATAGCATTAAGATAAATACCTAATGTAAATGAGGAGTTAATGGGTGCAGCATGCCAACATGGCACATATATACATGTGTAACAAACCTGCACATTGTGCACATGTACCCTAGAAGTTAAAGTATAAAAATAAATAAACAAATTAAATAAATAAATAAATAAAAGTGCATGTAAACCTGGTGAGATCTGAATAAGGTTGATGGATTTCATTGATATCAATTTTCAAGTTGTAATACTGTGCTATAGTTATACAAAATATTACCACATAGTGATGCATAGACTTTTTCTGTCATATTTCTTACAAAGGTATATAAATCTATAATTATCTCAAAATTAAAATATTAAAAAATAAATATACTGTTCATATTCAAGAGCAAAAGAGGTAAATTCTAGCTTAGAGACTAGGCCAGGACTAATGGAGAGAGTGTTATTTACGCTACCACTAGAAGTTGAATATGATCTTCGTAAGTGGAGAGTGTGTAGGGCAAAATATTTCAGTAATGAGAAGAGAACAGACCAAAGTCCTGCATTAGCAATAGTTGTTCATTATTTTAATAATTATATATTGAGAATTACTAGATGCCATGCATTTTATGCAGGATATTGAGAATATAAAGTAAGCAAAACTATATTTCCATGAACATTGTATATTCCTAAAGTGTATATTCATGGAAATTTCATATTGCTAGTTTAATATAATCCTGTATTTTACAAATGTATGTAACATTTTCACTCAAAGTATTATGGAGAACAATCTGGAAGAGAACAATTTTCAAAGATGTGTAATCATGTAGCCAGAGAAACTTTTAATGAATTTAACTTTAATGAAAAAAAAAATGGCATGTAGAATAATAAGTACAATTAAATGTCAGAAGTTTATGTTATTGACACATGTTGCCTAGGCTGGAGTGCAATGGCATGATATTGGCTCACTGCAACCTCTGCTTCCTGGGTTCAGGAAATTCTCGTGCCTTATCTGCCTGAGTAGTTGAGATTACAGGTGTGTGTCGCCATGCCTGGCTGATTTTTGTATATTTTAGTAGAAATGCGGTTTCACTATGTTGGCCAGGCTGGTCTCAAACTCCTGGCCTCAAGTGATCCACCTGCCTCACCTTCCCAAAGTGCTGGGATTACAAGTGTGAGCTACCACATCTGGCTGAATTCCTGGAACTTCAGTGAAAAGACTGACTGCTTTGTAAATCTGCTAACACAAGTAGAACAGAAACTAATTAAATACCAAGAAGATACTTTGCCAGTTCCAATGCTAAATCAGCCAATACTGAAATTGTTTAGATATACAATTTGAATGAACTCCATGGTCTAAGTTAAATTGTCTATGATAAGCCATCAGTTATCAGTTCTATGCACCTAAACTGGGGAAACAACTGGTATTCAAAAGGACATAAGTCCAATGTCAAGCATGGAGAACCAGGATGGCTGCCTTATCCTTCTCGAGTTTTGCATTTCATGACTTATCATAAAAATGATACAATGACCCAAATTATATATATATATTACTGTGGTAGCTTATAAACTGCTAAAATAGTGTATGACCAATGTTCGGTATGTCAAACCAATATTCCTGGGAAGACAAAGCTTCAGGTACATTCCATAACGTGATAGGCCCCTTAAACATTTATAGAGGGATATCATTCAGTTGTCATTTTCAACACATGTTTTCTGGTTCTATAAAAGACTTCCCATTCAAGGGAGCTGATGTTATAACAGTAGCTTATTATGCCACTGTGTGTTTTCAGCAGGTACAGAAAGCTGTTCATGGTTCACTGAATGAGGACAATCAACCCCTTCATAATCCATAACCCAAAGACTGAATTTTCTGAGAACACCAGAGAAAGACTGCTCCTGCCATCCACATTGCAGCAAAACTTCAGGACCTTGAACCTTGGGTTAATAATCTTACAACTCAGAAGCATCCCTCCATACTCTTGAAACTGGACACCCTTGGGAACCCTTAAGGTAAAGCTAACCAAGGAAGATTTTCTTCCCAGAAGATGGCATCTTTTTTCCCAAGATCACAGAAGCTTTTCCCAAGATCACAGATCAAGACTTCTCTAGTACCATGAGACTCTTATCTTTGAATTTTTTCTCCTTTCTTATAAACAATAGAAGTAAAAATGGAATCCTTTGTGTGCACTCGTGGGGTATACTTTTATTTGTGAAGGATGCTGCAGCCAGACTTATACATGGATAACAGATACAGTTTCGGTCTGTGTCCCCATCCAAAACTCATGTTGAATTGTAATCCCCAGTGTTGGTGGGGCCTAGTGGGAGGTGATTGGATCATGGGTGTGGTTTCTAATGGTTTAACATAATCTCTTTAGTACTGTCTTGTGATAGAGTTCTCATGAGGTCTGGTTGTTTAAAAGTGTGTGGCACCTTCCTGTTCACTCTTTCTCCTGCTCTGACATGTGAAGCTGTGCCTGCTTTTCCTTCAACTTCTGCCATGATTGTAATTTTCCTGAGGCCTCTCCAGCCATGCTTCCTGTACAACCTGCAGAACTGTGAGTCAACTAAACCACTTTCTTTTATAAAATACCCAGTCTCAGATACTTCCTTATAACAATACAAGAAAGGACTAATACAATAAATTTATGCCTTGACAGATGGAAGATGAAGGCCCAATGTAGGTGAGAAATTTTAATGGTATGTACATTGCTCAATAATCAGTCAGAAAGAACATTTATCTACTCCTCTCAACCTACAGTGTGGGTTAAAAAGAACATTGCCAGAAGGTCATCACTCTTCTAGAAGGGCATCATTTGTTAGGTCCTTTTTTCCATAAGTAAAGGAGGCAATGATTAGAAATTTGTTCCTCACCATAGGCTCCATAGAAGATTCTCCTCTAAAAGCTATGATTACACAACAGAATTTAAATTCTCTCACAAAAGTGATGCTAAACAATAAAATTGCCCTAGATTACTTCCTGGTTAAACAGAGGAGTAACCATGCAGCTGCTGGCACTTGTTGCCCATGGAGAAATATATCACATTTGGTATTACAGAGATTAAATAGTAGGGGATTAATGAAGAGGCTGCTTAGTTAAAGTAAGTAGACTCTTTATCTAGCTCATTCTTTGATGTACTGATTTTAGTTTGTTTGCTTTATGGGGGCCCTGGGTAAGGAGCATAATCCAAACTCTTGTTATTATCTTCCTGATAGTCATAATAGTAGTCTCCCTGGTGCATTGTGGCCTCTGAAAAGGTTTAAAAGTTTGCATGCAGCCATCTCTAGAATATCAAATGGTCTCACTTCAACTATAATGACTAGAGTGAAAAAAGATGTGACCATGAGGGCACCATAACCTGTAAATGGCATTCTGAGGCTGGAAACCCAAAATGATGGTAACTGAGAGTGGCACTAAGACCATAAGTTTTGGTCACACTCTCGCTTAAGGAGAACTTAACTAAAGGGGGGACATTTTTAAAAGAAAATTATTAGAGGCCATTGTTTTGGACTGAGCTCATGCAGCAGGCCCCAAAAGATCAGATCAAACCAAAATGGAGTCACTTATGCTAAATGTGACATGATCAAACTAAGACTTTAAGAAAACACATAGATCCTAGAAAAGACCAAGTTTTGTGTTTGTTTTTTTTTTTTTTTACTGGAACTCATTTAAAAAAATGACCTGAAGTCCTTGTTCTCATCTTACAGAACCCATAGTTCTATTTTCCAGTATGTTTCAAGAGCAAATAAGTACAGTTACAATGATGATAGTGCCATCAATGACTAAACTTTTGGTCAATCTCTCAAAATTGAGAGGATGACCAAAAGGAGGGAATTATTAAATCAAGTTTAGTCTAAAACTGCCTCCTTACGTATTTTAACTTTGGCCTTAAAGTTTCTCTGTACATCCTCAATCATAGCCTAAATAGAAGTGTAAACAGACTATACTGTACTCTTGTGCCAATTACTGAATTTTGGCCAATCAAATATGGCCAACTGTTTAAATCGTGTTCAAATAAGACAAACACCAAGCTATAACCAATCCATCAGCTTCTGTACCTCACTTCTGATTTGTGTACATCATTTTCCTTTTTCTGTCCATAAATCTCCTACCACGTGGCTGCACCAGAGTCTCTGAGCCTACTCTGGTGTGGGAGGCTGCCTGAATTGCAAATCACTCTTTGCTCAATTAAACTCTTTAATTAGGCTGAGGTTTTTCTTTTAACATAAGGAAACTTTTTGTATAATTTAAAAATCTTAAAATTATTTTTATAAAGTTCCTCTGATGTTTGGATCATTTCCAATTACTAGAGGGTTATGATATGGGAATGCATGTTTTAAAAAAATTGTGGAATGTTTTCAGCTATCAAATGCTAACATCTGATAGATAGTTCAGGATTTATTGCTTCCTAGACTTTCACTAAAATTTAAGGTTATAATTCTGTATATAAAATGTGCTAAATAAGATGTGTTTTTATTGAGGAAAGGAATAATTTTGTCTAATTCAGAAATTATCTGTTTATTAAAATTATGAATTAAGTTTTTTTTGTAATAAAGTAAAATGACTGGTTATCAAAAAAAGAGAGAGAATTTAGGACAAAATAGAAAGTCAAAGCAGGTCATAGATGATCTGCGTAAGTCATATGCACATTTATTCCTATTTCTCTCTGTGTTTATCTTCATGTACATTCAGAGAAAATAGAAACTTGAAAAAGTTTAGTTAATAAAACATTCTTTAAGAAGATAGAAAATTGGAAAAATTCAACTAATTAACATTGGTCATAATCAAAGCTCCTAATATTGATAAAGGTAAAATATGAAATAATGTAAATAAATATGCTGGTGTTTGAAAATTCCTTGCTAGTATAGGTAAGCACAAAGCCAGATTTACCATGGAAACAAATTTCACATAGATGCTTTCATTGTTTTGGTTCATACTGTATTTGCTATTTTGCATAGATGGTACTAGCACTAAAATGTTTACTGGTTATGTGCTTGAAGTAAACTTCTTAATTGCACAAAATGTATGTGGTGTTGGTAGACTTAAAGATGTTAATTTACATATCAGGAACAAAATATTCATCTTTTTTTGTATTTTCTTTTTTAGACTCTGGGTGACACTGTAGCCTCTAAGGTAAACTGAGTAGGAGAAAAATTTGGTTTTCTGTTTATATGATTTTTGCTTTTAATTTTCATTTATTTACTCTTTGATCTCCTTTGGGTTTTACTTATATATACATATATAAAACCACTATTTTTTTTTTTACTTTCTGATGGAAGGCTTGTATTTGGTTCCATGAGTTGTCATTTGTTTCCTATGCATTTCCAACAACTCATCCTTTGCTCTATTTATGTAACGCTCCCAAACTACCTTTGTCAAGCCTCCAAAAAATGATACAATACACCAGCTATTTAAAATTGGATTGGTTTTGCTTACCTCTGATGACCTAGAGAGCTATAAATGCTTTCAGGTTCTTGGAAAAGAAAATAGGCTTATCTTCATAAGTTCTGAACAGGAATAGTACATATATTTTACAGAACAGAAATAGTACACATATTTTATTTTTTGGAAAAGTAGGTGAGAGTAGAAATGCTTAAATGGTGTTTATTTCCAAGGTAATTTAATTTAATCAGCAATTTGAATTGGATTCAGATCTTCTCCTTTAGATAATGAGGAAAAACTGTTATGGTTACAATGTTGTAATATTCAGGAAAGATAGGCCTTATCCTTAAGAATATTGTATTCTGATATGACTGAAGACAGCGATTGTGTTGCAGAAGAAAACTATAGAACTAGATTAACCATTAATTCATGGGTGGCCACATTTGGAGTTGTCCACAACACCTCTCTTCATCATAAAGCAGTCAGAGAAATTGATACCAGATTCTCCGTGATTGAGGAATTAATAAATAGAAAAGGGGAGACTGAAATCAGCCCAATTGTCCTGTAGAAGTAGTCTTTACAATTCCTTCTGAATAAACATAGAAATTGACCTTCCCAGTATTAAAAATTGAGACAGTTTCATTTGTCTAATCTGAGTTCCTTTCTCAGGAAAACACTCGTCAGTACTCCCAGATGGTATAAATTGGCAAATCACTGAAACTAGACAGTAAGTCACCAGATCCCTCAACTGTCATAATTGTTCAATCGATTATCTGCTTCCTGTTGACCAACATGTATGTCTTCCTTATCCCTCCCTAACTGCTGTTTTCCCACACATAGTTACATTTCTTCATTGCATTATAAACCCCTAATTTCAGTTAGTTGGGAGATTTGAGATTGTGCCCCCATCTAATCTGTAGCACCTGATTAAAGCCTTCTTCCCAGGCAATACTCATTGTCTCAGTGATTGGCTTTCTGTGTGGCAAGCAGCAGGGCCTGGAACAACCACCTGGTGTTTCAGTAACCATGCTACTTCAAAGTGCTTCAGAATATAAACACAATCAAAGTATGGGAAATGTGTGATTGGTTGATATTTTGTTTTTGTTACCTGAAGAAATAAATGGCAATGTTATATAGATACTGGATTTGATAATTTAAAAAATTCAAAAAAGAAATATATATGTATATATATTTGCACTAGAGTAGGATTAGGAGGGGAAATTAAAGCGGTGTCCAATCTCAATTCTCCCTCTTTATGTACATATAAATTTATAATTTAAATAATTCTTCATAAAATTAATATAATTATTAAAGTAAATCATAATCATAAAATATGATTTATAAAATTATCTAAATTAATATAATTTTATATTTATAAATATATTTCTCTATTATATAAATATAAAATTATATATTTTTTTATTTTTGTACACTTCAGCTGAGATTTTGGGATGTTCTTGAAGAACAGATTATTTTAGAACTAAAATCTACAGGGGGTGGAGACCAACTGCACTTCACTGCTGGTATAAGAACAAAGGGTGAGGTGAAGGCTCTCCCATGACACAAACTCTAATTGCAGAACTTGGACTCCAGCTCCTGACAGAACAAAGGCCAGTGCTCCCATTGTCACGCAGCACATAAATTTTACATTTTCAGAACGAGGGTCTTTTCCTAAAGTCTAATACCCAGCCCAGTCAGATCCCTGTGCACTATACAGAATATAATGGATCTGGTTATACTCTCTCATTTATTTGACAGATTTGTATCTTTTACTTTAATTATTGATGATTGCCTGAATATGCCTAGAATTGTTAAGTACTTTGGAAGCTAAATTTAGAAAAGCCCCAGTGTCCTCTTTTATAGCCATTTGTTTCCCCAACATAGGCTATATACTGTAGTGAGTGGTTCTTGGTTCAGTCTCAAAATCCTCTAGTTTCCTGCTCTGCACATATTGATTTGTTTCCAGTTTGTCCCTTGACTGTTCCAAGGATAGTCTATATGCAAAATCCTGCACATGAAACTCATGTATAAGAAAGTGTATTTTTCCCTGAAAAAAATTTGCACTTGTTCTGAGAACGGAAATGGGAAAGGAACTGGGACTGAGAGAAGGTCAGAATTTTCTTCATTCTGGGGGCAGGAAAATGTGAAAGAGGGTTCTGGAAGCAAACATAGCTGAGACTGGACACCGCCTCAATTTCCCCTCCTAATCCTACTCTGGTGCTAAAGGCCTACTTTGGGAAAAATAGTTCAGCAGGGCTCACCCCTGCTGCCAATACCTGAGATCCTGGGATCCCTGAGCAGAGGGCAACAGAAGAAAGTGAATGCCTGGGGACTTTACTCACTTTGTCTTGTGACTTTAAGCAGGTAATTACAGAAAAATTTAAAGCACTAATGGAGGAGAAAAAAATGATTGCTACCATAAATTGTATGTTACGAACATCACCTGTCTCATAAGAAATTGGTCAGTTTGTAATTATATTATTTGGCATTATTATTCTAAATTCACATGGGAAGAAATTGAAACCTAGAGCTGTTAAGCTACTTGCCCAAATTTGCCCAGTAGATATGGGCCAGGGTCAGGGCATGGATTTAGTTTCTTCAAGTTCAATCCACATTCTTAATTCTCATATTATTCTGCCACCCGAAGAAAGTGGCAACAGGCCTCAATTTCCACAACTGTCAAAGGGGATGATCGGACTTTAAGTGATTTAGTGTCCCTAGCACTAATATGAATTTTTCTGGAGATGTACAGCAACATTATTCCCATATAAAACACCTGCAAAAGCACTATTTGTGAGCTTGCCATATGTTTTCAGCAGAAAGCTTACATTTATTTCCCCATGGAGCAATGTACTAAGAAATGTTTTTGTAGGTTGGTGTTTATGATAAAGTATTTCATATAATTTTACCTTTTTAATATGTCACATTAAATCTTGAGAAAGTAATGGATAAAAGAGAACAAATATCTCGTAAGGAGACTAAATTGAATTGCCTTGTGTTCTAGGTTATGCACATGACTAAAAAGAAAATGATAACTGCTATTCCAAAACACACGAGAGTTCAAGATTTTCAAGCATCTAAATGATGGATGCTAGTGATTACTATAAGACTTAAAAATGAAATAAAATTTACAAAAGTTTGAAGAAATAAGTTGATAAGTAATTTTCAAATTTTCAACCCCACAAATGTTACAATATTTATAACACTTCAGTGGTGTTTTTATTTTTTACATTAATTTTTAAAATCTAGAATCCACATTTAGAGTATCACAGTATCACAAGTATCATCATTTTATTTGGTTTAAATGACTTCCCTGGATTTTTTATATTCTTCACTCACTCTACCCGAAATTTTCCAAGAAAAAACAAAGTTGAATATGGAGCCAGATAGATGCCAAGGCGCTAAATTTGATCTGTATTGTTTTCAATAATAATCAATACTTTTGCCTGGGCAACGAGTTTTACCTGGGTGTAGAAAGAGAGCATTGAAGAGATGCAATTCATCATTTGAATCAGATCAACCATTCTGTTCTTCTTTGGGCCATTTAATCTTACCCTGTGCAATCATGTCATCTGCTAACACTCAGGTAATAACAAAAGTCCTCTGATAACTTTTAGTAACAAATTACCAAACTCTCTGTTCACTGATTAAAATATATGGCACCAGTGCTGTCTAATAGAAATTTTTAATATCTGCACTGTCCAATAAAGTAGCTGCATGTAGTTATTGAGTATTTGAAATTTGACTAGTGTGACTGATAAACTGGATTTTTAACTTTGTTTAATTTTAATTATTTTAATTAAATTTAAGTGGTTGCATGTTGCTAGTGGCTACTGAATTGGCTAGTTCAGGTTTAGACCAGAGTGATCCTTAAAACGTCCAAAATATCAAAAGTCAAACTCACAGAGGCAGACAGCAGAATGGTGGTTGACAGGGGTGGTGGGGAGCACAGAATGTCTTAGGACATTTGGTCAAAGGGTACCAACTTTATTATAAGATGAATAATTTCTAGGCATTGAATGTATAGAATAGTGACCATAGTTACTAATACTATATTGTTTACTTGAACTTTGTTAAGATAGCAGATTATAAGCGTCCTCAACTCTCACTCCTGCGCCACACTCCACCATGGTAACTATAGGTGGTGAAGGATATGTTAATTATACTGTGGTAGTCAGTATATAATGTACACACATATTAAATCATCATGTGTGTACTTTGATTATATATAATTTTCATTTGTCGATTAAATATTTTAAAATTTAAAAAAAGCCTCTCAGACGAGTGCAGTGGCTCACGCCTGTAATCCCAGCACTTTGGGAGGCCAAGATGGGCTGATCACCTGAGGTCAGGAGTTTGAAACCAGCCTGGCCAACACGGGAAAGCCCTATCTCTGCTGTCTCTACTCAAAATACAAAAATTAGCCGGGTATGGTAGCAGGCACCTGTAATCACAGCTACTCAGGGACTCTGAGGCACAAGAATTGCTTGAACCCAGGAAGCAGAGGTTGCAGTGAGCCGATATTACACCACTGCACTCCAGCCTGTGTGACAGAGGGAGACTCCATCTCAAAACAAAATGAAACAACAACAACAACAAAAAAAAAAAAAACAAAGAGCCACTCCTCTCTCACTACAGGACCCTTTGAGCTTAGAAGCCTGTGGCAAGGATGGAGACTCTGGTCAGATTCTCTTTCATCCTGTCACTTGGCTGGATTTGATCTCCTTTGCATACCACCCAAGAGACTCAGCTTCAGCGATGAGTGGGCATGAAGGTCCGACTGGTGGGGAGACAAGTACATGAACAAGGACAGACACCAATAGAGTATTTGTTTACGATGGATTCCTTTGGGATTGGTTATGATTCATGTGTCCTCCTTTTTTTTGGAGTGCTACTGGAAACCTTCTGCAGTTGTCCCCAAATTTAAGCAATATTTTTCCTTCAGCTAGCCACTTATGTTCCTTCTCTCTCCTTTTGCAATCCTGTAGTCTTCCTCTGTCTTTTGTGTGTGTGTTGGCAGGTGTGTGCATGGGAGGGGTGTGTTCACCTTGACTCTCCAGGCAATCTTTGTGTAGAGGATTTGAGGTGGTTCTGAGCCTATGCTCTCAAACTTCACCATGGTTCATGAGAAACAGTTATGCACTCTCTTTCCTCTCTCAAGTAAAATACAGTTCTCTGTTCCATTTGTTCAACTTCTTCAAGAAAAACATTCAGGCATCCTTGTCCTTATCTCAAATAGAAATGTAGAAAGCTCTGGAACTTCCAAATTTTTTTCTTTCTCTTTCATCTCCCCACTGGCGAGTTCATGCACTTCTCACACAGACATATTTTAAAGCATGGAGCCAGCCCTAAGCTCTGAGTACCACAGATGCCCAGGACCAAAAGTCAAACTCATCTATTGTGAGAGAAAGGACATCTTACCTCTCCTGGAGGGTAAGGTTGAGATGAAACTGACAGCTCTTTGATGAAACTCTCCCATTGACATCCAACACCTATTCTTGGCCCCTCCACTTCTTTATAGGTTGGAGGTAAATGATCAGCTCAGCTAAGGATCTAGGCCACTTTCTTTGCAAGTCCTACTTAAATGATCCAGACCTTCTCTTCAGAATGTTGGAGCAGTTGACATAGTATCTCAAAGGCCTCAGCTGAAACAGAAAGAGAAAAGATCCAATTTAAAATTGTGTTACCTATATATGCAGTTACACAATACATTCTTTATCCTAAGAATTTTCTATGTAATATTTCATAACAACACTATATGGAATATTATTAATATAACCTAGTCACAAATGAGGAATCTAGGTAAGATAAACTAGGTAACTTTCCAAGGCCATATAGTTTAGAAAGAAGTGGCAGATCTGGGATTAAAATCTGCAACCCTAATTTTTCTTTTCTTTCTCAAAATTCAATCTGTTGAACTATCTTTCCTAGGTTAGTTATTTTAGGCATCAAATGCTAAAACCACAAAGAAGTAAGTTGTGTCTGAAGTTATTAACACGGTGTATATGTGTGTGTGTGTGTGTGTGTGTATGTATTTACATACAGATGGAAATACATGTACATATATGTACAAATAAATATGCATATATGTCTTTCCTTTTTTCTAAGTCACAGTCTTTCCTCCTATATTTCCACATATTATAAATGTGAGTCCTTCTTAGAATCAGTGTACACTCTTCCCTAAAAAATAATGCCTCTTTTCTCCAAAAATATCATAAATAAACTAATGTTATATTTGACAATTTCTCATCTTAGAATCCAAAACATATCAGGATCAATGAATTACTCAAAGAGCGACTCTATGAATACAAGTGTGCATTGACCCATTCTTGATGCAAAAAAAAATCAAGGATCAAGAGGAGATAATTAACATTTAAACACACTCTTATGAGCGTCAGTGGCCAATTGAATGCATTCTTAGGGTTAGATCAATTTAAAAAACAACAAAAACCCTTAAAGGTTTCTTTTGAAATATGTTATCTTTGAACATATAGCTTTACAGAGTTTGAAAGAGAAAAGAATATAAAACTAGTTCTTGTTAGTGTAAAAGTAGTGTATTCTGCTCATTATCCATTGATTAATTCAACAAATACTACAGTTAAATGTATGATATTATGCAAGTCAGAATCAATAGTCTTAAAGACTGGGCAAGGAAAAAAAAATTCAAGATTTTCAGCAGGCCCATCTGAAAATCGACATGCTTAACCAGAAAAGAGACATGTGAACAACTCCTTATATTTTTGATATTTATTTTAATTTTACCCAAATACAGTTACAAGTTCATTAATTTTATCTTAACTAGTTGGCTTTAAGAATATAAACAATGCAGGACTCCCTTTAGTTTAAAGGTGTGGGTACTGCACTATTGCTACAAGCAAAAATAAATCTACATACACACACTTAAAGGTTGATACTATAAACATGTCACGATGTAAGAAGCTGATTTCACATCTCTGTCATGAGCACATCTTGTTCTATGAGCATGATAAATTTATTAGGTGTGTGCACATGGAACTTTATAAGTGAAATAATGAAGTGCCTCATTTTACATATGAGATCTAAGGAAGTTACATGATTCTCTTGAGTGCTAGTGCCAGTGAGTAGCAGAACAAAACAGATGCATTTAGGATTCTTTTTACATACACAGAGAGAGCGTTTTGAGATACATAGGAAGAGAAATGATTCTTAGTTTCTGGAATATTCTCGATCTCTAACCTTATATCACTTATGTTATACTTCCGTTGGCAGAATATAACTTAAGTACTTAACATAGCCAAACACATACAAATGCATTTAGATAGTGAACAAAAAGTTGTATTCTGGGAGTGAATATGATTAATGGGTATTTGTAAAGAATCATCTATATATCAGATGCTTTTACATATGAGAGATACATACATGCTCATCAGCGCAATACAATTATAACTCTCCTTCTCACATTCTTACTTCCCTCCTTCTAGGTCAACTGACACTTACACTAAAATCATTGTTTTTAATTTGATCTAACCAAGCCCCAGCCTTCATTCAGTGTTCTAACCTCTTAGAACACCCAATTAAGAGAGCATTGATTTTCTTCTCCAAGATGGTTCTCTGTTTCTCCCATACACAAAATTTACTATGGGTACATGGGATGTGAGCCTTTTCCTGACATATGTCTTTACTTCTTGAGGTTTGCAGCTGAGAGAGATTTCAGTCTGTTTAGTGAATAGCAGTTGGGGATGTAGGGCAATTGGGAGGTAATCACAACTTTTTCTACCACTTTTACTCTGCTGAATATTCTCATTTTCTTTCTAGTCAAAGAAATGGGTAAAATATAAGCTCTCCAGCAATACTCAAAAAGTGTCTTCTGACATTTGGAGACCTTCTCTAATAAGATGGTGAAGGAGATAAGAGGTTTTTGAGAATTGCACTTGCTTCATTATCACATGCTTTCAAAAAATTATTCAAAATTGCTAAAAATATAATATCTTTGAATCTAGTTTATATAATTTAGATGTTTTGTCCCCTCCAAAGCTAATGTTTAAAAGTGACCTCCAATATTGGCAGTGGCCCTAGTGGGAGGTGTTTGCATTGTGGGAACAGATTTCTCGTAAATGGCTTGGTGGTGTTCTTGCAGTAATGAGTGAGCTCTCACTCTATGTTCATGTGAGATCAGTTTGTTCTAAAAAGTCTGGTACCTCCCCTCTCTCTCCCTCTTGCTCCATCTCTTGCCATGTGATACACTGGCTCCCCCTTGCCTTCTATAGATATAGAAGACCCCAGAGGTAAAGAGAACATTGGGTTGAAGGAACTCAGACACTTTCTTCATTGCTAGATAGCAGAGCAGGTGTCTGAGATGAGGTAGAGAGATTAGCAGTGCTCATTCTGTTCAGGGCAATAAAGAACTATCAAAGGGTTCTATGCAAGAGGTGGCATGTTCATATTTGCCTTTCAAAATATTACTCTATCTTCATAAAGGGGATGGAGGAATGGTAACATTAAAGGAAGAGACCTACTGTAAGTAATTGCAGTCATCCAAGTGAACTATGATGGGGCCCTGAACAAAATTAGGGATAGGGAAGATGGGTGCCAACAGAATAGATTTGAAAGATCCTTCAGGGTGGAATTAGAAGTATTTTGTAGTTGAAGGGAAGTAAACTATGTGGGCAAAGGAGCGAAGGATGACATCAGATGTCTAGCTTGTTCAGGAGTTTAGTAGGGAGAAATGCAGGTTTCGGAAAAATGGGAGGTAGTTAGTTAAATTATAGTATATTAAATTTAATGAAACTATCGAACATCTAAGAAGCATGGAGGAGGCAATTCAGTAAATGGGTCTGAACCTTAGGAGAAATGTGGGTGACCTTTGTCTAGAATACCCATCTCAGACCTCACTATTTAAAATTCAAATTTTGTATTATCTCTTTAATCCCTGGGTTAACTCCATTTTATGTTTTCCATAGGAGGGATGTTTGTCACAGCTCTTACTATCTTTTCGAATTATTTATTTTCTCTTATAATAAAGTTAATATCCTCCAGGAAGAGAGAAATAATTGTTTCTCCATCCTGCTCAGTTTCTTGAAGATAGTAACAGTGCCTTCTTTCTTGGGCCATCTTTGATATTGGGAACAATTCTAGACACATAGTAGGCAACAATAATAAATGTTCATTGAATTGAAAATTTACTGATTAAAGCAAAGATTTGTTTAGTTATATAAGCAATAGAAATTAGGTTGGAGCCAGATTGTTCAGGGTCTTATATGCTAAGTCAAGGCTTTGAATTTATCGTTTTCATTTTGACTACCACTCTAATTGTTAATGTGTGAAGGCGTTATTTTATAATGATTTATGTGCAGTTTACTGGACATTTATTCCTATAGTCATGAATGTCAGATATGAATTATGTGTAACCTTGGGAGTTACCATGTTCCATATTCGAATGGCTAATGATAAGACAAGGCACTGGATTTCTTTTTTCCTTTTTTTTCTTTCTTTTCTTTTTTTCTTTTTTGCTAAGCTAATGTCACCTTTCTCAGCCTCTTTGACAAGGGTACAGAAATAAAAGAACCTTGTCATTGTCTCGGTACTCCGGAAAACTAGGCTCTATTTTGGGTTAGCCAATCAATTTATACAAACACATTCTCTCTTTCTCTCTCTGTCTTTCTGTCTCTCTCTCTCTCTCCGCCCCCCCCAACACAGACACACACACACACACATCTTAATCACTTCATCAATAAAATTGGGTGGTTGGGTTAAATTATACCTAAAATGTAATAGGATTAAACTACTGACTATATCCTTCTGAGTCATATCCTGTTGTCTTTTGGTCATATATTAAATTCCCTATGTTTAAACTTGCCTAATAGTAACATACGTATTCTAGACAGGCTTTTAAATCACAAACAAACTGAACTCCTGCAGTAAAATCTTCAGTAAAAGCATTAATTATAATGATTACTTATCAAACTTATAACAGATGTGTTTTAAATGACCTGCTTTGTACTTTTATTTTAAAAATTCTGTTAATATTATTCTGAGTAAGACAAGGGTTTATAGTTCTAATTGAGAAATTCACAATGATTATGAAGTAATTTGATAGAATGCCAAATGAATATTAATTTTGATGCTTGTGAAATGTATTATTTCCATGTTTAATTGAAAGAATGATAACAGACCATTGTAGCAATCCCATTATTTTAAGTGGCATGCATTATGAATTAATCAAATGGATGATAATAATTTGTTACTATCTACAGCACCACTCTGGTATGTAAAACTATAAAATGGTTTCATTTCAGCATTCCTACAATAAAAAGAACTTTAGTAGTCTTTTTGATTATTGAAATAGTTCTTGTTTACGGAAACCATACACAAATGTAAACGTAGACAATAATATCAAGTATTTTATTATCACAAGATCCCAAATTATTTTCAGATTTAGTTTAGAAATAATGTTAGTCTATACTAATACTATGGTATGATATAGCTGTCCAAACAGTAGCACCTGGCCACAGGTGAAATGTGGCAAGCATTACTGAAGAACTAAATTTTTAATTTTATTAAATGTAGGCTCTTTTAATTGATTAATTTATCTGGAAATGTAATTAGCTACCTATGTCTGGTGGTTACTATATTGGCCAGCACAGATCCATAGATTTAGAACCATATTTCAAAAATATATGATCACTATTTTCACAGCACTTGTTTTATATAGAAATTCTAAAATTCTTAATTTTTAAAAGGAAACTTCAAAAAATAATTTTTTTCAAAACAAGGTATCACTCTGTTGCCCAGGTTGTATTCCAGTGGCATGATCATGGCTCAGTGCAGCCTCAATTTCTGGGGCTCGAGAGATTCGCCCATCTCAGCCTCCTCAGTGGCTAGGATCACAGGTATACACCACCACACCCATGTAATTATCATTATTTTCTTTGTTAGAGATGGGGTCTCCTATGTTGCCCAGGCTAGTCTTCAACTCCTGGGCTCAAACAATCTTTCTGCCTTGTCCTCCTAAAGTGCTGGGATTATAGGTGTGAGCCACTATGCCTAGCTTTACATATTTTTTCAAGTAATAGAAATGTTTATAAACCGAAATATACATTTTTTAGCTTTTAATTCCATCATGCATTTTTAAAATTCTATGTCTTAACTCGAGTCAGCATCTGAAAGATGAGGGATATCTTTGATTTAATCTTTGTACTTGTGTTCATTCTCTTTTAGCAGCATTAATATACAAATTTATTATACGTTTAGCATGATTATTCCTTGATATTTAAGTATTTTCTCAAGCTTGCTAATTGTTAAGAGTAAATACCAGGCCCTCCTCACTCTGGCAAAGTAACTTTAATTCACTTAGAAACACACACACACACACACATACACACTGATATTACACTGAGAGTAGTTTACACATTATAGTCAACTGAAGCAGGCTAAAATCCCCTCCAAAACAGAAAGCTAAGTAAATTCCTTCCATGCCATGCCTTTAGACAGCATTCTCAGAAGCTAAAGAACACTGCCAGCTTCCTCTCCTACCTAGGATAAAGCACACAATGTATTTTGGTAGTTATCCCACAAACAAATGCCTGATTATCCTTTGCAGTTCTCACAGCCTGAATATCAATGCTGCATAAAGGATGAAAAGGTCTGCTCTTCATATTTTGTTCTTATAAAATAACATTTCAAATTATTGCCCTTTAAAATTTTCCCAAATGACCACTCAGGACAGCCTCTTCCTTTTGCACCAATAGAGGCAAGAAAGGCTGTGACAGCCTGGCTGTGGCAAAAGAGGATGAGACTTCTAAAGATTCAATCATTCTAATTGCCTAAAGTAGCGAAACTGGGAACAACTCCACAAACGAAAAATGAAAGAGGTTTCCTAAATCATTGCTTTGATCCTGTTATCCCTTTGCTCAAGAAGTTTCAGTTGCCCCTTCCTTCTTTGCTTAGGACTATGATCTTGATAATTTTTGATGATTTAATTCCAGTTTGGGGGAAAAAAATATATATATACACACACACAATATATAAATATATTAAACATACATCCAGATGTATAATTCTCTCTAAATTAAATATCTGTAGCTACTGGGTATGTGCAGTTAATACAAAGTTTTATTTGTTTATCATATGATTGTTATATTTAGGAAAATAAATGTTAAAAACTTGTTTTTATGATTGCTTCCTCAATGGTTCATCATTTGCAAATAGAAAACAACTCATTTTTTGGAGATGACTGACTCAGAGAATAAACTTTAAACCCCACATCCTTGCTTTCTAGGACCAGAATGAGGGTTCATCTTTTTCTTTCCTACTAATTTTCTGTACTACTTCTGTCCATAATCCCCTTGTACTACACCAACTAGTTTCAAATTCTTTTAGTTTGAGTTGAATTTCTTTTGTATAGTTTTTCTTCAACATTTTAATGACTATTATAGACTTAAGAAAAAAGTATATAGAAAAATTATTGAATATCTGTAATGAATTAATTGTGTTGCAAAGATAATTCAGAGCTCTCCAAGAAGCTTACTTGGCTACATTTATGGATATATTTAATGTACTTCTAAATATTCTCTGTCTTGAGAATTTTGCCTCTGACCTTCAAAAAATAATCTTTCTTCTTCAGCAATCCTTTCTCTTTCCTCTCTTTTTCTTCCATTCTTTATTCCTTAATTCAAACATATGCACATCCACACAGTTAAAATTTAAAGGTAAACATTCTACTAGTACTTATATAAGTCAGAAGTCATTAAATGCCAACTAGATTGGCTTGGCAGAGTCTCACATAATAGAAATCACAAAAATGTATGCAATAGAAAAAGTAGTACGTGGCATTTTGAAAATATTACGCAATAAACACTATACTGTAAGTTTTGTTTGCTTATCATGTGACATTTATGTTTAGGAAAAGAAATATGAGCTGTTTTTAGATATTTTAGTGATTTAGCTTTGAAACAAAAGATTTCCTACTAGAAATAATTTCAATGTTCTTAATCATTTACTTTCCTTTTTTCAGGAATCTCTGCAGTCAGCAGTCTGTTGTCCATTGCCTGAAAAGCACTGTTTTATATATTTTGCTCAGATTTCTAGTTATTTAAGGTAGGAGGGTAAATCTCATTCCTGTTTTTCAATCATGACTGGTAGCAGAAGTTCCTGATTTATTTCTGCATTTGTTTCAGTTTAAAAAAAAATGAAGAGAGTAAATCCCAATTCACAAAGAACTGTAGTTATAGAATTATTGTATTAGTCTATTCTGGCACTGCTATAAAGAACTACCTGAGACTGCGTACTTTATAAATAAAAGAGGTTTAATTGGTGCATGGTTCCACAAGCTGTACATGAAGCATGGCTGGGGAGGCCTCACGAAACTTAGAATCAAGGCTTAGGGTAAGGGGAAAGCAAGCACGTCCTACATGGCTGGAGCAGGAGGAAGAGAGCACATGGGGAGGTGCTACACACTTTTAATCAACCAGATCTCCTGAGAACTCAGTCAATATCACAAGAACAGCAAGGGAGCAGTCCTCTCCCATGATCCAATTACCTCCCACCAGGCCCCTTCTCTAACACTGGGGATTACAATTCTACATGAGATTTGGGCAGGGACACAAATCCAAATCATGTCATTTTAATCCTGGCCCCTCCCAAATCTCATGTCCTTCTCATATTGCAAAATACAGTCATCCCTTCTCAACAGTCCCCCAAGTCTTAACTCATTTCAGCATTGACTCAAAAGTCCACAGTCCAAAGTCTGATGAGACGAGGCAAGTCCCTTTCACCTATGAGAGAGTCAGCCTGTCCTTTGAAGCTTTGAGGCCAGGCGTTGATCTCTCTTTATTAGTGAAAGCTCTTGATGGCATTATCTTCTAATTGGAGGCTATTTTGTCTACATAGAAAATCTATTGTTTAATGTAGGTACACTCATCAAAGATTTTAGTTGGATCTTCTGGATAGGTTGCTGCAGTTTCTGTATCAGCACTTGCTTCTTCACCTTGCACTTTCATGTTTTGGAGATGGCTTCTTTCTTTAAGCCTCATGAACCAACCTCTGCTAGCTTCAAATTTTTCTTCATCAGCTTCCTCATCTCTTTCTTTCAGCATTTGTGGAACTGAAGAGAGTTAGAGTCTTATTCTGGATTAGGCTTTGGATTAAGGAAATCTGGCTTGTTAGACCTTCTATCTATACCATTCAAACTTTCTTTACATCAGCAATAGGAGTTTGTCACTTTCTTATCATTTGTGTGCTTGCTGGAGGAGCACTTTTAGTTTTCTTTAATACATTTTCCTTTGCATTCACAAATTGGTTGTTCGGCACAAGGGACCTAGCTTTCGGCCTATATTGGTTTTTGATATGCCCTTCTCACTAAGCTTAATAATTTATAGCTTTTTCTTTAAAGTGAGAGAGATGAGATTCTTCCTTCCATTTGACTGCTTAGAGGTCATTATAGGGTTATTAATTAACCCAATTTCCATAATATTGTGTCTTAGGTAATAGGGAGGTCTAAGGAGATGGAGAGAGACGGGAATGTCCAGTTGGTGGAGCAGTCAGAATACACAGAACATTTACTGTGTAAGTTTGCCATCTTTTTTTTTTTTTTTTGAGATGGAGTCTGGCTCTATCACCCAGGCTGGAGTGCAGTGGCCGGATCTCAGTTCACTGCAAGCTCCGCCTCCCGGGTTTACGCCATTCTCCTGCCTCAGCCTCCTGAGTAGCTGGGACTACAGGCGCCCGCCACCTCGCCCGGCTAGTTTTTTGTATTTTTTAGTAGAGACGGGGTGTCACCGTGTTAGCCAGGATGGTCTCGATCTCCTGACCTCGTGATCCGCCCGTCTCGGCCTCCCAAAGTGCTGGGATTACAGGCTTGAGCCACCGCGCCCGGCCAAGTTTGCCATCTTATATGTCCTGCGGGCACAGTTTGGGTGCCCCTGTACAATTACAATACGATACAATTACAAAACAACATGAAAGATCACTGATGACAGATAACTGTAACAGATATATTAATAACAAAAAGTTTGAAGTACTGTGGGAATTACCAAATGTGACACAGAGACACAAAGTGAGGACATGCTATTAGAAAAAGAGCACTGATAGACTTGCTAGATGCAGAATTTCTATAATTTCTATAAACCTTCAATTTGTAAAAAACATAATACAAAATACAATAAAATAAAGTGCAATGAAATGAGGTATGTCTATATTTTTATATTACATACTAAGCACTTGGTGGGGTGCGTGTCACACAGGAAATAGTCATGTATTATTGGGGAATAAATGAGCAAAATAATCACATAAAATATACTTTTGCTGTTTGCTATGGTTTATATTATCTTTACTTTTTCAATATTAGAACTATCACAGACAGAAATTTTGGCCATTTTTCTAAACTGAAAGTACTTGGAGGGGAAAAACATTCCTATTATATTTTTGAATCATTGAATTTCTGTCTTCACCAGTATATAGAAAGTATTTAGATTGGTGCAAAAGTAATTGTGGTTTTTGCCCATGGAAGTAAGGCCAAAAATTGCAATTACTTTTGCACCAACCTAATACATATAAAATATGTTACAATCGAATGGTATCCAAGTATCTCACTCTGCAGATGAGGTAACTCGGGCCAGGGAATACAAACTAGTTGTAATTATACTAGGTTGCCTGAGTCCTGTTCCAGCTCCCATTCACTCATTCAGCAAAGAATTGTGAACTCCTATTTTCTGTCTACTATTTTCAAAGTTAAAATTATTGACAATCCTGTAATGGGTAATTGCTGGTCATGGTTTGATAGTCTGGATTGACCCTTCAAATGTAAAGAAAACACTGTACAGAACTACATTCAGTATCATATTCAGCATGCTGAGTAATTTTGCTTGGGTTGATTAGGTTTAATATTTCAGAATAAAAGACATTTCTAATGAAGCCTACATTAAGTAAACCCTCGTTAGGTCAAATTTTATTAAGTTTATGTTAATTAAGACCTTTATTGGAATATCACCTTATTCTTAAAATAATTATTTTTAGAAGCATGAGAAAACGGTTTCCGGCAACTTTTTAAGAAGAAAATGTCTCTATTAATGAAACTTACCTCTTTCTAGATCTTTTTGAGAAAATATGTCTCCTAGAACAAAGATTAACTTAAGTAGTGACAATTAATAAACTAAATTTTAAAAAGTGGTGGCAGAGGCCTTCGAAATGTAAAGAAGGTCGGGCGTGGTGGCTCAAGCCTGTAACCCCAGCACTTTGGGAGGCTGAGACGGGTGGATCACGAGGTCAGGAGATCGAGACCATCCTGGCTAACAGGGTGAAACCCAGTCTCTACTAAAAAATACAAAAAACTAGCCAGGCGAGGTGGCGGGCCAGATGCCCAGCTGCTCCGGAGGCTGAGGCAGGAGAATGGCGTGAACCTGGGAGGCGGAGCTTGCAGTGAGCCGAGATAGCGCCACTGCACTCCAGCCTGGGCGAGCGAGACTCTGTCTCAAAAAAAAAAAAAAAAAAAAGTAAAGAAAACACTAGAAAAGCTTGTATACCAAATAAATTAGGAAGCTGCATTGCTGACAGAGGCAACAGCTGGATAGGAGTCCAAAGGGAGGGAGGCTTGGTCCTATTATTGGCTACTATTGATCTAATGACTTAATATTGGCTTGGGAATTGATGTTTGTGACTGACCACTGATCTTTTCACTTCACAGTGGATTCTTGAGAGTAATATACGGTTCTTAATCATCTGAGTATTCATAATACCTGGCTCTGCATTAATACATAAACAATTTAATGAATGAATAAATGAATGGATGGACAACAATATGAGAATGCATAGTTTTTTTTCCGATAAGGGTAGTTAAATTTTGAGTCAGCTTCCATTATGTACATACTCAACCTGATAGTGGTTTCAGTAACATGTTAAAAGTAAATGTTGGTCAGACACGGTGGCTCATGCCTGTAATCCCAGCACTTTGGGAGGCCAAAGTGATTATTGTATCACTTATTTGTGATTATTGTATCACAGCCTTACAAATATTCAATTGTTTGTGTAGATCAAAATAAGAATCAAAGGGGTAATAGCCTTATTTGCAACATTTTAGATTTTTATTAGGAAGAAATATTACTGTATTCCTTATGCAATTAACATCAATTTGAATGATTTAAAATGAGAATCATTAGTAGAATGGAAAATTATAACAAACTTTCAATGTACAAGAGGAAAAGAGATAGGTTTTAGATAAATTATTTATTTTTTCCTAATGAGAGCAAAATTAATTGTTTTAACAATGATTAAATCAGGATATAGATGAATAGCACTAAATTCTAAATAGAATTGGGGTGAGACTAACAATGTTACTCTTGGGAATGGACCTAGAGGTAGGCGAGAGATTGCAGTTTCTGTTACTCTGTTTCTGTTAATTGTCATTTGAATGCTCCCTCCTCCCCGAATAGGCACATACTTATGTTTTCAATTGTGAAACTATTAATAGTTTTTACATAATCTTAATGAGATACTTACCTCTAGAGATGGCCAAAGAGTTTTGAATTACATGTCTTAACTAATAAATGAAACGAAAACATTTGACACAGTATAATCCTTTAGTAACATGCGAGTCATCCATGTTTGGGCAAATCTCAGAAAACTGGCATCCAGCTACTTCCATCTACAAAAAGAGACAGGATGAAAAAAGAAAAAAAAAGCTCTGCTGGGCACTGCATTAGCCCAACTCTTCCTGAAATTAACATTTATTATCACTGTCCCAAATAATTCTTAAAATTCTGATTCTTAATATATAACTCTAATAGAAGGTAATCAAAATGAAGTAAAATGATTTAACTCCACCAGCAATGATCCTCTGTCTGTGGCCACTGGTTATCATTTTGGATGTACTATTTATCCAAATAGTAATGACTATCATATGCACAGCTTGGGGGCTTGCATGTTTGAGGCTTGAGGGAGAGTGTATACTGATGTATGTGTGGGGGAGAGGGGTATGAAATTCTAAGTATATTGTTCATTAATCTATTTTCTTCAACTTTCTGTTAACAATTCTATCACAATTTAATGCAGATGCAAATAATTCCTTTAAAAAATGAGAATGCCAATTTTGAGCTCATGCAATATCAGGAATCTGGCATCTGAACAGGAGGCTTTCTACCATCAGTTTGTTGCTCTCCTATAATCACTCTACCTCCATCAGCAAGTCTTTTTAGAGAGTCAGTGACCCATTGATAGGTGCACTCATGGTGTACACAGCACTATTGTTTAACACTGTGAAATTCTGCCTGCCAGACGGTGCCATAGGGAAACAGCATCACTGGCAGGTGGCTGGTTTGCCTTGATGTTTCGATACCTATTTCTGGCGAAGATTCTTTCCCCTTTCTATTTTGCTATTTTCTCTCTTACAAAAAGCTGTCTTCCCAAGAGCCTTCCACCAATGTCATGAACCAGAGTTCATTTCTGTCAGTTCTCAGGTTGATCGCCCATCACAGAGTAATGTCCAAACATGAGAAATTGTGATAATTAAACTTCTTTTTTTTTCTTTGCACAGAATAACTAATTGTAAAAATTGGCAGTCAGCCTGCCATTTGAAAGTGAAGAAAACATCTTGTTTTAACATCTGAGCAGGGATTTTTTTGTAATCTGTAAACAATTGGACCATATGTAGTGTGATGGGAAACATGAAGGCTGTGATAGAACATCACTGAAGGAACCTTGTGTTTAATCGCTGTTCTTTGATTCACTGAAATAGAAATTAGCTTTTTAGTTCTGGGTTTTATCATGATTTTAAAGAGACAGTTTTTCTTAAAAGATCAGACCATACTGACAATTTACCAAGTGATGACCAAGAGAGGAAAGGGAATTTCAATTTTTTAAATGTAAATATGTTTTAAAGACACCTAAACAGGTAACAGATGTAGCCATGGGCTTTTACAGCCTTTGTTTTGGCCAGCAATTCACTTCAGGGATACAAAGAATCTTCACACAATATGGTTCAACTCTTAGAAGGTGAATTTTTTTTCCTAAATAAATTCTGTGGATGAAACTGAAGTCAAGCAAAATTACCACCACTGATTAAGTTAAAACTTAAAAAAGTAAGATATGCCCTCTCCTAATTTTGCTACATTTTCCAGCTCATTATGTATATAGCACGGACAAATTAACTATGGTGTTAAAAAAGGGTGACTGTTGAAATCCAGAATAACTGTTGAAATACTTGTATCTTATAATACATAATTATATGTACCATTACCTTATGATGCATATAGTATATATGGTATTACAGATACCATGATTACACTTTTTTACATTCAATTGATGATACTAAAGAGAAAATAACGTGACCAAGTGAATTTTGAAATAATTACAAGGGGAACCATCTGTATCATTGTATAAAAAGGAAAACGTTTGAAGCAGAAACAGAGCTAGATTCTCTGCCTGACTCACCATTAGCTGGACTTCAAGTTTGCTAACTAACTTTATCTTTCTGTGCCTTGGTGTCCTTTTCCCTAAAATTAGCTGATTAGATCAGGTCAGTGATTTTTTAAAAGAAGAGGAATTGAGACCAATCAGAATCACCTGAAGAACTTTTGCAAAACATTGCTGGGTGAGAATGCCTCATTTCGCTTCTTATTTTTTTCCTTATCTCTCCCCAGAGTCATGCAGGGTGAGCCATTCTTGCCACTGAGAAGTATGTCATATCTGAGAACAACTGACCCAGATAATTGCTCAGAAAAAGTATATTTGAGATTATTGAAGACTTAAAAGCATCTCGTTATTAAATGTGCTATATCATGTTTTTCACTTTAGGCTCCAAGTGTTTTTGACTTGATAAAGTTTTGTTGTGTTAATTTTCATCACTTTAATCTTTTATTGGATCATTTTCCCGCATTAAATTTAAATAGGAAGAACATATGTACTGATGTTTTGCCATAAACTCTGATGTACCTCAACTGGCTTCCAACTTCAGTCTATTCTGGAAGGCTGTACTTACAGGTCTCAGCCAGCAAGCTGAAACTGACAAAGGAGCGTTCCACTTCTCTGCTGTAAAAGTTGTACTTACCTTGTTTTCATGAAACCAACCTCCGTTTCCAAGGAAACAAGAACAAAAAGGCAGTTGGCAGCTAGCATCTGGGACTTAGAAGAACTCTCACATGTCAATTTCAACTGCTGGCTGCCGGCTCAAACATAAAGATGTGGGGTATTAAAATCACCTTCAGACTTGTAACATACAAAAGAACATTAAGTTTTTTTCCTAGTGTTTAAATAATCAAGTTTAATAGCAAACCATTTAAAATATCCTTTGAAATACTATAACAAATATTATAATCACTAAAAATAATTTAATACAAAAACTTAAGTTTTATTTAAAAACAGTAGGCATATATATTACAGAGATATTTTCTCAGTTTTACACCATAAATTTTTGCACTTTCTCCCTTTTACTTAATCATTTTACTTTCTCCCTTTTTATAATGATTCATATGGTGCCAACTCCTTACTCCTTTTTCTTGTTTTATGATTCATGCAAAATATCCAGATATTGTCTGTTTTATCCATAAAGCTTTGTGGCCATGTTTAGTGTTTTAATAAAGCATTTTAATGATGAAACATGAAAATTCACATTGTAATTTTTCTCTTAAAAATAGAATTTCAGGATTCTAGGCTTGGATACCCACATTAACACAATCTGCTTCTTTCAAATAGCACTTGTTCGTTTCACATGAGTATGCACTTCAGAGTTCACCATGGTCCTCATCATTCCATGCAGTTTCCAGGCAGTCTGTTTCATGGCTTTTAGATATGTTTGAGTTTTTAGACTCTCGCTAAAAGACAAACCTGGTTGGTATGCAAGATTTGCACAAGAATGAGATAAGATACATTTTGTCTGGAAAACAGAAACTGTGAACATTCTTTAGGCACTTATATATTTCTATGAAATGATGAATAATTTCTAAGAAAATGGAATTTCAAACTGATACTTATACTCTATCTTCATTTATATTATCTTATATTATCCTACTATTTAATTACCAGATTTAAGTTAAAAATGTAGATCTTTTAGAATTTCCCTCTTTTGACTGTTTTGTCACTTTGTAGTACACTAATGTTCTTTGAAATCCAGGATGCTTGTGAATAGATATTCGTAGGTGAAATATTATGAAAAATTGTGCAGGAAGTAATTTATCAGATTTGTGACATGGACTTATTTCATTACATTTTATCAGTACCCCATTCGTAATGGGCTCTAAGGATAAATTTGTACAATTTTGGAAAGTGTCACGTTAGACTTCTGCAATTAAATATGCTTACTTTTTACAAAATACAAATATGATCAATAGTAAGATAATAAACTTAGGAAGGAACATTTTTGTTGTAACTTCACCTAATTTCTGTATTCCTAAATCTGTACTTGTAACAATCTTTTATTGTATTTTCTTTTCTTGGTGCAACATTCCAGTTATTTACATTTTTCAGTTGTAAATTCAGAGAATGTTTAATATTTTCACATGTTTGGGGAGTAGGCATATGAGATGCTCATGATCAACATCTTTTGCTACTGTTGGAAAGTCAATTTAGGGGGCCAGGTGCAGTGGCTTATACCTGTAATCCCAGCACTTTGGGAGGCAGAGGTGGGGGATCACGAGGTCGGGAGATCGAGACCAGCTTGGCCACCATGGTAAAACCCTGTCTCTACTGAAAATACAAAAATTAGCTGGGCATGGTGGCTCGCGCCTGTAGTCCCAGCTACTTGGGAGGCTGAGGCAGGAGAATCGCTTGAACCCAGGAGGCGGAGGTTGTAGTGAGCCGAGATTGTGCCACTGCACTCCAGCTTGGGCAACAAGAGTGAAACTCAGTCTCAAAAAAAATAAAAAAAAGGTCTACTTAGGGCAAACACCATGAGCACTTGCTTGAAGGCCATAATAAAGACTATTCAAGAAATAGCTGCAGAGAATTGATAACGTTATAAGTGATAAAATTTATCTCCTAAGTTTGAGAAACCTCCAAAGTTGAAAAATATTGCAAACTTTACTCCAAAATACAGTCAAATTAAAACATAAAACCAAACCCCAATATTACTGTGTTTAGATATTTTAACTAATATATAAATCACTTACCATAAAATTCACCATTTAAAAATGTACAGTTTATGGTTTCAGCATATTCACAATGTTGTGTAACCATCGCCTCTAGCTGAAGGATTTCTTTTGTAACCCTAAAAATAAACCCTTACTCATTATCAGCTACTCTCCATTCCCTTCCTCCATTCTCTGGCAACAGTTTACTTATTTTCTTTCTCTATGCATTTGCCTATTCTGGATATTTCGTGTAAATAGAATCACGTATACCTGTGCCATGTTGGTGTGCTGCACCCATCAACTCGTCAGCACCCATCAATTCATCATTTATATCAGGTATAACTTCCAATGCAATCCCTCCCCATATGTAACAAACCTGCACGCTATGCACATGTACCCTAGAACTTAAAGTATAATAAAAATAAATAAATAAATAAATAAATAATAAAAGAAAATAAAATAAAATCACGTAATATGTGACCTTTTGCATTTGGCTTCTTTCATTAAGCACTATATTTTCAAGGTTCATCCATGTTGCAGCATATAGTATATCAGTACTTTGTTCCATTTTATGTTGCATAAAATTCCATTTCATGAATGTAATAAATTATATTTGTCCTTTCATCTGTTGATAGAATTTTCTATTGTTTCTCATTTTTGGCTATTATGAATAATGTTGATATGAACATTCATGTACATTTTGGTGTGAACATATGTTTTTGATTCTCTTGGGTATACACATAGGATTCGATTGCTGGGCCATATGGTAATTCCAAAATATTATTTTAATTGAAATAATACAAACAATTCTTTGTAATGTTGGAAATGAGACAGAAGGTAGAAGAGTATACAATTTTACCCAAAAAAATGCTCTTAAAAGCTTATCAATAACAACAAAACTCAAACAAACACCTGTCAAGTATAGTTGTTTGTAGAGTGATGCTTCTCTTTGTTTCTGTTTGCATTTTTGATCCTATTTATATATAAGATTTTAGTAACAAACGATTTAGCATCATATATTACTCAGAAATCAGATGTGTTAATTTCATATTAAGTTTTGAAAATATAAAAATATAGGCTCAAAATATTTAGATAAATTAGAAGCAGAGATATTATGAAGCCTAGTAGTCATTATACACTAGTATCTAGAGTCAAAGGTCATAATTAACATCTAACATAAGAAGGAAATTATTTTATTTTAAACACAGAAACCAAAGGTACAAAGTGTTCGTAAGAAAACACTTCTCATTTTCTTCTACTACTCATTGTCAGCACACACGGTTATTGTGAAAATGCTTCAAATCTGCTATTTCATTGAAATAGAAAATTTAGCCTAGTTTTTAGACTGATTTGTTTATTTTTCTGTAATAATAATAATACGTACCTGAGATTGGATTTTCAGACTTCTCTCTCTCTCTTTCTCTCTCTCTGTGGTTGTGTGTGTATGGATATAAAGTATGAGTTTATACTTTAGAGCATGTACACAGGCACACATATATGTGTGTATATGCATGCATGTACTCTCTCTCTTTTTATAATTAGGATAATTTTCTTACATGAATATCTGTGTTCTGTGGTGATATTTACCTGTGCTCAGCAATTTGCTTCCTTTTTTACAAAAAAATGCATTTTTTACAAAAATCTGATTTTATTTAATCTTCCCCTCTTGAAAAAGTATGACAATAAAGTCACATACAAAAAAATTAATCCAACTGGCCTTTCTTGTTTTTCTAAAAACTTTTCATTCAAACATTTCTTATTATCATTTATTGCACATAGCATGGATTAATCAAATAAGTTTAAAATAAAATAATAGACTAGAGAAAGGTGCTTTATTTTAAAAACAGAAGCAAAAAGAAGGTACAGGGATTATCTGATGCTACATCACACCCTGGAAGAGACTCCCCTTCTTTCAGAGAACCTCTCATTTCTTAACGTTGATCATTTTGCTCTTTCCCCTGATAATGCTCACTTACTCTCTTTCAGTCTCCCCATCTTTCACTTGTTCTTTTCTTTCCAATTATCCAATGATCCATCAAGGTACTTTGGTGTTCAATACTTTCTCATATGGTTCAACTCAGATCATGTAGTCTTTCTCACCCAACCAATTCAACTACTATTTCCTGAGACCCCCCCACTATGTCCTTGACTCTGTAAGGAGTTCCTGGATCCAAAAAAGAAAAAAATAGAGTACTCCAGAAGGGCAAAATAGGACATCATTTTTGCTTTCCTATAAATATAATTTGCTTACATACCAAAAAACGGGGAAAGGTAAGGATATGAGATAATGTCTATAAAGACAAAAAAGTGAGATATACAAACTGGACTAGGGCAAGACAATTTCAAGGGAAGATAAAATAGGATATGTAAGTAACAGAGGGGTGACTATCTTACCATGTCTTAAAGTAAGAGTGGTCCCATTTTACAAAATTTTATAAACTAATACCATAATAAAGGGATAAAACACCAAAACTCCCCATACTTAGACAGATTAAAGAAGATTACTGTAATGCAAAGTAAGAAAACATCGAATTTGAATTACACCATTATGGAATGGACACTAATGGGAAAAAAAACTGGTCCAGTAAGATCAGAGATAAGTTGGTAACAAAATGTTTCAGCAGTGGATACAGCAAATGATGATGTAGGTTCGGCCTTGGTCATTATATAAATCAAGTTTTGAAGTTCTGAAAAATCAAACGTCTTACTCAGAGTCACACAGTATAAAAAAACACAGTAAAAACTAGAACTCAGTTATTAACTCTTGCCTTTTGAATGTAGATGTTTCCCCACTCTATAGTGCATAGGTGAGGCTTGTACATGGTATAAATGGAATATATCCCTTGGGAGATTGTTAGAGAGACATGCATGCCAACAGTAAAAGTAGCACTGAGGTCAGGATTTCTTACCCTGAAACCATAAACAAAGACAACTATTATCTAAATATATATGTACTTATATAAGCTTAACAATATATGATGCTATTTGTTGATCATTTCCTATGCTCCAGGCATTATCATGCACAATATATATTTTTCTTATTTAAATCTCACATTAAATTTGTTGGAAATGGAGCTTAAATGAGTGAAGTCACTTGTTCTTTTTATATATCTGTTTTCTTAATTTCAATACGTAAATATTTCTCCATAGATTTTCTAAAGAAACTATGCCATAACTGTGTATCTATTCATTGAAAAAATATGAATCTTAAACAAAATATGATAACAGTGTCATATACAGTTATACCACACAGTATTTTATGTATGTATTACATTTACTTATTATATTATTCATTTACTTGAGAGAAAGTCATTAAAAAGATAAGGGATCATTGGTGATGTGTGGTCAGTATTAAATTTAGTGCAATGTGTTCTTTCCATGGCTTTAATCCAGCCACATTCTATGTCTGTCATGTCTCTACATTATACAGTGAACTACAGAACCCTCAGTAATTATATAAGAGAGAACAGAGGAAATTTCTACCAAAAAATCAATTCTTAAAAAATGCTTAGTTATATCATCGCAGTGTAATCAACTTTTGAGTGGAAACAATTATTTGAAATTCAGAAATACCTCTGTAATTCCATTTTATGTGTTAGTTTTAATTGCAAATCTCACCAAATCTGTAGTCCCAGTAATGCAAAATTGTAAAATTGACTGATTTGAGCCATACCTATGTTCTTCTCCTGCCCCTCCTATGTTAAAGGTGCTAATGAACTGTGAAATGGCCAAAGGCAGACAGCCAGAGGGAAAAAAGAGGAGAAGTCACAGACCTCGGTCACCACAAAATGAGTAATTAGCCATTGAATAATGAAGAATTTAACTACGTTAAGGCTCTGCCTGCTACATGCACTTTTTTTAAAATTAAAAATTTCTGGAGATGTAGCTCAGAATCTATTTTCAGAAGTTCTAAAGACTTTGTCCATTTCATTGACTGTAGCTGAAAAGACCCACACACTCAGAATCCTCAATATGGGTTTAGAATGGAATCTATATCCATTCCTTTCATGAAAGCAAGATCCTTAGATGATATAAGAAATATAAATATATTGCAAGTAATCATATTCCAAATTGTAGAATATATTATTTCCACAGATATGTATCTAATCTACACTGAAGTTATAGACACTGTATCTAAACTCTTCATATCAGCACAAGATTTTTTATTATACTGATCGTTATTACTTTGTGTGATCCTATCAATATAGGTATAAATTTTAGTTGTAGATATATTAGTCCACAATTAATTTCAAATTTTATCAGTCTTATATTTAGAAAATTACAAAATTTACAATTTATTGCTTTGCGTTTATGTGTGAGTGAGCACATGCATGGGCATGCATGTGTGTGTATGAGTAGATTTCATTTTGTGGTACCAAGAACCACTGAGGCCAAAAGAAGAGAACACGGCAGATGGCTTAAAATATATTTGTTCTCCATAATGAATGCAAATATGAATATGAAATAGGACTCCTTAGAAATGAGTTATTTATTTCTATTTTGCTGAGTCAGGAATCACTTGCATAAAACTAATACTTACAATTTTTGGATACAATTTTGACCCTAAAAAGTACTCTACAAACATTCTAATTCTTTTTCCACTCTGAGATTTTTTTCCGGCTTTCAAGCTGAATCACCATTTTTTTTTTTTTTTTTTTTTTGCTTGTGGAAAAGGTGTGCTTTGAATATCTCTCTATCATCTTGGATCTCATTTAAAAGAAAATGTAAAGCAATATATATATATATCCCTCTCTTTCCATCTTGTTTATAAATTTTCAGTATTATTTTTTTCCTGGACACTTGACAGAGTGACTGGTAACTACATTTATACCATTGATTTTTAAATCAAGATCTTTAGGATAAATGAGATATGCAACTTTAATTGTAGAGGATCTAAATATTCTAGTCCAATATCACTGACGTATGTCATTATAGGAATATAAACAAATAATTTCATCAACTGTTGCAGGCAATCTCTAAAATTTAGTGTAATGAACTAAGTGTTATTGTATAGAACTCACTTTTATATATTAATGTTTTATTTATATTGTCAGTGTCTTAAAATTGTGTTTATTAATGTGTTCAGGTTAAACTATCAACCAAACGGCTACAATACGAGTATTTGTATTAATATTATTCAAATACATATCTCCAAATCATCTTCAGGGAATATGTTTTGAGAATATCCCTTGTTCAATAACCCAGATGCTAAACATTGACTGTGTTAATTTTAGCACTGATCACTATTACTACAACTTTTTTTTCTCACTTAGTTACTTTAGTATTACCTTAATAGAGACTCTCACTTTTCCTAGATCTGATAGTTCCTCCTTTGTTTGAGATATCATCTTAGTGCACTTTAATAATAGCTATACTCTAGACATCCCTTTAAAATAAAGTATGCTCTCCACCTTGGTATTTTCGAATTACTATTGTTGTTACTATTATAATTTCTACTTCGACTACACTTACTACTACTTTTGCAATGAAGCAGGAGGTTGCCAATCCCTCCTATGGGTCCTAAGATGTGTAATTCTGTATGCAACCTGATTTGCTTCCCTGGCCACATACATATTCTTTTCATTGAAATTTGGGACCTGATTCCGGCATATGTTTATTCCACGTGAGTACAGATTCTGTAAGATTACAGGGACTCATGGCTTGAGGATGCCTTTTTGGAACAGCCATCACTACCGAGTGGACAGTTGCTCAGAGAACTACAAAGATAAACAGCTATGCTGACCACAAAAGGAAGATCAAGTGAGTAGTGGACTAACAAATAGAAAGTTCCCGTGAGTACTGACATTGTGTTTCATTTATGAAAGACACTGCTGTCTTCACTAACAAAGACTGTATCCTGTGTTTTTTCCTTGTTTTAACTTAAATTACTTTGCACTGATTTCTGTTTCTTGAGGTTAAATATGCCTTAAGACTACACTTAATGGAGCTTAGTTATATTTTTACAATTTGTGAGTTAATTGGTTTACTCTTGGTTAAATTTCTATTTTCTTTATAAATTTTCAAAGCTTTATCAACAGTTTGTTTTCACAAGGGACTTTTGGGGTTCATTAAACTGTTCTATATCTTGATTATGGGAGTGGTTATATAATTCTATGCATTTGCCTAAATTTATAGAACTGTATGCTAAAAATAGTTAATTTTATTGTATGCAAATTTAATTTAATTTTTTTTTTTTTTGAGATGGAGTCTCACTCTTTCACCTAGGCTGGAGTGCAGCAGCGCAGTCTCAGCTCACCACAACCTCTGTCTCCCCGGTTCAAACAATCCTCCTGCCTCAGCCTCCCAAGTAGCTAGGACTACAGGAGCCTGGCACCACCATGCCAGGCTAATTTTTGTATTTTTAGTGGAGACTGGATTTCACTATTTGGCCAGGCTGGTCTTGAACTCCTGACCTCATGATCCGCCTGTTTTGGCCTCCCAAAGTTGTAAATCCCAAAGGAATTACAGATGTGAGCCACTGTAAAAGTATTCTTAAAGTATACTTTTTAAAAAGATAGTTGAATATACTATCATATAATTTTGATGTCTCTATCAGATATCTGATAGATCAAGGAAATATGAAATCATAATTATCAATATAATTATCACCTTTTTGTTTTAGAATATAAGCGTCATGAAAACAGGCCATTGCATTATGCTTTGTTCTGATACTTAGGTCATTATAGACACTCAAGAAATGTCATTGAATGAATGAATTAATTAATTCTTGAACATTATAGGATATGTAATAATGGCTGTCATATATATAAAATGCCCAATTTCATCAGTCAAAATATCAAACACACTTTTGAATAATATATACAAATTTTTTTACCACATATTTTAAACTATAAAGACACACAGTAGGTATCAATACTAGTTTCCATTTATTTATTTTTGGACCTTTATGATTCACCATATCATCTCTCTCAAAACCCTGGGCTCAGATGATCCACACTGACCTTGGCCTCCCAGAGTGTTGGAATTGCAAGTGTGAGCCACCGTGCAGGCTGTCATGTAAAACTACAACAAACAAACAAACAAACAAAAGATTCTGACCACAATTCCTCACAATGTGGCTTAGAAAATCACTCTTACCCAGCATGTACTTTCTTGTCACCGTATTTTCCTTGTTATTCATTCAACACATGCTAACTAGTTTCTAACTATGCATCAGATAATGCACTGGTCCCATAGGATGTGGAATACAATGGAATGTCAAGTTCATGCTTCAGAAATCTTGATACTGTGAGTTAATTTTTGTCTAAGTGCTACTTCAGTTATATTCATTTGAGTAATATCCATGTACCCCCTTGTTTATTCCTCACCATAAAGCTATAAAGTAAATATACATATAGACCTTATAAATGAAAAGGTAGAATAATTCATGTTCAGATGACAAATGCCATGACTCCCAAACCCATTCTAATATGAAGGAACTCATTCAAAATGTCTCTGGCTGTGATCTGTTGTTGTTGTCATTTCTTTTTAAGATTACCCCTGCCAAAATGACTTCATCTTTCCTTAGTCTAAGCTCTCATTTTACTTATTCTTTAGCTTAATTAAACATTACATTATATTTACTAAATGTCTACCATGTGCAGGAACATAGTATCCTCCATGGTACGCAGATTGACTTGTCATCATTAACTCATTTAATAATAGATTATATGTTCCCAACAAAATTAAGTGGAAAATAGAGATTTTCCTTACACTCCCTTCCCCACACATGCATAACCTCCCTTATTATCAATATCTCCCACCAGAGTGGCACATTTGTTACAAATGATGATGTAGCCACACTGACACTTCATTATCACCTATAGTCCATAGTTTACATTAGGTTTCACTCGTGGTGTTGTACCTTCTATGGGTTTGGACAACTCTATAATAACATGTATCTACCGTGAGAGTGTTATACAGAGTAGTTTCACTGTCTTAAAACGCCTCTGTGCTCTTCCTGTTCATCCATCACTTTCCACTAACCTCTGGCAACTACTGATATTTTTTTACTGCCTTCATGGTTTTGTCTTTTCCAGAATATCATGTATTTGGAATCGTACAGTACATAATCTGTTTAGATTCACTTTTTAAATTTAATAATATGCATTTAAGTTTCCTCCATGTCTTTTCATGGCTTAATAGCTCATTTCTTTTTAGTGTTGAATAATGTTCCATTGTCTGGATATGCCTAGATCCCGTTTATGTATCTATTCTCTTACTGAGGGACTCTTTGGTTGCTTCCAAGTTTTGGCAATTAAGAATAAAGCTGCAAGGCCCGGCGCGGTGGCTCAAGCCTGTAATCCCAGCACTTTGGGAGGCCGAGACGGGCGGATCACGAGGTCAGGAGATCGAGACCATCCTGGCTAATCCGGTGAAACCCCGTCTCTACTAGCCGGGTGAGGTGGTGGGCGCCCGTAGTCCCAGCTACTCCGGAGGCTGAGGCAAGAGAATGGGGTAAACCTGAGAGGCCGAGCTTGCAGTGAGCTGAGATCCGGCCACTGCACTCCAGCCTGGGCAACAGAGCGAGACTCCGTCTCAAAAAAAAAAAGAATAAAGCTGCATTTTTAAAGTAAATACTTTCTCTCATTGCCTTAAGCAAATGGTTACATATATTATTTAAAATATTTCAATATATAGACAGAAATATTATTTCAACCTCCAATCTATAATAAATAGGTGTTACAGAACACAAAGAAAGAGATTACCAGCCAGAGTGTTTACAATATGAGCTCCCTAAAGCACATTTGTGTCTGATCATCGACCACTTTGCCTTTTAACTGATATCAGATAAATACATATAAAGATTCCTGGATACACACTCTTCTAGGTACACATTGTTATGTCAACCAGCCTTCCCAACCTGGTAACTTCTTGGCATCCACATGAGTTACTAAGGTCACTTATTTTAGTATATTAAGTAAAAAGAGAAAAAATAAAGTCTTTCAGCAAAGAAGCTTCAATTAATTTAAAACACACAATAATGGGCTCTAAAATAACAACTGCATTTTAACCAGTAAGTTCATTAAACATTTTCCCAAACTCATAACCATTATTTTGCTTAGTCAGATGTTTTCTCAAAGGAGAGTTCATTCATTTTAACTGCTTAAAATACATGATGAATGAAGCAATTTGCTTTTTTATTTACATTTTACCACTGATAATATTTTATTAAAAATACCACCACAAAAGAGCACACTGTGACTTTAATCAGTGCTTATTTTCTAGGACAAGGCTTTGTTTTACATTTAAAACTTTAGAGTTATGTTTGTGAATTACACATAATAAGATGTTCTTAGAAATTACCAGAATATCCTATGTTAAAATTAATATATGTCCATTGTTTAATATAAACATAAGAATAAATACAAATTAGTTATGTCTGTTACATAATTTTTTTAAGAGGCAACTGAGAAATGCAATCTTTGGAATACAGATAAATTATATTGTATTGAAATGAGATGGTATAGCAATGAATTTTTTCTTATTTTTTCAAGTTAGAGAACAGATAAATAAAAACAGAATATCTGAGATTTCTAAAGCACCATTATCAGTATAGTTCTTATTTTCCCAAAAATAACAGTAATTGTATTTTTTTGTTTTTATTCAAGAGAATGTAAAAAACACATTAATACTGGCCATTATTGCCTAATCAATTCATATGCATATACAATTTCCTGTTACCACCCAAAAACACAAAATCTGAAAAATACATATTTTATTATTACTTATAAATTATTGAAAAAGATAGATGAGTGAATAACTAGACAAAGACAAACCAGGGTATTGTGAATGTAAGATTTTTTAAAATCACATTTTGACTATAGCTCATATTCGTTGTTTTTATGTTAGCCTGAATTTCTTATTAATTTGAAATTTCTTAGATGATTTTCTTGGATCTTCCAAGTAGATAATTTCATTATCTGTAATAATGAAAGTTACATTATTTTAAATATTGTACCTCTTATTTCTTTAACTTCTCTTACTGGTGAGGTAAGCCCTTAGTACAATCCTGAATGGTAGTTTTGAAGTGGGCAGCCCTATCTTGTTCCTGAATTTGATGGTAATGTTTGTAATGTATTTTAATTAAAATGACACATGCTGAAGATTTCTGGTGAATAGCTTTTAAGTCAAGAAAATGTTATTTTTATCACTAGTTAGGAGTTTTTTAAAAAAATAAAGAATAAATATTGAGTTTTATCAATTTCTTTGTAAGATTTATTAAGGTGATCATAATTGTTCTTTAATCTGTTCATATGAGTAATTATATTAATAAATTTTCTGATATTAAACTGAGATCATGCTATGATAATGGTCATAATTTACGATTCTTTTAATAAATAAGTGTATCATTTTAATAACACTATTTTACTAGATAATGTTGTGTTAAGGATTTTCACATCTGTCTTCATATAAAATTAACTTTCTTTGAGTATTTTTCTCACCCAACTTTTAAATTACTATTATGATAGTTTCAGAAAATTTGCAGAATAACCTCTCCTATCTAGGTCTCTCTCCTTCTCTATTTCTCTCTTTCATTTATTCTCTGTTCTAGAAAATTTACTTAACAGAAAACTATTTTATTCATTGACATTTTGTTAGAACTAAGCCATTGGGCTTGTATTATTGATAAGGATATATCCCTGTCTTCTATCTATTGTTGGCTATAACTGTTGGCCTATTTGGAATTTGTACTGGTGTACTGAATTGGTGATTTCAGGTTTCCTAGAAAATAATTCATTTTAACCATATGTTGAAATAAATTTATATAAAGCTGTCTGTATTAACCTTACACTTTTTGAAATATCTGAAACTATACTTATATATCCCTGTTTTCCACAGATCATTTGGTCAGACTTTCCAAAGGTTTATCCTGTTCAGTGGTTTTTTAGGGGAACCATCTTCTTGTTTTATTAATAAATTCTAATGTGTATTCTGTTTTTTATTTTATATATTTCCATTTCTTACTTTTGAGTTTTTCTAGCTTTGTTAATAAACTCTTAGTTCATTTGAAAGAAATTCTTAGTTTTTAAATATTTCTGAAATTGCATATTTTCTTTAAGTCTCAATTTGACCACACATCACAGATTTTAATTAATGATATTCTCAATTGTCGGTTGTTTCCCAGTAGTTTGTAATTTTAGTTTCAATTTTCCATATAATTCACAAATTACCTACATTGTTTTTAACATGAAAACATTTGTGGGGTAGTAATATACAATTTTTGCTAATTACTAATTTTGCACATGTATTAATTAAATATAATGGGTTAAATGCTAATTTTTAGAATTTATCAATATTTTCTTTGTAGTCTATAGAAGCCCAAATGTGCAAAATTTCAAGATATTTGTGAAATATTTTATTAATACATCTACGTATATATACACACAAATATATACTTATATATTAGGTTGGTGCAAAAGTAATTGCAGGTTTTGCCATTTTTATATATATATATGA
>NW_012115488.1:11084371-11089038 GCF_000951035.1 Colobus angolensis palliatus | reverse complement strand
AGAGAGAGAGAGAGAAATTAATTATGATAAATTGGTTCACATGATTATGGGTATCAAGAGGTCACAGACCTGTAGTCATCAAGCTGGAGACCCCAAAAAGCTGATGGTGTAGTTCCAGTCTGAGTCCAAAGTCTCTAGAGCCAGGAGAGCCAGGAGAACCACAGCCTGAAAGCTAGAAAGGCTGAAAACTCAGGAAGAACTGATGTTTCATGTTGAGTAGAAGCAGGAAAAAAAAAAACAATGTCCCAGCTCAAAGCAGTCAGATGGAAGTTCTCCATTAGTTGTCGAGGGATTAGATATTTGGTGTTTTTGCATTATTCAGGCCTTCTTCTGTTTGGGCCATCCACATTATGGACAGCAATCTGCGGTACGAAGTCTACTGATTCGAATGTTAAGTTCATCCAGAAACACCCTCACAGACATATCCAGCATAATGTTTGGCCAAAATATCTGAGTATCCCTTGGCCCAGTGAAGTTGATAAATAAAATTAACAATTACTTGTACTGTTATAGTTCTCTGGGGATTTATTATATAAGTATTTTATACTGACATAAATATAAGACTTTAAGAAGTCTTATCACACTAACTTTATTTCTTTAGGTTTGGTTCTTCTGTTTGTTAAACTTGTGTCTCTGTCTATTTCATAAGCTGGGTGGATTTTTTTAAAATGATGCTGTTTGTTTTAGAGTTGACCTTTACTTCAGATTTCCTGCTCTCCTATGGGTGACAATTGTGTCCATTTAAGATATACTGCTTTCAGTAATTGTTGGCAATCTGGTGAGAAGGTGTCTGGGCGAGAGCACTCTGACTGCATCCTGGCTCTTATTGGCCTTCCCAGGGCCCAGCCCTGAGTCTTGAACTGCCTGGCTATCATTACTCTAGTCATCACCAGTTCACATTAGCTACCATGCCAGTTCTCACCCCTCTTTTTTTTTTTTTTTTTTTTTTTGAGACGGAGTCTTGCTCTGTCGCCCAAGCTGGAGTGCAGTGGCCGGATCTCAGCTCACTGCAAGCTCCGCCTCCCGGGTTTACGCCATTCTCCTGCCTCAGCCTCGGGAGTAGCTGGGACTACAGGCCCCCGCCACCTCGCCCAGCTAGTTTTTTGTATTTTTAGTAGAGACGGGGTTTCACCGTATTAGCTAGGATGGTCTCGATCTCCTGACCTCGTGATCCGCCCGTCTCGGCCTCCCAAAGTGCTGGGATTACAGGCTTGAGCCACCGCGCCCGGCCTCACCCCTCTTTTATACATAGACTGATTGCCTCTATACATCCTGCTTCCTCTTATAGAAGTCCTCTTCTATGCAGATTTTGAATTTTGTTTCTGCCCACCAATCTGATTATGCCTACCTTCTATCTTTTACTGATTCTGCATAATTTCTTGCATTTTGTGAGAATTTCTCGTTTTCTATTAATAATGTGGCAGAGATGGCCCGCTCACAAAATATAAAGTTGTTGCTGAGGAGCAGCTTCCACTCAGGGAGTCTATTACCAAAACACTTTTCATCTAGGTAGGCCTGTGTTTATGTTCTTGCCAAAGCAATGTTAACAGAAATGATGTGCTTGAAGATGGTTATGAAGCAAATACATCTTCTGCATCCTCTCTTTCTGTACATAACAGCTGTCCTGTAGGGAATGGCAGAGCCACAAGGCTAAAGGAGTCAAATTGCCTGAATTATCTTAAGAGAAAACACCACAAACCAGCCAGGAACATGTATATTTTACTGTTACATGGACAAGAAATAAAACTTCAATGGCATGAAGCCAATGAAATATTACATTTTTTAAAATGACACAGCTGAGAAATTACCCTAAATCATATTAGTTTTACAGATATGATTTCTATAAAAACATATATTCAGCATTTCCTATTGACTTTCAATGGAATGTTTACTTACTTAATTTTATATATTCATTGCATATTAGGCAATTCTTTCATATACAGATACACTTTGAATATCTAAAGTAATATCTTCATAATTGTTTAAACTTTGAATATTTATAGATATTAGTCAAACATTTATAATGGGTTTTCAGTATCTGGTGGTCATTTTTGAGGTATGTAGGAAATAGCTTTTAATAAGAATATAGATTTTAAGATTTCTATTGTCATAAATAACTTTCTAAGATGTTTATAACTACAAAGTGTCTAAGTTGAACAGATGTTACAACACCCTCCTTTGACACACACAGTCTCTATACACACGCTATTGTTTAAAGAGATTTATATTTGCTTTTTTTTTTTTTGAAGCAATTTTTTTTTTTGGTTTTTTGAGGGTTTTTTTTTTTTTTTTTTTTGAGATGGATTCTTGCTCTGTCACCCAGGCTGGAGCGCAGTGGCACGATCTCGGCTCACTGCAACCTCTTGCCTCCCAGGTTCAAGCGATTATCCTTCCTCAGCCTCCTGAGTAGCTGGGACTACAGGTGCCTGCCATCATGTCTGGCTAATTTTTTATGTTTTTAGTAGAGATGGGTTTCACTGTGTTATCCAGGATGGTCTTGATCTCACCTCGTGATCCGCCTGCCTCAGCCTCCTAAAGTGTTGGGATTACAGGTGTCAGCCACCGCTCCCAGACTACCTTTTCTTTCTAAACCTCTCAACATTCTTGTTGTATTTACACAGGCCCCAAATTAATCTCATGGGGTTCTTTATATCATATACTACCGCTCAACAACACAGAAATACATCACTTGCCTCAAGAATAAAAACCATAGGAATTCCTACAGAGGACATACTGGATTAATGAAAGTATTTGAGATATAGCAAAGGTATAGAATTACATACATGAATTTATACTAATTTTGTAGATGAGAGGGCGACTTGAAGTAGTTATGTGTAAGAACAAAATATGTGGATAAGAATATGTTCACCTTTTAAAAAAATTCCTCAAATCTACACAAATTTTGTCTTTGCCCTCAAGTTACACATAGTTGAGGGAGTGATGTATTTCCATGTATAAGGAAGTTTTGAATTGTGAAATTTATGTTTCCTATAAAGAAAATATTTTTGTTACTGAGGCTCACTTTCAAAATATATTTATGATATGCTACTAATAGCACTATTTCATCAGTCATTAATCTCCTATTACGTGCTTTCAATGGTTAAATTCAGTTGAAAATTAAAAATTAAATCTCTTTGGGACTTCTAATGAAATGGTAGCTACCAGTCAGTGACAGTATCTTCCAGACTTGGGGAACAGAACTCTGATGAGAAGAGATAGAATTACACCAATGTTTCTGGGTACTAATAACTTAATTCTTATTTTTCTTTAGAAATACATGAAGTATTTTTAGTGTTCTAAACAAGTATCAAAGTTGCCTTTGAATTCCATGACTCTCATCTTTACTTAACACTGGGAATCATTATATAATGATTAACTATATGGCTAAACTTTGAATTTTGAGAAGGAAGAAACAACTCTACATGAGACTCACTGTCTTAATATACACTTCTCTTAGAAGAAAGAAGGCAAAATTAACTGGAGTAAAATACCAGCATATCTTTGTGCAGTTACCAAGTAGAGATGTGGAAAGGCAAAAATCAATTCCTCTCTTAGGATGGAGTAAGAGTGCTTCCAGGGAACACTTGTGTCTTCTATATCCAGATTATTACCTTCTCCAAGACATCACCTGCAGTCCCTCATCCTATAGTGCAAATAAACACCAAAGCCCCCTCACCCTCTACAATCCTGATTCCTGATGGGAGGGAGAAGGGAACCACATCACCAGAGTCAGTGGTTACAGTTTAGACTACTTTGCCTCAGGATTTGGATTGTTTTTCATACTTCCTTGTCACTATCTACAGGTTACATAGTGTTCAGAAGGTACAGAAGAGTGCCTTTACATTTTATGCCAGTAATACTTCATGATTCCAGTGTTCATCCAGTTGATGTTCTTGGAATCTGTGCCAAGGATACTTATTTACTGTTGCTCATACACACAGTAATTTCTATTTATTTTTATAAGTGAGCAATACAAACTCAGAAATGTATTGTTCTATTTACTTAGTAATTTATTCACTCAGCCAGTTTCTCACAGTGTTTGTTAAGGTAATGTGTGCTGCCATAATAGATAAACTATGGCATCCCTATGGCATAGCACAATAGAAGTATCTCATTCAATAAGTTTAGTGTAGGGCTTCAGAAGAAAGTGTTTCTTCTGATGTTAATTTCCTTGTCACCTGCCACCTGACTGCTAAAACAATACAACTTATTTTAGGCTTTTTGTTATAACCTAAGGTGTCATTTTCAATAATAATAACAATAAGAATGCTAGCTGCTATAATAGATACACTCAAGGCCCTATGGCTTAATATAATACCAGAAGCTTGTAGAAATTAATAGAATGTATATAGTTTCCTCACACAACAGTCTCACACTTATTCTTCGTGGCTTGACTTCTATGTAGTGATTTTGTTATCTTGCATCTTTTAGATTCAAGATTATTGACTTTTGGAATATCTGGAGTCAAGATTATTATAGAAAGGAAAAAGAGGAGAGACAGCAGACTCACTTTTTAAACCCATTAGCTCAGAATGAACACACATTGCTAATGCTAATTTTCCATTGACAAAAATTACGTACATATCCCACGTGTTGTATACAAAATTCTGCTGCCGGCCGGGCGCGGTGGCTCAAGCCTGTAATCCCAGCACTTTGGGAGGCCGAGA
>NW_012115488.1:11082615-11084196 GCF_000951035.1 Colobus angolensis palliatus | reverse complement strand
AAAAAAATTCTGCTGCCAACCATAAGATGGTCAGAGCCTCTGAATTAGTGTACATGGTCAAAGGAACTTTGTAGATGTTATTAAGGGCCTAAATATAAAGGAGATTATTCTGGCTTATCCAGGTGAACCCAATCTAATCATTTCTTTATATAGGAGAACTCTCCTGGCATGGTCAGAGGGAGGTATGACTATAGAAGACTGGCCAGCAAGACGCAATGTCGCTGGCTTGGAAGATGGAGGAAGGAGGTCACAAGCTTAAGAAATGCAGGAAGCCTCTAGCAGCTAAAAAAAAGAAAAAAGGAGGGATATGGATTGGGCGCGGTGGCTCACACCTGTAATCCCAGCACTTTGGGAGGCCGAGGTGGGTTGCCTGAGGTCAGGAGTTTGAAACCAGCCTGGCCAACATGGTGAAACCCCGTCTCTACTTAAAAAAATACAAAAATGAGCCAGGTGTGGTGGTGCACGCCTATAGTCCCAGCTACTTGGGACGCTGAAGCAGGAGAACCGCTTGAACCCAGGAGGCAGAGGTAGCAGTGAGACAAGATCATGCCACTGCACTCCAGCCTGGGCGACAGAGTGAGACTTCATCTCAAAAAAAAAAAAAAAAAAAAAAGGGAGGGATATGGATTCTCCTTAAGTTTCAAGAAATGAATAGAATTCAATCAGACTCTTTGATTTTAGCTCTGTGAACCCATAAAAGAACTGTAAAGATAATAAATTTGTGTTGTTTTATAACAGTGAGTGTGTGCTAATTTATTAAAGCAGAAATAGAAAACTGAATAGAACACAGATGTTCTTAACCTTGCTACTACTGGTATTTTGGGCAAGAAAATTCTTTGTTGTAGGAACTTACTGTGTGCACTATAGAATCTTTAGCAGTATCACTGGTCTATACTCACTAGATGCCAGTAGCAACTCATCTTCCTCCAAGTTGTGACAACTAAAAATGTTTTCAGAGATTGCCAAATATCCATTGGGTTAAAATTATTAATGATTAAAAACCATTACAAGCAGTGGATGGGGCAAGGGAAGTGGTCCATGGCCACGCACTTACCCATCACTCTACAGTAACTCTATCCTCTGGAAGAGTCAGGAACTTTTGGTGATTATCTCTACCATACTCTTAGAGCAGATATTTAAAGATAGCCTGCATTAGGGCTACCAGCCTTTGTTCTTCATGATTTTGGGTTTACACTGGTGAACAACATAGCTTCTGTTCCCACTGAGCTTGAGATCTATAGAGAACATAGGAAACAAACAACAAACAAACAAACACAAGTTTATAGAGAAAACTGCAAAAAAGTGGTAAGTGCTATGAGTGAAATGGAAAGAATGCAGTTACAGAGATTTTTCAGGGGGACCCGCATTAGCCAGAATGATAAACTTGAGATGAAACATTTTGTCAGGGATCTTATATAAGAAACAAGTTAGGAGAATTACTGGTGAGGAGAGTGAAAGAATAGCATTTCAGAGTAACAGTATGGGAAAAACTTTGAACTGAATAAAGGAAAAAAGTTTGGCTTGTGTACGGCAATGTGTGGGTAAGTGAATCTTTTTTCTTTTTTTTTTTTTTATTTGAGA
>NW_012115488.1:11080181-11081881 GCF_000951035.1 Colobus angolensis palliatus | reverse complement strand
CCGCGCCCGGCCTCTTTTTTTTTTTTTTTTTTAACTTTTCCAAGGTGATCCTGAAAGAGTTTCGACGTAGTATATTTTCATATGCGTTCATTGCTAAACAAATTCACCTGAAAGCATTTTGTTCTAGAACATGATCCTCAAAGTGTAGTTACTGGATTAGTAGCATTATTATCACATGGAAACTTATAAAACTACAGTTTCATGAGCCCTAGTCTACACTTACTGAATCAAACTCTGGTGGTAGGGCCGCTGTAGTAATCTGCGTTAACATACCCATCAGGTATTTCCAATGTTGTTAAAAGTTTGAGAACCACTGGGACAAGCTTGAATTACTAATGTATCTTCATCTATTTCTGAAACAACCAGTGAACCATATAAATTTTTCTAAAACTGAGGCCTATGGGACTCTTGTTAATAAGAAAAATGTGGATCAAACATTCTGATAAATGAATTCCTTACTCTCCTTCTCGAAAGTGATATAATGTAAAAGATTGAACAATAGTTGCCTGTTAGTGGCAAAACTACAAATAACCAAAAAATTCCATTACCCAAATACATTCCCAGGTAAGTACATTGAATTGAGAAATATTCAAGTGCTTCATAGGTACTCTGATTTCTAGAAATACAGGATCTGTATTTTCTAAATATCACTTCTGGCAGCAAGAGAGGATGAATACATAGATATCAGAAAATTCAAATAATATAAATGTATAAGTAAGCTTAGGAGGAAAAAAAGACAGATGAAAAACTGAATTATTAGTAGTATCAACAGCATTAGCATTTACCCAATTGGTTTTATAAAGCCCAATAGTATGTCTTTCATAACATAAACAATGTTTTTAAGCCTTCCTGGGGATTAATTTTTAGTTTTTTCATCTTCTATAAAGCCAACTGACACTAAAATAATTTATCATCTTATAAAGAGAGGTATACTTTGCTTTCATCCCATTCACTTGAAGGTATTTTCAGACTGTGGAACAGTTCCTAACTTCCCAATCTGTCAGTATATTATAAAGAACATACAACCATACAACCCTACTCTTCACCACTAATGTATACATATCATGTCAAATTAATAGAATTATCAGGATTTAAAAAGTAGACCATTGAAGAAGTATGCTGGAAACAGTATAAATGTAGATCTCAAACAGGAAGCTAAAATTCTAATGCTGTTGTGTTGAACAAGTCAACCAAATACACCAAGTCTCAGAAACCTCTACTGCAAAATACATATCATAATATCTATTTTGTAAAGATTTTGTGAGGAGTGAATAAATGTACACAGAAGGTAATAAATGTTAATTAAGATCTATAATAGGGAGGGTGATAGTTGAAACAAACTGCCAACTACAGGAGGTAAACCATGAAGTATATATTTCTCATCTCTTTCTGACGTGTTTAGAGCTTTCCTCCAAAGAAGTAACTCAGAAATCCAAATTACTCCTATACTATGGCCCCACATTTATTTATCTGGCAGAAATGGGGACTGTCTTTAGTAGTAGTCTCTACCTACATAAGTATCTACTCAACCCAGAAGGGACACACATCAATTCATCTTGTATGAATTTGGTAAGAACTAGTCACACGCCTAAGTTTAAATGCAGAGTGTACAGAATGTCTCTGGCTTGACAGCTAAGCATGAACGAGTAGGAGTCAGCTAGCCATCATTGACACAATTTAGCACTTACTTTTTGTTTGGA
>NW_012115488.1:11024145-11075901 GCF_000951035.1 Colobus angolensis palliatus | reverse complement strand
TACCAAAATAAACTTGCAGTTTTGCTCCTACACTTGCCTACCTGCTGGTTCTTTTGTGCCCGCTCTGGTGGTCTTAGAAAAACAAGTCACTTTTTCCTTTTACTCAGTTTTCTTGGCCATGAAAGGAGAATATTGCATTGAATAGTGACAAAATTAAAATTCTATGTTTTTTTCCCTAAAGAAATAAAGTTCACAATTTGCTCCAACTCTTCATTATTTTTCTTTCATTTTCTATTTTTTATTCTTTCTTTCCAGCTCCTGGGGCCAGCCTGCATTCTATTTTATCTCTGTAACCTTGGAAGCTAATTATCAACTAACCCATACAATTATCAGAAGTAGGCAAAGTGCTCACATGGCACAACGGAACATATTTTATTAGATTGTACAAGACCTAAAGTTATATTAGAATAAAAACATTTATTTTTAAAGTTTTTTTATTAATATAACAAGTACTAATATTTACTGAGAGATTATTCATAGGCAGCAGAGTGTATCTGAAGAGTCTTAATTCAAACCAGGTAAGTGATCATCTGCCTCCAAAAATAAATCCTAAAAAAAAGTTCATCTCCAAGCAGAACACAGAAGGGAAATTTAACTATAAAATAGTATCATAAAAATATTTTTGAGTAACATACATTATGCAATATGGGGGCACTTTACTTTTTTTCCTAAAATAAAGATAGCATTTAAATATTATTATTTATTTGGAAGGAAACTATTCAGAAGGACACTAAAGAGCAAAGATCCTGATATTTTAAATTGAAAACTTCAAAAATCTGTTTTTATGTAATGGTGTCCCCAAAATGTAAGGTAGTATAGACTAGAAAAAAATATACTCAAACACGCCCAATAAATTAAAATTATGCAATTTTAAAAGTCAATTATATGGATATACTTCTTTTTCTGATGATTAATAACAGTATTTTGTCAAATACAAAACAAAAAATTAACATGACAAGTCTTGAAGAAATTAAGATTCGAACACTATTATAAAAACTATCTCTGGAATCTCAGTCCAAGTAATTAACTGCTGGAAAACACACACACACACTGTCATGTGCATCCGTGTGAAGAGACCACCAAACAGGCTTTGTGTGAGCAACACGGCCGTTTATTTCACCTGGGTGCAGGCGGGCTGAGTCCAAAAAGAGTCAGCGAAGGGAGATAAGGGTGGGGCCATTTTATAGGATTTGGGTAGGTAAAGGAAAATTACAGTCAAAGCGGGGTTGTTCTCTGGTGGGCAAGAGTGGGGGTCACAAGGTGCTCAGTGGGGGAGCTTTTTGAGCCAGAATGAGCCAGGAAAAGGAATTTCACAAGATAATATCATCGCTTAAGGCGAGGACTGGCCATTTTCACTTCTTTTGTGGTGGAATGTCATTGGTTAAGGCGAGGCAGGGCATTTGCACTTCTTTTGTGATTCTTCAGTTACTTCAGGCCATCTGGGCGTATATGTGCAAGTCACAGGGGATGCGATGGCTTGGCTTGGGCTCAGAGGCCTGACACACACACACACACACACAGAGCACCATACAACCACATAGATCACATAGGGTGAATCATGCCAAACAAAGATGAAGACTTATTTAAACAAGAATCAGAACATTAAATGTAAATTGTATGTTGTGTTGATATTTAAAAGGTCTTAGCAGTCCCACATGCAGGTTAAATCCTCATTTGTAGCATGAAGGAGCACAATTATTTACTTATAAACTGTCTGCTTACATACAAAGATCACATAAGTAAATTTCTGCATTATGCTGCAAATGTCATGCAAGAAATAAAACTGTCTGATTGATATGCAAAATGTTTGCCAGGATGGTGACAGCCAAAGTAAGTTCAAAGTCACAGGAAATGTTGTCATCAGCCTGGTGTAAAAATGTACAATTACTTGCTATTCTCTTTCTGCTTAAAGGTGACTACTACTATCTTTTCCCTAGGCTACTTGTTCACTGTAGCTTATTATCATTACAAAGTATTAAAATGGATTAGCTTCTCCATATTGTGTTCATATTGGGAAGGGCATTTTTAGACAGCTCACTGACATGATTTTTGAAAAAAGCATTTATTTCTCCACTAAAAATTACCAAGCAGCTTGTTTTTGAGAATAAAAATCTCTGAACTGCATGCTTGCAAATTCCTCTTTCCTGAAAATTCACTTAATATAAAGAAATCAGAGAGAAGTGAGCAGTATCTAATTAATATCTTCTAATGCCCAACTAATGTCAAGCATGACTCCAATTTATAACTGAACTATATTTTTACATTGAAAAATTCAATTACATTTACTGACAGACTTTGAAATGCCACATTATTTATATTGGCAAACTTTGCAGGCTCTCAGTATATTTATTAACATTCTTTCCACAGAATAAAGCATATATACAATACAGATCACTGCATTCTTCATTTTTTAATCTTTCAAAGTGATATGTATATCTACCAGAGCAGCAAGGGGATGCTTCAGCCTAAGAGAGCCAAAAGACCAAATAGAGGCAGACGTAATAATATGCCCTTCCTTTTAATTCTCCAGGCAAAGCAAGGTAACCTTGACATTTCAGTATCCTCTCTGGCTCCTGCTTCCCTTTCTCATACTCTTTCTCGGGTGCTTGCCCCCAGTCCCTCTCCGGTTCATCCCTGTTCATACATACGTTCAGTACAACCACAGGGCCCTCCGTGCACACATCAACAATTTTGAGCTGTGAAGAGGCTCAATTGCCACATTGGTGACTCAGTTGCAATGCACAAATCATTTACTGGGATAGCTTGAGGACATGACAATGACAGAGAGACATCTGTTGGGTAGATAGGAGGGGAAAAAGGGGTTATTCACAGCTGGTGCATTAGTCCTGCTAGCCACTAGGCCACCACAGTGTCCTCGGTCGTCCGCTTCCTTTCCCGACTTGCTGCCTGCGCCCTGCTGTCAGCTGCCAAAAGATATCTGTTCTCACCCTTTGCTGAATGAAAAGGTGCTAATGCATGACTTGAGGATATGTCAGAACATACAGAACTTACAAGTGTTTGGAGATGCAGGCAACCTGATCATGGGGAAAGGAAATGAGTAACTAAAGAGTGATTTTCTTGTAAAGGAGAGGAAAAAAATCATCAAGAATAGTCAAGGGCTTTTCCTTTTTTTTTTTTTTTTAACTATACACTGGGGGCTGGGGTGACTGGGAAGTAATCTTCTTTAGCTTCAAGCCATCTCTCCATTTCTCTCTCCCTCCTCAAGATATTCAATGTATTTCGCAATCCATACTAACCAAAGAAAAAACATTTTCTGCAAAGTGGTCTTGGTTTATATTTTTGTAATCTGATCTTGGCAAATATACCAATTAGCATAAAAGATAAATAATTCAAAGTTATTATAGAATTACTTTAGGAATACTAGTTGACAATTTTTTCTTCCTTTTATATCCTAAAGAGAAAGAGATAAAATTAGAAAGAGATTGAAACAGACATTCTACTTTCCCCGTGGTAATAGCTGTAATCAGATGACTCATTGCCATATATTACTCAAATGTTTATCTCTCCTCATATAACACCTAGAATGTAGAATTCATTCATTCACTTCTAAGAAAAAGGAATTTCTTTTGGTACTGATGAAATCTGAACAAGTCCTTTAACATCCAGAATTCACATGCAAATTTTCAGCGGGTTTTTGAAATCTGATAGTCCAGATGAGATTGGAGGTTTATCATAAAACAAACAAACAAAATCTAAGTTACAATGCTGGATCAAGGCTACAAACAATCACAAGTATGCTACTGGGAGAGCAACATTTCATACAAAAACGTCACAGATCTAAAATGCAAAACACAATTTAAAAAAACATATGTAGCATAAGTGAGAAAATTTTATATTGGGAAACAATGCCTGCCATATATAGCACCACACAAAGGGTTATCCTCAAGAGTCTCTGCTCTCAGGCCTTGAAACACAATTGTCAAACATCATCTCAATTTACCAATTTTCATAACATTCTTACAGCTTAATTGGTAGAAAGAAAAAACAAGTTTGAAGAGTTTAATTAAGAAGTCATATCATCAAGTAAACTGAGGTCAGATGATCCCTTTTAAATTAAATAATATGGTCATCTGCATACCTTCAATTTTACAGGGAAAAAACATAAGATTTGCTTCTTCTAAAATGATAAACTTAACTAAAATCAAAGGAATCTTCTTGCAAGAGAGTAATCCGCTAGTTTTGAACCTTAAAAAGAAGTGTAATTTTCATGTATAGGAAGCCACATTTTAGTCCTATTTTTGGAAGTTTAGCAAAGCCATCAAATGTATTCAACTTTTTATTTTGATTTTTTATCTATGTATTTCTAATTTATTATTTTAAATTTTATTTTTTAAACAGAAAAATTGAAAAGTGATAATAAATATGAGACTAATGTGCATCTGTACGTTATGCAAAGATGGGATTAAACTATGCAAAGAAATGTTAATCTATAAGAGGACTTATAAAAAACAACAAAATAGCTGTTTTAACAGTTTCAATATAATAGGAAATTGGCTCAATTGCTCTTGTTATTGTGGTTGTTAGAAATGCCTTTGAAACACATTATCCAAGATTCTTATAACCAAAATAATGAATTCACTTTCACCAAATACCTTTGTTTATTAGGAAAATTTCTAATAGAAAAATAAGTTCTTTGTAGAAAACTGAAAATTATTCATATCAGCAATATATTCCGTGATGCTTCGAACAGAAGAAAAATTTAAATTGTTTTGTTACATTAATACTATTGTATTACAAATTAACTATATTTTGATGAATAAATGCAATAAAATGTGTCCTTTCTTTTAGTTTTTTTTTTTTTTTTTTTTTTTTTTTGAGACATGGTCTCACTCAGTCACCCAGACTGGAGTGCAGTGGCTAGATCATGGCTTGCTGCAGCCTCCTCGACCTCTCAGGCTCAAGAGAGCCTCCCACCTTACTCTCTCAAGTAGCTGGGACCATAGGTGAGAGGATAATTAAACACTAGGCCTGGATAACTTTTTAAAAAAACCTTTTTGTAGAGATGGTATATCCCTATGTAGTTCAGGTTGGTCTCGACTCCTGGGTTCAAGTGATTCTCCCATCTTAGCCTCTTGAAGTGCTGGGATTACAGGAGTGAGCCACTGCACCCAGCCAAGAAATTTTATTTAGAGACATGTGAAATGCAAAAGCAGAGCCTTATCTAAATTATGCAGTATTGTTATATGTAAATATATTATACATTATATAAAAATTCAGTATTATTAGTGCTCTTTATTATGCTTGTTAAAATGACTGACAGTTTTTATATGTAGTTTAATGTAATTATTAACCTTTTATTAGCTTCAGCTTTCTATCTGTAAATTTTGTCTTATTTTGAATTAATAATCTTTTGATGATGAATATTATCAATCCTTTTCCAGTTTTGCTTGCTATATGAAAATAATAAAATCATTATTAATGTGATAAAATCTTAGTTTGCAAATACTTCAATGTCAGATGACTTTGTGGAATAAATACTTCATATTTATTTTTTATTATAAATTACTTATGTATAAGTATAGTATTATAATACTTTATATTTTTGTTGTATTTATACTTTCCTTTCCTAAAAACAAATTTTTTTGTTATTATATCTAGTATACAACATAATTTCATTAAATAGAATGTTAATTGCTTTTGGAAAAAAATCATGTCTGCGTTAAAATTATATCTGGCTATGACACATACTTGTACCTAAAAGATTGGTAAGTAATAATATTTTCTTACTCAATTATTGGATATTACCACAACAATGAGACATGATAAATCAAAGAAGATAATTAAGGCAATTAGTAGAGATAATTTAATCTCTTTCCAAAAGCTACTATAAAGCAAAAGGATATCAACATTATATCAATAAAATATATGAATTTCCAAACTGTCCACTTCTTGTTTGCCTACTATGATTCTTTGATTTTATCATTCCTATCCACTCTTAAAAATAAACCAGGAGAAAATATAGATAACTTAATACAGATATCTTGTAGGACATTGAAACACACACCCATTTGAATATATAAAAGAACACTGATAAGCTTAAATGAGGGAAAGAAACTCCTTTGCAATAATTCAGAAAAAAATGCACGTTGAGCACTGTTCTTGGCTCTGTGTATGTTCATAAAAACCCAGGCTTAGATAAAAGTTAAGACATAAAAGAAATGAATCACACAATTTTCTTATTACACTATTTCCTTATAGTTGATGACTATGTCTATATAACGGGTATAGTTTCTTGCCCACAAATTATACATTCAAATTTTGACAACATGATCTTCTATAATTGAAATAATCATAAATGATTTTCTTTTATGTTATTGCTTTCTGAATGGTGAATGGTGAAGCTCCACATCGAGACGTTTCAATCCCATATGTACAGCATGGCTCCTCATATATGGCAAGTAAGGGGCTAAAATTTCAGCCTGCCTTTCTTCTTACTGAATATAGAGTTTGCAGGCTAAAAAGTCTTACTGTTGGGTAAACTAATTTTTTGATGCATTTAGATTCTAGCTATCTTTTTTTATAGTTATTTGTAGTCCCCATAATACCTTTCCTCTGCCTTGAATAGAATAGGTTTTGAATAAATATTTGTCAAAGAAGTCTATGATAAATATTTATTCAAAATATTTGAAGCCTATGCAAAGAGGCCTAGTTTCCAAAAGTTAAAACTTAAGAGACAGTTATAACCGTCAACTGAATTCAATTGTTACTTTACACTATTCACTCTAATGTCAGATATTTTTCAAGTTTAAACATTAAGCTCAAACATTACACAGGTGGATTTACAGTGTGACAGGCTTAATCTCATTTCAAGAAAAGCAACAGATTGATCACATCTCTATATTATTTTATTGAGATTGCATATGCTGTTGATTTTGTGTTTGTTTGAAACAACAGTGGAGGGAAAGGACAGCAAAGTCCTTGCTATTATTCACTCATAATATTAACTTCATAGCTAAATCTGTGGCTGACAATTTTCTGAAATAAAACATGGGATACATTAGTATTTAAATGACAAACTAATGAACTAATGTTCCTATGGCACAAAGAATCTCTGGCTTCATATATTTAACAAAGGATACTAGTAATCTTGAATTTATCTCTAACTCCTGCCTTGACTCATTGCAAGAAACAAAGAGTTATGTGGCAATATGCTTTGGGAGATTGAAAAGCATCTTGATTTTCCTATCAATAGATGCAAAAAGTGTGTTTTTTCAAATGGCATGAAACATGAATAGAAACTTTTGTAATCGTCAAGTGGCACCATTCTTTGGTTTGGGTATGGCATATGTACTGCAATCATCATTCAAGTTAATGTAATTCATCCTACTAAAGATTTCATGAAATATGTTATTTTTATTATTTTCTAAATACTAGTATCTTCTGAACATCTATTACCCTTTAAAATTTCCACAAATTTTATTTCCAATCAATAATCACTTAGTTAAAAATTTCCTTGATTACTAAAACTTAGATTGATTTTATCATGACAGAATCTTTACCATAAGGCGAAACTCAGAATATCTTATAAAGAAAATGTAAACTGCTAGACACAAATTTCCACTTCAGAGTAGCAGCTTTTAAATACAAAAGTCTGGTTTCCTTGCAATATTTGTATATATTTTTAAAATTTTAAGATCTGAATGGTATCTTAGAAATTTTAAGATATGAATTATCTCCTCTCAACTCTACAAAATTATTGAAAAATTTTGGTGTGTACTACAAGAAGTACACTCTGTTAATACCTCACCTCTCATTGCAAAGCATGCAAAACATCATGAGTAACTTTGTGGTTTAATGTGACACAATGAAATGATGATTAAGCCACCTGCCATAAAAATCTCATACAATTTTCCTACTAATATGGCATTAAAAATGCATATAAACTGTACCTACAGGCTTCTAATATTGTCACTTACTAATAAGAAGAAAAAACAATCTTATTTATGTAGGTTATTCAGGAAGTTATCTACAGACAAGATTAAAATGCAGTAAAACAATTTTTCATCAACTTTTAAGAAGTCCTCTTGGTGTAGTAGAGGTACACAACTCTAACTATCTATAAGAATTTGAGTTAATATAAAATTCATAGTTAACTATATCAGTATTTTTATCAATGCAATTTTGAGAATATTTAAATGACCAAAACTAATCACTGAAACCAGAGAATTAGAACATAGGCATTGAAACTAGAAAGAAAGTTTTGCTATTTAACTTTAGTAAGTTATATGGGAGAAATGATAACAGAATATCCAAGAAAAGAAATACATGATGTATAATTTTGAGCATTGTGAAATAGTAACCATATAAAGTCAGACATTTGAAGTAAAATGATTAATGTCAAGCACTATTATCATCCAATCTACTGGACAAAATTGTGAAGGAAATCTATTCATTCGTCCATATATTAAATCATCTTACATAGATTTTTTTCTTAATGAAAACAAAAATATAATGCTTCCTATTCTTTGATATGAAAAGAGTTTTAGGTGGAAATATAAAGCTGAAAACTATACCACAAGAGCACAAGTTCAGATATCACAGGTGGATAAGAAAACCAATAGAGCATTTTCGAGTATGCCTGTTTTTCTTGATCTATTCATCATAAATTGTGCTACTCCAATAGCCCTTTCTAAAGAAAACTGTCCCACCCGAAGCCCTTGCTAGAGGGCCAGGCCAGCCTAGCCGTGTGACCTCAGCCTTTCTCCTGAGTCATAGCTGCTTAGACCAGCAGGTTGTATGAGCTGATTGAAGAGAAGTTAGGAAGTATAAGGATAATTGGACAGTTTGTGAGAGACAGGTGAATTGCTTTCCACAAATACAGAGTACAGGTCATAGTAGTTTATAAATAAGCTAAAACTGAGAGGGAACTGAAGCCATGAGCTAGAGAAAACATGTAGACTACAGGGAAAAGAAAACACCTGGCAAGGGGAAGAGTAGACACATAGAGGTAAACACTAACAGAGTTAGCCAAACCTCATCAAAGACAAACCATTAGTGTGATGATTCACGAACTCCTGTGTTGAGGCCCAGGAAAGAGTCCTGGATCCAGTCTCAGATGTAGTAATGCCTGGTCCTGCTGTATTTTTGTCCTTCCCATGGGATCTCTGGTACTTTTGTGACAATATCTGTATCCTCCTTTATTGAAAAATCTGGTAAGCCCTATCTCTATATATCCAAAAGAATCTCACTAAAATGCCTGTTCAATGCCATCCAGAACATTAGCTTTGAATATCCTTCTAAGTTTTCTTTTCTTCTCTATCTTATTATACATTCACGTGTTTTCTATAAAAGTTTATATGCAGATCCTACAGTCTCCATGTATATAATGCATTCTGCCTTCTATCTCTCCCTGTGTTCAGTGACAGGATAGGGGAAATTGTTCCACTTTGAGTCATTAAAGGAGACATTTTATTCTGCTAAGTATGCTAACATTCTTTCCCTTTCCTTCCTGTGTACCTTCTCCTCTTGATCCTTTTATCTGAACTATTCATTCTCCTTGCTCACAGTCAACCTGATTTCCTTTTTATATGAAAGCTTCAAGTTAACTGAAAATGAAACTAATGAATTAGCATGCTTGATTTTCGATCTTTAGTGTCTCCCAACAAAATATAAGTGGCGTTGATATATGAAGAGGTAGATATATTAACCACCTTTATGTGCTGTTGAATCCTTTTATATTAATTACTGCTCCACCTTATGTTTTATTCATGTATGAAAGTTGTTTGCATTAGCACATATTTCCCAATAAAATTATAAATAATGAAGGATAGAAATGCTTTGTTATGCCAAATAAAATCTACTGCTGCATTAACTTATTTTTGTTCCAAAGTTAGTAGTTAATAGTAATAGTTATATACTCTAGCTCTTTTCAAAATGAAAACATACAAATATGTACTAAAAATGCTCAAAGTGTTTTTGCAATGGTATAAAAATTATGAATTTAATTTATACTTCTGAAAGCCAATCAATAGTTTTATCAGAAACACTTTTAGAATTTGTGACTCTGAGATGTGCCAATATTTTTCAGATTATAATCGATTAAGGAGGTAATGTACAGACAAGTGCTCTATAAAATTTATAGTGCTATCGAAATATAAAAGATCAAGCTATATGTCTTTTTCTGAATATATGACTATAAAAGCACAAAATAAATACCCAAGACTTTGGAAAAAAACATAATATCTTGAATGTTCTTTTTTAGAGAAAAAGAATGACTAGTATTCTCACAATCCTGTAATCTTCATATTTTTTAACAATCAGACTTGTAACACACACTGTGTGTTTCTTCGTAAGTTCTGATTAACAACTTAATCGAACAGTGCCTTTCTAGATATGCGTAAATTGTGGGGTGATCAGCAGGTAATACCCTACTATTAGTGGGTCTTCCCATACTCTTTTGCATCATTGAAAGTAAGATTGATATATTTACTTGTATGAATGCTTGCCAGGGAACTCAGTATAGGTATTTGGAAATATTTATCTATGATTTGGAGACTTTACTGAAGATAAACCTGGTCACTACAGTGTTGCGTGACAAATATCACAGATGTATAATAGTGGGGATCGTCATGTTGGAAGGGAAGAGCAGTAGTTGCTGTTTTGTGCTATATTAATCTTGAAATTTGTTTTAATCAACTGACCTTAGTCTAGATTCCTGAGGGTTAGTTTTCCTTGGGCTTGGACAACAATCTGACTTCCTGTTGTTGGAAGAGACATGAGAAATGATCAAAAGAAAACAGTAGCAGACTAGTTTGACCAAGCTATACCCAGGTTATGATGGAAGACTAGCAGTCCTCTTTGGGTTACAAAGAAACATCTGCTTGGGGGAAACTTTATAAATGTTGTAAGATATTATAAAATGATAAGGGATATTTATATACAGACAAGACATTTTATGTGAAGGGAAATGGACCTTGATCTGTGTTCATAATCTGGATTCAGGCATGCACAGATAAAACTGACGGGTACTATACGAGGGAGTAGCAGAGGAAACTTAACTGCAGGGAGGGAGAAAATCCCTGCCGATATGGAGGGTGGGCATGGCTGAGAAAGTCAGAGGTCCTTAACAGTAATGTGAGAGTTGTGTTGGGTCAGTCCCACACCTAGTATCCTTCTCCCTGATAAAGAGAGACTGAGTTAAGAATTTAAAATTTTTGTCATAAAGGCTGGACCTGTGAAGCAGAGGCAGTGTCCTATAAGAAAAAGACTAGTCATTGGGAAGGAAGAATCCCAGAGAGCTGTTCTTTACAGTTTTGTTTCTTGTTTAAAATTGAGAACTAAAAATCCAGTCCCGGAGTGAATACATAGTCAAAGCAAACATGGAAAGTTCAGAAATTATGCAGTAAACCTTCAGAGCCTAGTAAGAATCTAATCTTTCTCCAAGTAATGTTGGTGTCAGGCAGCTAACTGTGACATAACCTTTAGTTTAGTTACATTTTGATGTCTCGGGACCTCTGAACAAATTTTGATCTGCCATGTTTTCTCCATATCCCTTTATGTCTCTCCAGGATGACTAAACTATGCATAATAAAATGTCAATATACTTGAATTACAAAAATTGGAAAGGTTCACAATACCAAGTGTTGGCAAAGATATAAAACAACTCAAAATTGAATACTTTTCTGGGAGATTGCAAAGTAGGTCAGTTATCTTAAAAAACAGTTTGATAGTTTTGTTTTAATAAAGTTAACCATATACTTACAATACAATCTATTCATCCTAATTCTAGACATTTCCCAAGATACATGAAAACACATGTTTACACAAATACCTGTAAGCAAATATTCATAATAGCATTATTCTAAAACTGGAAGAAACCAAAATGTTTATGAACTGATGACTGAATAAGCAAGTAATGGAGTATTTGTACAATGGAATACTACTCAAAATAAAAAGGACACATTAAAACAATGTGTACAACAACGTGGATGAGCCTCATAAACAGAATGCTGTATAAAAGAAGCCCTCCATAATTCCTTACACATTAAGGTATACCATCTTAGAAATAGTACAGCTATAAAGGCCGATTCTTACATGTCCTTAAACTACCCTTTTAACATTATGTTTATACCTTCCTCTGACACCAGATTCTAAGCTTTTCCATTTATTCTGCTTTTGCCAATCTTTCTCTCCTGGATCAGTATCTATCATCTTTTAAAATCAAGCCCAAATGCAACATCCAGCCTTTCCTTAGTCGCCCACATGTTTCTTTTCTCTCATTATTAACCTCTACAGCACCATTATAGCATCAGCACTGGATAGTCAGGCTCAATTCTTGGCAACAAACATTTCATTGTCATAATTTGCACTCTCCAAGAAAGGACTCCTCAAGATCAAGATCTTCATTTGCTTTTTCTGTGTATCTCCTGGTTCAGAGTGTCCTGCACAGAGTCAGCATCCAATTAATGTTGAATGTGTTATGTTGAATCTGTTACGTGCTTTTGTGATTACTCAAAAAGACAACAATATGAACCACATACATATAAAACAATAAAGTTTTACAGTGATTATTATTTTTGTTTTTCTGTATTGATCCTAGTATGTAGCAGGGCTATTATGAAAGGTGAGCTAACATTAATTTTTCTTCTAATGTTAAGAATGGTGCCCTTCACATTACAGGCTATTCCAAAGTTGCAGAGAAAAAACTAGGTCATTGAAACTTTCTAGAAAATAGCAGATAGTTTATTTAATTACTTTAGTTTTCCTTTAGCTATTATTTCTTAAATGTAATTGAAAAATGAGTTAGCTCTTATACTTTTAAGAATATATACAAGCTATTGTACTCAAATGTTACTGTATTAAGTAACAAGAGAAAAATAAGTAAAAGCAAATGGACTTAATTCTAATACTGACAGAAATATTGGAAAGTGGAAATAAAGATTTTTTGTCTAAATCCTTATAAAAACTTTAGTTTAACTTAGATTTGTTAAACCTATTTAGATTTAACAAATTTAACAAATCTGACTTAGATTTCTTAAATGTATTTTTACTGAAAAATACATTCAATAAGACTGATTGACATAATCGACTCTAGCATGTAGACAGGGAGAAGAAATGGATTTATCATTAGTTTAGAAGGCTGCCTGGTATTATAGATTTACTAACAAAAAGTACAAACAATGCCTATAAAAACACTTAGATGTTTGATGTTTGAATAGTTGCTCAAAATATAAGATTCAGTAACAAAGTCAGCTCAGAAGACTCACTAAAATATGAAGAGGAAACGGTCTGACCTGAGAGCAGTAGACTGATGATTTTATGAATAGTTTTGATGCCGAGGTACGATGCACCTTTTACGCTCAACTTTAAAATATGAGAGAAAACGTAATTAACAAAATAATGTTCACGGAAGCCTGAATCAGAGTAATACCCTTAATAAGTACAAATTCTAGAACTGCAAAACAGGATAATGCTTGAGAATGTGATGGGTGGGATCCAGCACTTTGAATATACATTAAAATAGAATTAAAATTAAAATCTTTAGTATAAATTTGTCTTAAGATATCAAATGTGTCTGATACTGACTAATATCTATTATATACAATTTCTTAAGACCAAGGTCTTATATATTTCTGTCTTAAAGAGTCTCGCAGAGTATTTGCTGGTAATAATCACTTGATAAGTGTTTACTAAATAAATTATCCAGTTGTACTGAAATTTAGTTGTTTGAATCATACTGGAAATAAATGGATTATCTCACAGATTGAAAATATTTTGTTGTAGAAAATTATCTACTATAATATGGCCTATGGCATTTTGTTACAATAAGTCTCCTGAAAACATTATTTTAAAAGTCTACATTTATTTAGGCCACAACAGAGTAATTCTCTGCACTATTGTTTCCATGTGAGAAGTTAGAAGATTAGTTATATGTAATAAGAGATTGGTGAAGAGTAAAAGGAAATTGGAGTAATTTAAATGAAGACTGAAACCCTAAAACCATCCTTAATAGTACTTTAAAATATATAAAGGTAGAAAATGATGATTTTGTTAATTCTACAGTGAAAAAGTAACATGACTAACTTATAATATACTGGATGTAAGAAATATATTTCTTATTATAAGTCACAAGTTGCCAGCAAAATGAATTCTACAATTAATCTCTGAATTATTCATAATAAAGATTTTTATGTTTTGTTATTATGGAAGCAGTGTCTTTTCATGTTATATATAGTTCATGAACATTGCAACTTCTATTTAAAGCCATGAGGCCAAGCTATCAAGTCTATCCTGTATTGACTCAGCAAGCCACTATCAGCAAAAAGATACTTCTCTTGCAAGTCTGGTGCTCAGTTATTGTGACTCAGCATGAGAGTCCTGCTGCCTGCACTAAGAAGCTCCAGCTAGACCCTGAGAAGCTCCAGCAACACCCTCTTCCCACCTGTAGCTACTTCTAGTTCTGTTCCTCTCACATCCTTGAACAACAGTACATTACTTCTATTGACCAGAGTCAACCACACCCTATGAAAACATGCATAGCCCAGCTCCCTATAGAAGCCATGCTCTTTCTGAAGAGGTCTGAAGCACAGCATATAAATAAAGGGATTTTACCAGTTCTTAGCTCCTTTGCTGTCCTCTCCTCTTTGGCCTAAATATAATAATTGCCCTTTGGAATCTGCTACATCTCTTGACCTCCAGTGTCCTTTTCCCTCCTCTCATCAATTAATCAACTTCTACCAGAACACAATCTTCTCTATCACTTTTTTTTTTTTTTCTATTTCAGTAACCAGTGTGGTTTGAGTCATCTGTTTGAACTCTAACTGATACAAATATTTAATAACTGGCTCAGGTTTGCTAAAAACTTTCTGCAATGTAATTCAATTTGTTGATGGAGTGTCACCCCACATCGACCTGTATCTTCCATTGACGTACCTGAATTGATGAGTTACATGGCAATGCTTAATTACCAATACTTGTCTCTATAAGAATCACAAAAACAGAAAACATCAGAGCTTTAAAAAAAAGACTCTTTTCCAACTTCATTGCATTATATCATCCTGAAGATATAAGAACTGAGAAAACACTTTGTACTTTTTAAAATGTGGCTATCATTTCTATAGCACCCTTTCTTACATGCCCACTTACCAACTATTGGTCAAATTCTTTCTTTGGAACCAACATTTGGAGTCTCTTATTCACAGTATACATAGAAAATGATTACTTTCTGCTTGCTACCTTAGCAGAATAATTGGAACAAATACATTTTAAGACTCACTCCAAGTGGTTCATTTGCAAGTATAAGTAAGTTGCTCGATGGATTTGGAAGTGTATCTTTTGTATGGCCAACTGTTCTTTTCTTAAAGTTAGTAAAGTTTCACAACTTTGAGGTTTGTGAAAAGGGAAAACTGTAATTTTAGCAGACAGTGTTGTTCTTAGGCGTGGACAAACTTGGGTTCTTGCCCAGCTTCCCAACTGTAGGATTGTGCTGCTCTGGAGCTTGCCAGGGCCTCTGTTTTCTGCTAATAGACCACAAGTTTTCTTGTGGGTTTTCTATTGTAAAGGATGATAAAAACAGATTCTTACAGAAAACTCAGTTGAAATGTACAGTGCTTATACCAGAAACACTGAAAAAAATGTCTTATTTTAGTATTCATGGCATTTCTCTTTTTTCCTTTTTGGCAGAAAACAGAGGCACAGGCTGGCTCGGCTGGCACCTCAGCTCAAAAAAAAAAAAAAAAATAGACAAAAAAGAAAAAAAAAAAAGAAAAATCAGAAGAAAGGAAAATCGAGGCACAGATGGCGCCAAACATTCTCAAAGGCTCCATCATGAAAAGTTCTGAGAATACTCAGGGATTAGGTAGTCATCCTTTTAATGAAAGGTTTTTCAAAGATCTCTTCCTTCATTTAGGTTAGGGAAAGGAGACAGTTTGGGAAAAGACTATTTAAAAAAGAAGATTAAATCATTCAAAACGAAAAAAGGAAAAGGACTTCATAAAAAAAAATTTTGGCAAGCTGAAATTCCCTGGATAATTACTATAAGGGAAGAGTGGAAAATAGTCCTGGCCTTGGCCCATTTTTACTTCTTTTAGGTAGAACTTCACCAAAGTATATATGAAAATGACAGCTATATCAAGCAATGTCATTAGATACTCTAGATACATGAACAGCAGAAAGGAGTATATTAATCATTCTTGAGGCCCGATCTAAGAAGCAATGATGCCATGATGCTCAGATAGTTATATGAACGGCTCCCTTGCCCTGCTCCACAACATTGAATAGTAGAGAATAAAAGGTTTTAGTCATGATTCTGAAAAAACGTACATTCCAATTTCAAATAATTGCAAGCAGCCAAGGAAATAGAGTATATCTACTCATAAGCTTTTACTAAATTATTACACAATGGTAAGATTAAGGCTTCCTTTCTAGTAATTTAGTAACAATATCACCTACAAAAAATAAATAACAGCAAGTAATATTTAATTGATGTAGAGTACATATTCTCAACTTTAAGAGCCCCTTGAAATCCATTCATTCTGAAACTGAGAATGAATTTGTGATTTTCCACAATAAGTGCTCCAAAGAGATAGCTTTCTTTCTAAGAAAACAGTTTTAAAAGGCTGATTAGAAAACATCAAAGGGCTGCTGGTACAGATCATATTTAATGCAAGTGAATCAGGCTCAGTGAATACATTCTATTTCTTTAAAATATCATCCCTCTAGATACCTTTCTACTCTCTGCCTAAATCTTTCATCTGAGTCCAGCACCCCAAAGCAATGTTTATTTCCTTCGCACATCATCCCCAAGATCCAGCCCTCAGAATCTCTCTGTCTAGCCTTTTGAAGGAAACGTTTCTTTCAAAAATCCGCATCTAAAATTTCCTATTTAGGCCCCCATTTCTTCAGGAGTCTGTTAAAGCAATAATACCTGTGATACAAGCCTCCCTGACTAAATACATCCTGCTGACTCGATACTGCTCATTTTCAGCTTCTCAAAGGCACATTGGAGATACTTTATTTACAAACATGTTTTTTACTGAGGGAATCCCAAGCACTGTGGAGGATGATAGGGGAGATTTGGGGAAAGGAAGGACCTGGTATCAATCTTAGATTATATCATTTTGGGTCATAATCTAAATATATATATATGATGACCACATACATCCCAGAAATAAATTATGAAGTGTGGGATAAGAATATAGTCAATGATAAAATTAACACGGTGTCAAAGAGTGCAGCTTCTGTTCCATTGAGATTATCATTACCATACAGAATATGGAGAAAGTATTCACAGAGATTTCTGTTTATCAAAATAAGGTAGAAATCTAGATTTTTATATGAACTTTTTGGTTTTTAATTTGACTTTCAAAAAATTGTATATAGAATGATCAAAACATTACTAAAAACTGAACACAACTTTTGACCGTCGTTCTTTTAGGGGAAGCTGCCAACATGAAAGGCATTTCTCTGATAAAAGATTAAGGATCTGAATATTGCATGGGAGGAGGGGAGACTGGTTGGTAGGCATAAAGGAAGAGCTCCTAAACCTCAAAGTCAAGGAAAATCGATGAAATCTGTGTGCTACTCTGTACAGTTGATAACATTTAGTAAATGTAACAGGTCTCCAAATAATTTAGAAGCAAATGGTTAATTACGAATTAAAACATTTTGATATAAATAATAATCAAGTAGTTTAAGATTTTTCTTAAAACTAAAGAACTTCTATGCAAGTGATCCTTTCTTTTACTTGTTTCTGACTGATCGTGTCTGCCCATTGGCAGAGACAGAAAAACTAAAGAACTTCTATGCAAGTGATCCTTTCTTTTACTTGTTTCTGACTGATCGTGTCTGCCCATTGGCAGAGATAGAAAAACTAACAGAAGAGAATAAAAGTTTATTTGTTGTTGTTGCTTGTTTGTTGCAGCAACAAAGTGGACAGTCTAACAGGCCAAATTTGACATTTTCAAGTATTTGTGTGGTTTATCAAGGTGTACAGTGAAGATGTCTGTGACCCAGAGTCGCTTTTTATCTTAATGTTTTCTTTTTCATATCAAATTAAATTCTAACATTTGCTATTCTAGTTTCTATTCTAGTAGTATCAAACAAGGAGGCAATAAGTGGCGAGACTGAGGTAAAATGAAAAGGGTTAAATACAGAGATCATCAGAAAATAGCATGAACACATTATCCAACATTAGGCAAGAAAATTAATTATTTAATGTCATTGTCTATTAACCTAACAGTTAAAATAGGACCAAAATATACATAAAAATGAAATAAAACAATTAGGTAACACTTTAAATGGTTCATTATTATTAATTCATTTAGTATTCATTGTAACTGTGCTGGTCATAATGAATTCATTTGGTATTAATGGGAATGTTCAGCAGCAATTTCATTATAATGCAGTTTTAATTCATGTGCTGTTAAAGTAAAGCAATACCAAAATTTTATTTATTTTTTGAATACTGTACATGATTTTTAACTTTTAGAAACATTATGACATTGATTACATTTTTTAAATTGAGGTGAATAGCCCAGATTTAGGACAAATTACAATGTCTGCCTTGAGCTATACTAATGATACTAAAGTTGATAGAGGTTTGTGTAATTAAAATGTTCTATGACATTTGGAAAATGTAAAGGTTAATGGATACTATGAAATTTGTCATACATCAATATTTACTAATATTTAACTGTTTCATGCAACAAAAACTTTTCAGCATTTTGCTATTTATATGGCAATAACAAAGATCTTTTGGACTTTGCATCCTCTGTTTTTGTTGGGAATAAATTATATACGTTGGGCATTTCATTGGAAAAGATTGTGATTTTAACCACCTCCAAAAGTATTATCCACACTTAAAAAGTAAAGTTGATCTTGTGAGAAAAAGTCATCCTTTTTATTGGAGGTTTCTAAATTATTTATGAAAAATATTGTTTCCAATGTAAAACGTATTTATAGAATTGCAACCAAAAGTTTTAATTTAAAACTTCAAAATGTCAGCAGAAATGTACTCAATAGCATGTTTACTATTCCTTTCTATATTATTATTTCTTTCAGGGGGCAGCAGCCTGTAAACCATTTTGCTAAACCATGTGGGAACCAATGACAACAGACAAACAACCAAAATCCACAGTCCAATTAACAGGTCCACAAAAAGAGCATTTAACCCCTTGGGCAATTATTCAGCAAGGCCTCAGAAAGTAGCTGACCTTGAAATTTCTTAGTTGAAATGTTATGCTTTAATACATTGTTCACAGACTGGGTGGCCCAGAGGTATATTATATATAATTTTGGTATTCATTGTTATGAAAATAATTAATTAGAATAAGTTTATCTTAAACAGCAATGGAGACTGCTTTCTGTCTCTTCAGCCTTGACTAGGAATTAAAAATTATTTAGAAGCAGATTTTATAAATTTAATCCATGTTGCTAATTTTCTTGCTATTTAAAATAATTCAGAAAATAAATTAATAAAAATATCATGAAAGGAATAAAATAACTCATTCAAATATCATCAATTAATAGTATTTAAGAAATAGATTTACCCTACTGTGTGGAATAAAGTACTGGGCAAAATATGTGAAATAACAGTTTCATATCAAAGTAGACTTTAGTTTACAGTTATTTTACCTGATTCCTGAGGCCATAATAGACCTCTGAGTATTCCACCTGATGCCTGTTAATAATTTATTTTCTTTCTCTTAGAGACCATAGTCCTGGTTGCCTATCAAAACGTTTGTACCACAGCTGGTATGGAGAAAATGCATAGACCATAGTCCTGGTTGCCTACGTTTGTACCATGGCTGGTATGGAGAAAATGCATAGACCATAGTCCTGGTTGCCTATCAGAACGTTTGTACCATGGCTGGCATGCAGAAAATGCATAGACCATAGTCCTGGTTGCCTATCAGAACGTTTGTACCACGGTTGGTATGGAGAAAATGCATTCTTAGCATTTTCTTTGTCCTAGGCAGTTGTTCCCTCTCATTATGCAATTATTTTCCCAGCCTTTGTAGTTTCCTTGGACACATACACTGATTAGTACTTAGAAGAAGGCTAATGGGGACCCTCTGTATATTCCTAAGACTCTCTCTCTCTCTCTCTTTCTGTGCACTCCTCTCCTCTCTAGTACTTTGCTTTGTGAACTCTAGCTACCTTGGTGTCTCCAAACTTTTTGTCCTCAGGAATCAGGCGAAATAACCCTAAACTAAAGTCTGCTCTGATATGAATTAATGAAACCCAAAAGCAAGTTTTAAAGGATAAACCGATTTCCAAGAAACTTAACTGTGACTAAGAAAAAAAGTTTAGTGATATTTATAAAAATGTTTATAAAGTATCTAAGAAGATAGAATTTATAATGTATAAACCATAGATGATAAAATTAGTAAACAAAACCATTAAAACAGCTACTATAACCATGTTTCATATGTTTAAGAAGACAGAGAAAAGATTGAATATGTTAAGAAGAATTATGGACAATTAAAGAGAGATACAAATCAAACAAATATTACAATTTCTAAAGTGAGAAATACACTAAGGTTAGCAGAAAATTAGATATTGCAGAAGAAAATAATAGCTTGAGAAATAGCAATGTCAATTATTCAAAATTAAAAGAAACAAAAAGAAAAATACTGAAAAAAAAATCAGTTTCAGTGAGCTGTGGGATACTTTAAATCTGTCTAATATGCATGGAATTGGATTCCCAGAGGAAAGTAGAAAGGGAAGGAATACAAAAAATGTTTAAATACTTTTCTAAATTAGAATAGTATAGCCACACAAATATAAGAAATTCAACGAACTCCACAAAATCATGAAAAAAGTCACACTAAGGCACATTCATTAAAACCGGTGATAAAGAGTACATCTTAAAAGTAGACAGACAACAAAGACATTATGTACAAAGTAACAGATTTTTGTCAGAAATAGTGCAGGCTAGAAGGTAGTGGAGAAATACTTTAAAATTCTGAAGCAAAACACACCCTGAAATCTGTACCCATCAAAGGCATCTTTCAGAAACAAAAGTAAAGGTTCACATATACAAAATATTTAAACATTATAGAAAATATATTGACTTCCACCATGTAAAATCTTAAAAAAGTATTTTACCAAATGGAATATAATACTGGATTGTAAGCTGGATCCATACAAATAATAAAGAACCCTGGAAATGACATGCATGTTAGTAAATATGAAATGTTTCATCTTATTTTTCATCTCTATAAAATAATAGACTTCACATCCAATTGTCTAAGTTTCTTGTAGATTCTGGATATTAGACCTTTGTCAGATGCATAGTTTTTGGAAATTTTCACTCATTCTGTAGGTTGCCTGTTTATACTCTTCAGGTTCTTTTGCTGTGCAGAAGCTCTTTAGTCTAACTAGGTCCCATTCATCAATTTGTGTTTTAGTTGCAGCTGCTTTTGAGGACTTAGTTATAAATTCTTTCCCAAGGCTGATGTCCAGAACGGTGTTTCTTATGGTTTTTGTTTGTTTGTTTGTTTGTTTTTCTAGGATTCTTATAGTTTAGGGCTTTGTGTTTAAATCTTTAATCCATCTTGAGTTAATTTTTGAGTGTAGTGAAAGATAGTGGTCCAGTTTTATCTTCTGCATGTGGATAGCTAACTATCCCAGCACCATTTATTGAATAGGAAGTCACTTCTCCAGTGCTTATTTCTGCTGACTTTGTCAAAGATCAAATGGCTGTAGGTGTGTGGTATTATTTCTGGGCTCTCTATTCTGTTCCATTGGTCTTTATGTCTGTTTTTGTACCCATATTATCCAGTTTGGGTTACTGTAGCCTTATAGCACAGTTTGAAGTAGGGTAATGCGATGCCTCTGGCTTTGTTCTTTTTGCTTAGGATTGCTTTGGCTATTTGGATTCTTTTCTGATTTCGTATACATTTTAGAATTTTTTTCCAATACTATGAAAGATCATGTTGGTAGTTAGGTAGGAATATTGTTGAATCTGTATATTGCCTTGGGTGGTATGGCGATTTTAATGATAGTGGTTCTTCCAAACCATAAATATGTAATGTTTTTCCATTCGTTTGTGTCATCTATGATTTCTTTCAACAGTGTTTTGTAGTTCTCCTTGTACATATCTTTTACCCCTTTGGTCAGATGTATTCCTAGGTATTTTATCTTGCTGTGGTGATTGTAAATGAGACTGTGTTCTTGATTGAACTCTCAAATAATAAATAACCCCATTAAAAAATGGGCAAAAGACAAGAACAGCCACTTCTCAAAGGAAGACATACAAGAGGCCAAAAACGTGAAAAACATGCTCTGCATCACTAATCATCAGAGAAACAGAAATCAAAACTGTAATGAATAGCATCTCACACCAGTCAGAATGGCTATTAATAAAAAGTCAAAAAACAACAGAGGTAAAGCTGCAGAGAAAAGCAAATGCTTATACACAGTTGGTGAGAATGTAAATTAGTTCAACCACTGTGGAAAGCAGTTTTGGAGATTCCTTAAAGAACTTAAAACAGAACTCTGTCTAGAGTTGGTTCCTGCCAGTGGGTTCGTGGTCTTGCTGACTTCAAGAATGGAGCTGTGGACCTTCGCAGTGAGTGTTACAGTTCTTAAATACGGCACGGACCCAGGGTGAGCAGTAAGTAGCAAGGTTTATTGTAAAGAGGGAAACAACAAAGCTTCCACAGCATGCAACTGGACCAAGCTGGTTGCTGCTGCTGGCTCGGGTGGCCAGCTTTTATTCCCTTATTTGTCCCCGCCCATGTTCCATTTTTGTCCTATCAAAGTGCCCTTTTTTCAATCCTCCCTGTGATTGGCTACCTCTAGGATCCTGCTGATTGGTGTGTTTTACAGAGTGCTGATTGGTGCATTTTTACAGAGAGCTGATTAGGGCATTTACCCACCTCTTGTAAGACAGAAAAGTTCTCCAGGTCCCCATTGGACCCAGGAAGTACAGGTGGCTTCACCTCTCAGAAATACCATTTGACCCAGCCATCCCACTACTGGGTATATAACCAAAGAAAAACTGCCAAGTAATTCCACCACAATAACACACGCACACAGGCATGTTCATCACAGCACTGTAAACAATGACAAACCATGGACTCAACCTAGATGACCATCAATGATGGATTGGATTTTAACATCGGTGGTGCTTATATACCATAAACGACTATGCAGCCATAAAAAGAACAAAATCCTGTGCTTTGTAGCAACATGGATTCAATGGAGGCCATCATTCTAAATGAATTGATATAGGAACACAAAACCAAATACCGTATATTTTCATTTAGTAGTAGCTAAACATTGGGTACTCATGAACGTAGAGATGGTAGCAATAGACATTGGGAATTACTATATTGGGGAAGCAGAGACGGGGAAAAGTGTGAAAAACTAACTGTTGAGTACTATGCTGAGTACCCAGGTGATGGTATCACTCATACTCCAAACCTTAGCACCATACAGTATATCTAGGTAACAAACCTGCATATACACCCTGTTAACTAAAATAAATGTTGAAAAAAATATATTTCTTTTATATTTTATTTATTCATTTATTTTGAGACAGAGTCTTGCTCTGTCACCCAGACTGGAACGCAGCTGGGCGATCTCAGCTCACAGCAACCTCTGCCTCCTGGGTTCAAACAATTTTCCTGCCTCAGCCTCCCGAGTAGCTGGGACTACAGGTGTGTGCCACCACACCCGCATAATTAATTTTGTATTTTTAGTATAGATGAGGTTTCACTGTGTTAGACAGAATGGTCTCAATCTCATGACCTTGTTATCTGCCTGCCTTGGCCTCCCTAAGTGAAAAATAGATTTCTTAAAGCAAAATAATAGCAATTAATTTTGCAATCAATAGCAAGTATAGAAATAAATGTTTGACAATAACAACATTAAAGATGGGGGTAGTAAATAGGAAGTACAGTATTTTCAGTATCTTACATATAAAGTAGTGAAATATCAATTAAAGCTATAAAGTGATAAACTAAGAATCTATACCCTGAAGAGTCCACTTTAAAAGAAAACAAAAGAGTTATAGCTGATAAAAAAAAAGACTTAAAACAAAACTTTAAAAATTATCGGAAAGAATATTGAAAAAGGGGAAAAGATAACAAAGAACAGATGGGAAAAATAAACAAATATGTTGGTAGGTTCAATCTCAATAATATCAATAGCCATGTTAAATGAAAATTGCCTACAAACACCAACTAAAAGGCAAAGATTGTCAGACTTGATTTTTAAAAAAGACCCAACCATGTTACCAAATAGATTAAATGTAAATGATGTTAAAATGATACTCCATGCTAATGCTAATAATCAAAAAGAAGCTGGAATAACAATATAACTATTAGACAAGGCAGATTGCAAAGCAAATTATATTACCATAATGATAAAGGGGTCAATTTATCAAAATGACAAGAAAAGTCCTATACATTCATATAGTTAATACAGATTTCAAATACATAAAATATAAACAGATAAATCTTCAATATATCTGGGAAACTCCAAATATTTAAAAACTATGTCATATATAATTATTTGTAAATATTTCAAAAAAGTATTTGGAAAGGATATAATGTTAAACTAAACTTAATTGGTGGGCCAAAGTAGAAATAAAAAGTGATATTCAAAAATATTTTCAACTGAATGAGAATAAAAACACAATATATGAAATTTGTGAGATACTCCTAAAGCAATGATTAGAGGGCATTTTTTGCTCTAGATGCTTATATTAAAAAGGAAAAAAGGTCTCAAATCAACTACCTCAGCTTCCACTTTAAGAATAAAATAAAAGAGAAAAAATGAAATCCAAAGTATGTAGATGAAAATAAATTTAAAAATGAAGTTGGAAATCAGAAAAACAACAGAAAAAAAGCAGTGAAACTACTAAATCTTGTTCTTTCACAAATTTAGTAAAATTTACAAATCTCTCTTCCGACTTATCAAGACAAAAAAAGAAAACAAATTACCAATATTATGAAAGAAAGAGATAGCATAACTAGAGATCTGAACGACATTTAAAGCCAAGTAGAGATTATAAACAACTCAATACTATAGTGTCTTAGTAAAAGTATCAATTCCACATAAACTCTTTGAGAAAACTAAAAAGAAAGTTAGCATTGCCCTGATACCAAAACCAAGCAAAGACAACCAAAAAGAAATTGTAGGCAAATATATTCAATGAATGAAGATATAAAAAGTATTAATAAAATGTAAGTACATTAAGTTCAACATTTTATAAAAAGACTAGTACTTTATGATCAACTCAGGTTTATTTGAGAAATGCAAAATTGATTTAATGTCTAAAAGTTGTCAATATTATATACTCTATGTAAAGGCTAAAAAAGAAAAATCATATGATTCTATCAATATATGCAAAAACTTAAACAAAAAACATAATCCCTTCCTGTGAAAAACTCTCCTCTGAGAAAACTAGGACTACAAAGTCACATTTTTAAGCAGATGAACCTTGAAACCTACAGCTAATATCGCAGCTAATGGTAAAAGAGTGAATGCTTCTCCTATAAGATCATGAACAACGCAAAGATAGATGCTGGCACCACTTATATTAAACATTCGGTTCTTTATAAATCTTGTTCCCCATTTGCTATTAATTAAATAATACATTTTAAGCACCAGTGATGAAAAAAAGTTGTATTAGCTAATCTAGAGGTCATTTTACAAGAGTAAAACTAGTGTAAACTATTATTATTTTTGAGGCAAGAGTCCTCAAAAACCTAAAAAACTCCAGTATGCTTAGGTATTTAATTGCAGGACTTAACACAAGGAGGGCTTACGAGAACAAAAGCAGGATGGAGCAAGCATAGCTGCTGTTATATAATTCTAAATGTTTTTTCATTATCAGCAGGATACTAATGGTAGGAAGTATCCTTCTCTTTCTCCCTTGTTACAGCCCATTCTGCAAATAATCCCCCTGACTTAACAGCCAAAACAGGACAATTTATTCCATCCTCCTTAAATTCACTCAGGTTTCCCTACTCATAAAATGGCACCACTGTCCATCCAATTAGTTGCTTACCCCAAAACCTGTTGTTATCCTTTCATTTTTAAACATTTCTTCACATCTGATATTTTGTTCAATGCTTAAGTACCATCTACAAGAAAAATTAATCCTGTATCCATTAGTTATCATTTTCAATATAATCCTAGTCCTAGATATTATTAACTCTTGCCTGAACTACTGCATCAGCCTTCTCTCTGTTTTCACTGTGATGCATTCTCAATTTACAATAACCTTCCCTAGAAGCAGTCTTGAGTGATTTTCTAAATTACAAGTTGGATCATATCATGCATCTGCTTAAATCGCATCAATGCTCTCCATCTCCACCAGAATAACCTTTAAACTCCTTACCATGGGCTGCAAAGCTGTACAAGATTCAGACTTGTTCCTGTTCCTTAGACTTCAGGCTTCATCTTTCTTTTCTTTCCTCTTCTCTTTTCCCATTGCTCATCCACATAGGCTTTCCTTCTGTCTTATTAACACATATGTTCTTGTTCATCCCATAGCTTTTGCGTTTTGTGTCTGTTCTGCTTGGAAAGTTCTTCTCTACATCTTCGCATGACTACATCCAGTCTTACTTAACCACTTCCTCTATGAGACCTTTCTTGAATACCCTAAGTCAAGCACAATCTCTCACTCCAGCTATCACTTTATATCACATTATCATCCATTTAATACTACTTAAAGGGCAAGATCTTAATGTCTCTTACCCAATAGCACCTACAACAGCAACTGGCAACTGGTAAACCCTCAATAAAATGTATTCATTGAGTGATCAAGTAACTTAGTGACTCAGGAAAATGTAAGAACTCTATGAGGTGTAAAATAAGCGATGTTCTCAGTAAACGACAGTAAACAACTGGCAGAAGTAAGAAAAATGAATTTCAAGTATCCAGTCTCTTTATTCTTAAATAAAAAGCAGAGTAAACTTATTGATAATGATATATTATATGAGAGTCTTGGTCTCTAAAAACTGCCTTCCTCCTTCCTGACTTACTGATTGTAAGTCTGTGTTTTTAAAGTCATAATTCTCTGTGAGAAGATGAATTGCACGTGTGACTGTTTTACTGTTGTTCACTTTTGCATCTATCAACCTGAGGAGAAATGTCTTAGAGACAAAATAAACTGGTTTTAATCACTTATTGATTGTTGCTTGTGTTTTTGACTCCATGGACAGTATTCTGCAATGGAGTAACATGAATAAGGTCAGTATTGGCTCCTGGTTGTTGTTTTTCATTCAGGATCTGCACCTTAACACCACCTTAAGAGTAAGGGTCAGTGAGAATGTTCTATAGGCAAATCAAATAAAGTAGATTTGTATCTTCCATCCTCCTTCTATTAACATATTTTAATGACAATATCTCATGGACACAGGCAGGTCATTCGTTAAGTGAAGCTGCTACTATATAACTTAAAATAATTGGAAGCCAAAAACATCATTTATGTGAAATATCTTTGTGCTCCATTTACATGGATAACAAAGTACCTTGCATGAAAGTGAGTTAGCCTCCTTCTCCTTTCCCCCAGCACTTCGGAAACTAGTGAAGTGAGGTCATAAGTGAGTTAGCAAACAGCCAAAACTCCAATTAAGGACATCTACATGTAATCTCCCATAGAGGTCTGCAATATAACAGTAATTTATTATGAGAAAATCTAAATAATTCCATTGTGCCTCCTCTTACTGGAGTAGTATCTCAAAGTGGTGAACAGCCTAGAGCTGTATTTCCCAATATGCAAATATTAATAGGTATGACTAAGGCATGGAGTTCAAAGTCCAAAATAAACTGCTTTAACCTTACTACCACACATGGCTTCTTAACTTCAGCAATATTGACTAAAATGTCACCTCTACAAAGAAGATCTCTCTGACTATCACATGTAAATTAGGCCCTCTTCACTCTCTATTCTCTTTACACCGTTCTTTTTTCTTCCTCACTGTACTTATCACTGCCTATCTTAAATCATGTATGGCCTCGGTTTTCTCTTACCTGTCTACTCCACCCTATTAGTCAGGGTTCTCTAAAGGAAAAAGATAGATGTACATATGAGGGGAAGTTTATTAAGGAGTATTGATTCACATGATCGTGAGGTGAAGTTCCACACTAGGCAGTCTGCAAGCGGAGGAGGAGGGAAGCCAGTCCAAGTTCCAAAACCTCAAAAATAGGGAAGCTGACAGAGCAACCTTCAGTCTGTGGCCAAAGGCTCAAGAATCCCTGGCAAATCACTGGTCTAAGCCCAAGAGTCCAAAAGCTGAAGAACTTGGAGTCTAATATTCAACAGTAGAAAGCATCCAGCATGGGAAAAAGATGAAGGCCAGAAGACTCAGCAAGTCAAGTCCTTCCACACCTGTCTCTCTGCTTTATTCTAGCCACGCTGGCAGTTGATTAGATGATGCCCACCCAGGTCGATGTGGGTCTGCCTCTCCCAGTCCACTGACTCAAATGTTAATCTCCTTTAGCAACACCCTTACAGACACACCAAGGAACAATACATTGCATCCTTCAATCCAATCAAGTTGACACTCAGTATTAACCATATCAATATTAACTATACCCACTAAAATGTAAGTTGCTTTTAGACAGTTACTGATTTATTTACAACTCTATCCTCAGTGCCAAGAATAGTAGATTCTGAATGTCCATTGAATAGTAGATCCTGAACATATATTTGTTGAGCCAATAAATAATTTCATATGAATGGAATTCAAGCCTCTGCTGCTACAGAGAACAAATTTGATCTATTACATGTGAATATGATTTTATTGTCATAAAACAAGAGTGATCTCAAAAGTTAAATGGCTCTATTCTATAATTACTACTAGAAAGAGTGATTCAAAATCAATTGCCTCAAAATCCAAATTGATATTTTTGGTAGGACTCTTTGGACATAATGTTTGAAAGGATATTAATGAAATAAACTAATTCAGTTACTTAGCAAAACATTTTGCAATCAATTTGCTTTGGGAAGTTCCATGCAAAATTACATGTTTGAGTGGAAATATCATATGTGTGCTTTGCAGAAATTATTTTTCAATAAACAAGTTAGAGCCCCACATTATAGGTTTTCCAGGTTAAAAGCAGCATAGATTATGTGGTATAGACTCTTATCTGCCCATGTAATGGGACAGCTCCTTGTGAGATATTAGAATCTGACGATTACATTACCCTTGACATGTTTCCACGTAGAGGTGGACTGACTTGCCATGTATACATGTATCCAGTTCTGAGAATTTCCAGTCAAGCAAGTTGCGTTTTCTCATTTTTCCCTTTTAAACAATCTTTACATCTGTTTATTAAACAAAGGAACCCTCTCTCTCATCTGAATCTTACTGTGGTATGCTAAAAATGGTAGAAAAACTGTTGGAGCAGCTTAAAAGGGATAGGTAATAGAGAAAGAAACTGAATTACTTTAGTAACTGTCACATCCTTTTGTTGCTCTATTAGTTTCCAATTATTTGCATTTTATAAAAGTGAAAAAGGACCCACTTATAGATCACCTAAATTAGGGGTTGTAATCCTAATTTCAGACAAAACAGATGTAAAACCCAGGCGAAAGCCAAATCAAAAGGCAATCCCATTTATAATTGCCACAAAATGAACAAAATACATAGAAATACAGCTAACCAGGGAGGTGAAAGATCTCTACAATGAGAATTACAAAACACTGCTCAAAGAAGTCTGAAATGACACAAGTGGAAAAACATTCCATATGCGTGGATAGGAAGAATCAATTTCATTAAAATGGCCATAGTGCTCAAAACAATTTACATATTCAGTGCTATTCCTATGAAACTACTAAAGACATTTTTCACAGAACAAGAAAAAAGCTAATTTAAATTTCATATGCAACCAAAAAAGTGCCCAAATAGCCAAAGCAATTGTAAGCAAGAAGAACAAAGCTGGAGGCATCACATTACCCGACTTAGAACTATACTACTATACTATACTACCAATGACATTTTTCACAGAACAAGAAAAAAGCTATTGTGAAATTCAAATGGAACCAAAAAAGTGCCCGAATAGCCAAAGCAATTGTAACCAAAAAGAGCAAAACTGGAGATGTCACGTTACCTGAGTTAAAACTATACTACAAGTGCACAGTAACCAAAATGGCACAGAACTGGTATAAAACCAGACACAGACAAATGGAACAGAATAGAGAGCCCAGAAATAAGGCCACACACCTACAATCACCCGATTTTTTTGACAAAGCTGACAAAAACAATCAATGGGGAAAGATGTTCTATTCAGTAAATGGTGCTGGGATAACTGGCTAGCCATATGTACAAGACTGAAGCTGGACCTCTTATTTACTCCATATACAAAAATCAACTCAATATGGATTAAAACTTAAATGTAAAACCCAAAACTATAAAATCTCTGGAAGGAAACCTAGGGAATACCATCCTGGACGTAAGAAGGGACAAAGATTTCATGACAAACACACCAATTTCAGCAAAAGCAAAAATTGACGAGTGAAGTCTCATTAAAATTAAGAGATTCTGCACAGCAAAAGAAACTATCAATGGAGTAAATAGACAACCTACAGAATGGGAGACAATGTTTGCAAACTGTGCATCTGAGAAAGGTTTAATATCCAGCATCTGTAAAGAACTTAAACAAATTTAAATGAGAAAAACGACCCCATTAAAACGCGGGCAAAGGACGTGAACAGACACTTCTCAAAAGAAGACATACATGGAGCCCACAAGCATATGAAAGAAGCTCAATATCACTAATCATTAGGGAAATGCAAATCAAAACCATAATGAGATACCATCTCACATCAGTCAGAATGGCTATTATTAAAAAGTCAAAAAATAACACATACTAGCAAACTTACAGAGAAAATTCAACCATTGTGGAAAGCAGTATGGTGATTCCTCGAAGAGCTAAAAGCAGAACTACCATTCAACCCAGCAATCCCATTACTGTGTATGTGCCCAGAGAAATATAAATCATTCTACCACAAAGATACATACACAAGAATATCCATTACTGTACTAATCACAATATCAAAGACATACAATCAACCTAAATGTCCATCAATCGTGGAGTCAATAAAGAAAATGTTGTACATACACACTGTGAAATACTATGCAGCCATAATAAAGAATGAGATCACGTATTTTGCAAGAACATGCATACAGCTGTAGGCTATTTATTATCTTTAGCAAAATAACACAGGAACGGAAAACCAAATACTGCATGCACTCCCTTATAAGTGGAAGCTAAATGATGAAAACATATAAACCCAAAGAAGAAAACAACAGACACTGGGATCTACTTGAGGGTGGAGGGTAGAGGGTGGAGGGTGTACAGTAAAAGTTAAAATGACAATAACGAAAAGAAATAATGGCAAAACCTTCCTTACTGTGTTGTAGGAAATGTATATCTAGATTCAATAACTCCAAATATCTCAAGTAAAATAAATCTAAAGAAGTTGTCACCAAGACAGATAATAATCAATTTGTCACAAGTCAAAGACAAACAGAATTTAAAGAGCAGTAAGATAAAAGCAACTAATCACATACAAGAAAGCTTTTGTAAGACTATAAATAAATTTCTCAGCAGACATCTTATAAGGATTGTGATGATCTTTTTGAAGTATTAAAAGTGAAAGATAAGCCTGCCAGCTAAGAACACTACACTCATACACTCATCCAAACTTACCTTTGAAAATAGTGGTGAGAAAAACTGTTTCTTATAAACATAAGCTAAGGGAGTCTACCACTAGATCTACATTATAAGAAATGCCAAAGGGAATCTTTCAAGTTGAAAAAAAAAACACAGTAAACATAAAAACAAAAGCACACAAAAATTTAAAGCCCACTGACAAAGATATATATGTGCGTGTGTGCATGCATGTATACATACAAATAAGGAAAGACAATACTAAAATAGTGGTGCATAATTCACTTTAAATTCTGGTATAAAAGTTAACAGAAAAAATATTAAATATTATAACTATGTAAATTATTAATGAACACACAACATAAAAAGATGTAATTGTGACATCAGTAATACACAGTGTGGGTATAAAAGAGGTCAAAGTATAGAGGTTTTGCACGCAATTGAAGTTAAGTATAAGTTGTTTTATGTAAACTCCACGTAACCATTTCATAAATGTCTATAGAAAATCACAAAAAACTAAGAAAGATATCAAAACATATCACTACAAAAAAAAAGAAATACAAAAGAAAGATAACAAGAGAGGAAAATAGAGACGGGTTAAACAATGCCCTCAAGAAACATAGAGTGGCTGAGTAGATTGTTTTTTTAAAGAGAGCCAACTCTATTCTGTCTAAAAGAGACCCACTTTACCTGTAAAGACACAGATATGCTGAAAGTGAAATAATGGAAAAGAGATATTCTATGCAAATTATTACCAAAAGAAAGCAGCGGTGGCCATATTTATATTAGACAAAATAGACTTTAAGTCAAAATGTGCACAGGAGACAAAAAAGGACACTACATATTCAGAACATAGTCAATTCTCCAGGATAATATGACAATTATAAATATATGTGCACGCAGCATCAGAGCACTTGAATATGTGAAACAAACATTGCCCTAACTGAAGGAAAAAATAGAAAGCCACACCATAATAGTAGGAGATTTCAATATCCAACTTTCAATATGTACAATATTAATATGGAAGATTAAGAAAGAAACAGGAGACTTGAACAACACTAAAGACAAAACAGACATAACAGACATACACAGAATATCCTACCCAATAGCAACAGATGACACGTTCTTCTCAAGTACACGAAGAATCTTCTGCAGAATAGATTACATGTTAGGTAACAACAAGTCTCAACAAACTGAAAAAGAATTTATCCTTTTTCTGTTTTGAAACAGGATCTCATACCATTATACAGACTGGAGTACAGGGGCGCTATCATGGCTCACTGCAACCTTGACCTCTCATACTCAACTGATCCACCTGCTTCAGCCTCTGGAGTAGCTGAGGCTACAGGTGCATGCCACCATGACCTGAGAATTTTTTTATGTGTATTTAATGTAGAGACAGGATATCTCCACATTGCCCAGGATGGTCTCAAACTCTTGGGCTCAAATGATCCACCCGCCTCAGCCTCCCAAAGGGCTGCAGTTACAGATGTGAACCACCACACCCACCCAGAGAATTGAAACTATACCAGGTATCTTTTCCAAACACAATGGAATGCAACTAGAAATCAATAGCAGATGGAAAAACACATAATTCACAAATATGTGGAAATTGTACACATTCTTCATAACAAATGGGTCAAAGAAAACATAAAAAAGGAAATAAGAAAACATCTTGAGACAAATGGAAATGAAAACATATTATATCAAGCATATGCAATTCAGTAAAAGTAGTACTAACAGAGAAGCTCACAATGATTAAATGCTTACATTTAGATAATAGGAAGATCTTAAAGAAGCAACCTAATTCTGTACCTCAAGAAATTAGAGAAAGAAGAACAAACGAATTCCAAAGATAGCAGAGGAAAGAAAACGATAAATGATAGAGCAGAAATAAAATAGAGACTAGAAAAATAATAGAAAAAATTAAACTAAGAGTTGGCATTTTGAAATGATCAACAAAGTTTATAAATCTTCGGTTAAACTTAAAAAAAAAAGAGAAACTATTCAAATAAATAAATTATCAGTAATGAAAGAGGAGACATTTCAAATGATGCAACAATAAATAATAAAATAATCATAAGAGACTGCAAGACAATGAATCAGTAATCAAAAACCTCCCAAGAAACCTCCAGGACCAGATGGCTTCATTGGTGATTTCCACCAAACATTTAAAGAATAATTAACACCAGAATTTTCTAAACTTGTCCAAAAAATTGAAAATGAAAGGACACTTTTTGTACTCATTTAATGAGGCCAGCTTCATCTGATACTAAAGCCAGACAAAGATACCACAAGAAAAGAAAACTTTAGGCTAATATTCCTGATGAATACAACTGTAAAAAAAAATCTTCACAAAATATACCAAACTGAATCTAACAGTACGTAAAAGGATAATATACCATGACCAGGTTGGATTTATTCTTGGGGTGCAAAGGTAATTCAAAATATCAATATCAATTAATGTGATATATCACACTAACAGAATAAAGGGTAAAAATCACATGATCATCTCCTTAGACACAAAAATAAAGTTTGACAAATTTCAGCACCTTTTCAATAAACAATGTTCAATGAACTAAGAGTAGAAGGAAAGTACATCAACATAATAAAGGCCACATATGAAAATCCTTCAGTTACCATCATGCTCAATGGTTAAAAATAATTATAAGAGAAGAAATAAAATTATTGGTTTGCAGATGACATGATCTTTTATGTATAAAGTGCCTAAAAACGTAACAACAACAAAAAGCCTCTTAGAAATAACAAACAAATTCAATAGAGTTGCAGAATACAAAATAAACATATAAAAGTGTGGTTTTATACACTAAAAATGAGTAGTTTAAGAAGGAAATCAAGAAGAAAATCCCATTTACAATAGCATCCAAAAGAATAAAATGTTTAGAAATAAATTTAAGAGGTAAAAGACTTGTATGCTGAAAACTACAAAACATTGTTGAACAAAATTAAAGACAATACATATTGGAAAGACAATACATACAGTGGAGGGACATTGTATGTTTATTAATTTAAAGACATTATTGAGATATCCATACTACCCAATATGATCTACAAATTAAATAGAATTCCTATCAAAGTTTCAATGGCATTTTTTTTACAAAAACAGAGAAAACAATAATAAAATTCATATGGAATCCCAGCAGACTCTCAATAGCAAAAACAATCTAGAAAAAGAGCAAAGTTAAAGGCTTTAAAATTCCTGGTTTCAAAACACATTAAAAATCTACTGTAGTCAAACTGTATGATGCCATAGAGACAGACATATCCATAGAATAGCATAGAGAGTCCAGAAATAAATTAATTCTTGCACAGTCAACTGATCTTTGGCAAGGGTGTCAGGAATACACAATTGGGAAAAGATAGTCTCTCCAATAAATGGTGTTAGGAAAACTGGATATCCACATGCAAAAGAATGAAATTGGACCTTTAACTTATACCATACACAAAAATAAACTCAAGATGGATTAAAGACTTAAATGTAACACTGAAAATTGAAAAACTTCTAGAACACAGGGGAGAAGATCCTTAATATTGGTCTTACCAGTGATTTCTTAGATATAATGCTAAAATATGTAGAAAACAAAAGCAAAAATAGAAAAGCCTGACTATGTCAAATTAAAAAGCATCTGCATAGCTGAATATCTGTATGAATACAAGTATTAACCTAGGCTACACATTTCATAGAGCAAGTCAATACAGTGCATGTGGGAACAAAACTCTCTCCAAATGAAAATACTTCTATTTTATTTTAAGTGTTTTATGCATAGTAAACACACTCAACTTTTTCTTGTTTAGAGCAGTTACAAAATATTTTTTGACAGGTGATCATACACAAGTGTCAACCTAGCCAATTAAAAAACCATTTGCTAAACTAAACTGTGTAATCACTCAGAAGTTCTTTTGGACTGTGGACTATAAACTTAACTCTTCTGATCTAAGTTATGAATTTTGTATGAGCATTTCAGTGCTTAATACATCTCATGAGCTTCAAGCTCATATTTTCCAAAGATTTCTTAATATCATTTATTGATAGTCTATGGATATCTTAAATTCTATATTTTCTATATTAAATTCTATATACCAAATATTGTATTGCTTTTACTTCTACTAATATTAATTGCTTCTCTCCATTTCCCTTCTCTACACCTTTGCTGTTATTGCCAGAGTGGTCCTTCTTTAATTTTACCTGAATTATTCTAATACTCTTTCAACAAAAAAATAGAAATCATTTCTGAGCCTTTTTCCTCTATTTCTTTACAATTGAAAGATATACATGCTGCCATAAATGCTAGTGGCTCACTAAAACAACAATTCTCAATAAAGGGACGCCTCACCGAGGGATGGAAGGAATACATCAAACATTCACACATGGGGTTTGTGTATAGTTTTTAAAAGTAGTACTTTGATCTTCAGAAACATCCCCTATTATCTCCAGGGAACAAAAAATTTCAACATGCAATGGCTTAAATAAATGGCAGTTTATTTTTAATTAGTTTTTTAACAAGAATTCTGGAGTAGGGCTGCTGTAGACAACTAAAATATGTCAGCTGACTATAATTTTCTGGAATATTCTGGACACAACATGGCTATGCAATTCTAGGAGTCATCTCTTTATTCAAGACAGAAAGAAGGAATAAGAAGTACAAACAGTATGCCCCTCTAATCAGGAAAGTTCTCCCAGAACTTCTGGGCAGACTAATGCTTACATCTTATTAGCCTGAATAGCCACATACACAATCCTCCTCGCAAGAGAGACAAGTATTATTTTTTCAACCACCACAATGGAGAAAAAGAAAAGGTGATTGAGCTAGCCAATTCCTGGTGTCTGCCATGCCACCCCAGAAAAGTGTGTCCCACCTATGCTGAGAATTACTGTATGAAGGTCCTCACTCTAATCCCTCTATTCTCCCTCGTTGCCACCAAAGTCCCCCTTTCTTAAAAAAATGTGACCATGCACAACCTTGTCTAAAATATTTGGTGGATTCTTCCCTTCTACATTAACAGCAGCTTGGTCCACTATCGTGTTAATAGTACAATGATGTGAGATAATTGTATGAACAATTTTGTGAATAACTTACTAAATCAATTTGGGGAAAATAAAAGTTGTAATAATCCCATTTTCATTGGTTATTTTTATATTATTTCTTAATTTACTTAAGAAAAAGACAGCATAGATGGGATGCAAGGAATTACACTATTCTTTGGCTCTGCTTGTGTATTGTGTCATGTATGTAGCTATCATCTGTCCTATGTACTACAGAGAAACACATGTTGAAAACTGCTGACTTGCATGATAAGATCCAAAACTATTCTTGTGAACCGAAAGATTATTTGAGGTCTGAGCATCACAAATATTTTGAACAACCCTGCTCCTGCAATTAATCATCAGGTTTTAAAATTATGCAATGCATCCTGGTCTTTATGGCTGTATTTTCTCTTTTTATGCATTTTTCCCTCTCTGGCATGGCATTTTCAAAATCTTGTTTAGTCATTTTGAAGAATGCCTCTGAGTCATTCCTAAAACTTAAGTCAAACATAATTTCTTTCACAAAGTTCTTGACCTCCCAGTCATAGGTAAATTCTTTTCTCCCTGTAGCTCCCAGGGTGTCTTATTCATACTGCTATAAAGGTTGTGATTGTTTTATTTTATGTCTCTCCTCTTTTGACTCTGAAACCTTGTGAAAGTCACAAGTTGTGCTCTATTAATCTTCATATTTTTAGCCACTGATATTTTTGGCACATAATAATACACATTCATTCATTTACTCATCCAGGAAACATTTATTGAGTCAAAATAGACAATCTTCATTGGGCATGAACAACCTGCACAAGTACTCAGCCCTAATAAGCAGTAGACACAGCTGAATTATGCTTATGTCTAGTTTTAAATCGCTATTACATTTCTATTTAAAATGATCAGAATTTGAAATGGTCAGAATCAGAAGCAGCAAAAGTCTCTCTAAATATTAGCTGCCAATGTAAATCAGAAAACAATATTCAGAGTGTAATCATTGAAAAGAAAGGCCTGTTTGTAATCAGGTTTTTTAAACACTTCCCCCCAAATTAAAGCTATGGTTTATATCTATCTTATTATTTTAATATTGAAAGGTTGGCTGTTTGGATAAGGAATCTTCAAAATATGATTTTTCAAAGACCACCTTGTTTTGAAACTAAGGTTTTCAGATGAGTGTATCATAATGATGACAATTGTCTTAAAAACATACAACATACTTTCCAAATTTGTCAAGAGAGCTCGAAAGCTGCAGAAGCTAGGCAATCTCAAGCTATCTTCACAGAATCAAATGAAATATAGCTAGTTATTGTTTTGCTGACATCCAATACGTTAAGAAATATAATGTATAAATACTGAGTTTGGGTGGAAAGTTTCAGCTCCTGAAGGAAATTCAGACATGACCAAGGGATTCAAGGATAAACCTGTGGAAACTCTGAACTGCTCAAATTTTAACAGTCCTAACCTCACTAAACATATACACACACACACACACACAGACACATGCACACACGCATACACGCACACGCATGAACACACACACACTTCTGCTTTCTAACCCTTGTTCTCCTTGCTGCTATTTTTTTTTTTTTTCATCTTATAGCCCTATATGTCCAGGTCATTTCTAGATCTCACAAAACAAGACAAGGTAATCTCTTCTTCCATTCCCACAACAAGGGAGTAGTTACTAGACATCAGCATTATCCCCCGTTAAAATTCTAACGAGGCAGTAGTGATAATGAGCTAACTTGCCTCAATTTCCTACAGCAATGATGTGAAGTCAGTAGCTCAACTGAGAGAATACTTTGTGCAGTTATCCTCTTTATTGTTCATCAAAATATATGGTTTGGCTGAGAGGTTCATGTAACTAAGGAACCAGTTCATTTCAATGACAAGCCACTATATTAATCACACTTAAAGTTGAATATATTCTGTAGTTTAGCTTTTGGGAGGTCAGTTTGCAGGTCAGTTTATTTTGTGGCTGAATTTGTTTTGTATTTTATTTCTTGCCCTCAGCATCTGCTAAATAGCTTTAAATCTTTAAGTGTCTTATGAAGTTTTCTAAAGTATTTTTTAGAGACTTAGAGTTTGCTTAGAAATTTAATTAAAATATTGTCCTCTGGATCAAAACATGGGTGAATTTATATTTTATTAATAAAGGAATGAAATGTGGAACTAGTTGTACCAGATTAATTATACAATATAACATTACTATGAATAGAATTAATTTAGAAGACTTTAAAAAATAGGGCACTATTATATGTTCATAATCCAGTATACTATATAATTTACGAGGCTGCTTCAGACTTTAGAACATATAAAACTACATTAAAGTCATCGTTCTCTGAAATATTTATTAAAAATCATACACTCTAGTTCACAAGTTAATAAAAATAATTATGTGATATTTCTTATTAAAATGGTCAATAGATATGTGAGATATAGTATTTTTTCACATAGCTATTCTGCTCTCCATTTCCCAAACTATGCTGCTAAAATGTTTTGATTGAGCAGAAAAAGAGTTCTATCAGTAGAGACTATCCATCAAACATATGTTGGTAAATGGGGAATAAGAAGTAGGGAAGATATGGAATCTAAGTAATTTTTAAATTTATCACTCTTGTGATTTGTCCTTATATATGTATCACCTATGCAAGATTTCCTGCAAGGTCTATCAGCCTGCTTTGTCTCTTTTGTTATTTTGTGAAGTAGTACTCAAATAAAAAACCCATCACCTTTTATTTTCATTCAGCTTCTGGATGCTTTCCACCAACTTTCATTGCCTTTAGATTATACCTCCCAAACAAGGCATTAACATTTAAATTTTGCTTCATGCTTATTTTCTAGGAAATGCAAGCCAAAACAATTAGTACCAGAAATGGCATGACTTTTTTTTTTTTTAATAATGCTAGAGGCTTTGGGGAAAAAGAAGAAGAAACAAAAAGCTAAAAATTGTTACCTTAATACATAATCTGAAAAGCAAAGTGCTCCTTGAGCAGTGTTTTCCTACGGCTGTCATCTCACAGCCACAGGAAAGAATGTGTTGAAAATCAAGACCAGAATCTGTTTTGAGTGTAACTGAATTGCATATGAAACTAATTGCTTACCGTGAGACATTCACATGCGATGCACCACAACAGTTAAATCTAATATCAAATAAATGAGCTGAGCAAAGTTTCAGGATACAAAATCATTGTGCAAATATTTTTTCTATACATTAGCCATGAACAATACAAAACTTTAAGGAAACCGTAACATTTATAATATTATCAAAAATAAAATTATTAGGTATAAATAAACAAAAGAAGTATAAGACATGTACATTGCAAGTACCAAATAGCATTAAAATAAAATAAAGAAGTCCTAAATAAATAGAAAGGAATTCCATGTTCCTGGATTAAAGATGTGTTAAGATATGATACTCCCAAACTTCATCCACATATTTAACAAAATCTCGTCAAGTTCCAAATGCATTATTTGCATAAATTAACATACTGATACAAAAATTTAAATATAAAAGAAACGCGAATGATCTAAACAATCTTGGAAAGTAACAAGTTTGAAAACATATACTGACCAATTTCAAAGCTTATTATAAAACTACTGTAATCAAGACTTTGTGGTACTTGCAAAGGATAGATATATAAATCAATGAAATAGAAATGTAAGTATAGTAATAAACTCATACATTTATGGTCAATTGCATTTTAACAAGAGTGTCAAGAAAATTTTATGAGGAAAGAAGAGATTTTTTGACATATGGTGCTGCAAACATCTGCATATCTACATGAAAAAGAAGGAAGTTGTAATCTTTCTTCACATCATATATAAAAATGAACCCCAAATAAATCAAATAACTAAAAATAAGCATTAAAACTATAAAACTCTTAGAAGAAATAATCAGTATAATTATTCATGACATTTATTCTAGAAATGCATTTTTAAAAATAATACCAAAAGCACAAGAAATCAAAGAAAAAATAGATAATTTGGACTTCATCGAATTTAAAAACATTTTCACTTCAGAGTAGAATATCAAGATAGTGAAAAGGTAAAACACAAATGGGAGAAAATATTTGTAGATCACGTATCTGGTGAAGGTCTAATATCTAGAACATATGAAGAACCATTAGCTAGAGCTCAACAGAAAGATCAAATAATTCTATAAAAAAAATGGGCAAAAGATTTGAATAGAGATTTTTCTAAAGAAGATGCACAAATGGACAATATATTCCACATCACTGGCCAACAGGAAAATGAAATGCATTAGGAAAAGCCACAATGAGATAACCACTTCACATATACTAGAAGGTTTCTAATCAAAAGAGCAGACAATAAGAAGTGTTGGCAGAGATCTGGAAAAATATGAGCCCTCATACTTTTGCTGGTTAGAATATAAAATAGTGTGGCTACTTTGAAAAACAGTTCAGCAGTACCTTAAAAAGTTAAGCATAAAGTTACCATATGATCCACGGATTATACTGCTATGTATATATCCAAGATAATTGAGACCACATGTCCAAACACAAACTTGTCTGAAAGTTAATAGCAGCACTATTCATAAAAGCCAAAACGTGTAAACAATCTAAATATTCATCACAGCACTATTCAAAAATGCCAAAAAGCGCAAACAATCTAAATGTTCATTATCTGATGAAGGAATAAATAAAAGGTATATAGTATATACATGCAATAAAACATTATTCAGCTGAAAGAGAAAGAAAGAAAGAAAGAAAGTGAGCTGTGGCTCACTCCTGTAATCCCAGCACTTTGGGAGGCTGAGGAGGGAGGATCACGAGGTCAGGAGTTCGAGAACAGCTTGATCAATATGGTGAAATCCCATCTCTACTAAAAAAAAAAATACAAAAAAAATTAGCCAGGTATGGTGGCAGGCATCTGTAATCCCAGCTACTTGGGAGGCTGAGGCAGATAATTGCTTGAACCCAGGAGGCGGAGGTTGTGGTGAGCCGAGATTGTGCCACTGAACTCAGCCTGGGCAACAAAGTGAGACTCTGTCTCAGGAAAAAAAAAAAGAAAGAAAGAAAGTAGTGATTCATGCTTATTATGGTAAGTGAAAAAAGTCAGATACAAAAAGGTACATATTGCATGATATTTTTATGTGAAATGTTTAGAAAAGGCAAATGCATAGATACAGAAAGTAGATTACCTCTTCAAAGGTCTGAAAGGGATAGGAGTGATTGCTAAAAGGTATGATTTTTTTGCTGGGCTGAGAATATTCTGAAATTTGATAGTTGTGACCATAATACCACCTTGCAAATATACAAAAAATACTGAATGCTTTACTTCAAACAGGTGAATATTTTAGTACCTAAATTACATCTTTAAAAAAATACCCTAAACACACATACTATAGCCATTGGAGCTATTATTAAAAGAAGTCAGCAAGAACACTACTATGAGAGTTTTGGGGAAAATGTACCTAATCAGCAAATTATTAAAGCTCTGGACCATTTTGAATTAACCCTATAAGGAGGAAGCAAATAATGCCCAGTTGGAGGGAAATTTGTAGATTAAAATCACTCACTTGTCTTTGCTAAACTAGCTGAGTAATTCTTAAATAAAGAAGGAGTTAATCTGCCTCAGCTAATCTATCAAACTGTATTTGGCATTGATACATGTAAAAATACAAAATAACCATGTATTAAATACTGAGTGACAAGAGATGAATACAACTTAGCTCTGTTTTTCAATGACCCTATAGCCTAGAAGTTAAGGTAGATATTATTTAAGGCATGAATATTCTATACCTTTGCAAACTTATGTGCAAACACGCGTAACACGCATGACAAACACTGTCACCATACTCCAACTTAACAGCAAAACCCTAAACAGCCAACAAGTAATTAAAGTTGCAGCAGGTATGAACTAAGCATTGAGTTTCAGTAACAGAATCTATTCAGCCTCTCAGAATGAAAGAGAAACAGGCTATCAAATAAATCTGGTAATAACCAATATTTAGATGCTTAATGATGGCTTAGCTGAAAATGTGGAGAACGAGGTAGTGGAGGAAAGATGTGCCATGAATTCTGAGGATCTGAAGCAGAATTCCAGTGTTTAGGAGAGCCTAAGAGCAAACATGTACAAAATGATCCCCAAAATAAGGAAGTAAGGCCAAGAAGTAAGGCAATGACTCAGAGATGAGAAGTCAACAGGGTTACACAGCTACTTGAGTCTGCATGTAAGGTCAAATAAGGCTAGTATTAATCTAATTCTTCTAAGTTACTAGTGTTCAGCTGCATAAGGAATCACATCTTATTCACTCCTTGTCACTCCTACACCAAGTGAGAAGCTTGGCACATAGCGGGCACTAAATAATTATTTATTTAATAAATGAAAGAATGAATGTAATGACTCCAGCTGTGATAGTTAGAGGGACACAGGGGCAAAAAGCTAAGTCAACCATGACACTTGACTATCTTTGTGCAGCCAGGCCTTTTAATGACATTAATAGCTTTCATGAGGTCAATAAACATAGTGTGGGAAATTATTCTTTAATTTCTGCAATTTACTACTAAGAATCAAGTCATTCAATTACCCTTCAGTGTGGCCTCAGGCTTCTCTGTAATTCAAGAAGTATAGTTAACAAAGAGCATCCAAAGCTAATACAAGTAATCTGGCCAGGATTCTTTCTTCAATGCAGCATTCTAAGTATGGCTTACCTACATGCATAGGCTATCAAAATATCAAAAGACTGTCATTGAAAAGTATTTGATCTGCAAAGGCGAAATTCATCCTAATTTGTTAAGTCAAATTCCTTACATTTCAAAATTATAGCAATTGTGAGTTTCCATATATTTACTTGGGTGTTTATTAAAGTTCTTCTATCATATTGATGATATCATCTATATTCTAAAATCATAAGACCCACATATGCTTCCTTAGTTGTGGAAGCTATCTAAAGACGATGAGATGACCTGTGTTGTTTTGGACTGCAGCTTGCAGTTCATCCAGGTTTTATTATCACAACCTAAGCTACTTAGCATTTAGGGTCTTGGACACAGTTAAAAAGTATTACCGGATTATTGGTAAGACACTCAGATATTTTGACCAAACTTCTTTGGTAAATTGGTTATACTGATGTAAGAAAATCCATTGCAGTTATGACTACTGAGGAAATGATAGTATTGGTGCCCACTTGCTGTGTAATTCCTGATAGATAGATCAGGAAATGATATATTGGTGCCCACTTGCTGTGTAATACCTATAATAAATAGGAGATAATAAAGTTTGGTTATTTTCATTTTCAGTTAGAATTTATTCCTCTAATAAGCTATTTAAAGAACAAGAAATTGAATAATTTTTTGATATTTTAAAATTGTTCCTACACTGAAAATCAACACACATTCATGTATTCATTCAACAAATTTGTGTTAAGTGTTGACTAAGTGGCAGGCACTTAGTGGCATATATAGGAATGGAAAAAGGGCATATTATTGAAAATGGAATATTTTCAACAATGTTTGAGATCTGTTAAACATCATGGATGTTAAGAACGTGTTGAAAAGATTTGGAAGAAAGACTACGTAAGAAAAACTCAGATTTATCATATATTTTATAGCAGCGATATTTTATAAGGTGTGTAGATAATCAACATTTTAAAAAGATTTTCTTTATTAATGTCTTATTTCCTGACTATACTTCTATACTTTTTTCCCCATTTCCGATTACTCTCCCAGGTTTATTCCTCCTTATATTAAAACCTGGATGATAGCTTTGGAGAGGTTTTCCCATATCCCTACTCAAAAGTAAGTACCACAAAGATTAAAATAACTATTTATGGCATGGCATGTTAGTTGAGGTATAGTCATAGTATCATCTGTTGCCAGAGCTTTAATCAAGTTCTCTCTCTGCATTATCTGTGCATTAGCAAATTCAGAATTCTCAGAACAGAAATCACTCCAATAACTCAAAGACAGTTTATGAGTAGGTGTATTTTATGTAATATATGTATGGTGCTATCAATATAGTACAAACCAATAAAAGTCTTGAAAAAAACTTAGTTTACCACTTAAAGGAAGCTTTCAGTGAATCCTTTTGTAAAGATAAAAATCACTGACATTTAATCATGTGTGTAAATATAGATTTTCTTTTATTAGGTTTGCTTTATTATGATTTGTTCTCTCAACTCACAAGTTCCCCAAACTTTTGAATCTGTATTTACTGTTATTTTTATAAAACAAGGCAGCAAAATATATGTGAAAGAGCACGGAATATGAGTCAGAATTGCATATTTGTGTGAACTTGAGTGTCTTTTATTTCTCTGGACCTAGTCCAAAGGAATTATATTAGATGCATTGTTCACCTTCCAATTCTAAAATTTGATGATATATTGTGATGCAACAGCTACTTCTGTTAAGTTAGAAGCTTTTAATCGGTACCTACAGTACAAAAATAGAGTTGACTAAAAGTAATCATCTGGCGCTTTTCTTCTTGATGTGATGTAAGCTATTCTTAGGACACATTCTAGTCTCCGTCATATGCATAATTCTAAATAAGAGTTTTCTGACTGTTCAGATGTTCAAAGAGCTTCAGTAATGTGTGGACTGTGGAATTCTACCTGGACCACAAGTTAGTGACCGATATTCTGATCTACTCTTTTGAGGACTTTACAATGAACTCAATTAAGCTTATTTTCTCTTATATCATTAAAATGGATTGTAAGACCAAAGTTTAACTTGAAAGGTGACTATATGCTCTTTTAAACAGAAAGCAATATTTTATTTTAATTGTTGGAACATTTGTCATGTTTCTATTCCTATTGATTTTTTACATCATTACCACTGAATAATGTTTCCAACAATTATCCTATAAGTTTAAACATAAAACTTGAGAGTTCATAGGTACATCGAGGATGCCATAGCACTGATCTTGATATAGAATTACAGCCATGGACAATTTTACATGAGAGAGTTTGTAAAGAATTCTTAGCAGATCAATTATGTTAGAAGATATTGCAACAAACAAACAACTCGACAAGGCTTGATATAGATATTACAGCCATGGACAATTTTACATGAGAGAGTTTGTAAAGAATTCTTAGCAGATCAATTATGTTAGAAGATATTGCAACAAACAAACAACTCGACAAGGCTTGAGACAATTACCTGATTCTTACCAATGGGAGGTACAATCATTTCAGGGAACACGGTGTGCCCCCGTCTCCATTTGCAACTGAAAATGCACACTTTTCTTCCTCTCCGTGTTTCTGTGTTTCTTCCCATTTAGGAGAAAGAAAACTACATAGCTTGTTGAACCTCACTGCCCTCGTTTAGGGCCTTCTTGCCTCTTTAAAATGTAAACCTCCTAATCTAGAAAAGGGATTGTCTTTTCTAGCATCCCAAACTTAGCTCAATAGCTGGCACATTGCAGGCACTCAACCAATGTTTGTGAATGTTTTTAATCCATAAATGGGAAAACTGAGGCCCCGAGATAAGTCAAGTGTCTTGTCTAAAGCCACTCAGCTTCTTTGCTGGCAGAACTGTGAGTCCTCACTCTTAAGTCTAATAATCTTTCCACAGAACCACACCACATAAGTCAATGCAGTGAGCCTATGTACATTCCGATTATTTCAATTATGCTTCTGTTCTCTATCTGCTTTATAACAATATTCTGAACAGACTTGCTCTTTGAACTCCTGAAAACCAAAACTTGCACTCATCCATGAATACACTACCTTTGCCCCTACTCTATGCTCTGCTTGTTTTGCGCATTTTGGAATCTTGCTTGTGCTTTCAGAGCTAAGAAATCTCCCCATTGTAATTGCCTGAGTGTCTGCCTGATGGTCATTAGCCACATAATCCCAAAGCAGCCAGAAAGCAAAATTTCACTTACCACGTATTTTATCTTTATTGATACACAGTGTGATTATACCTCTGAAGAGTTAATGCTCCAGAAATATTAGGTATGTTCATATGAGATCCATGAGCCATTTCAGATGATAAAAAAAGTACCACTTTATGGAATTCGAACCAGTCCATTAACTTTGCATTGCATAAAACTATCAGGTTAGGATTTTTAATTGAATGGGCTTGAACTTTCTTAGTGGCTATTTCTTCCTTTCTATATTAAAATCTCACCCTTATTGCTGCTGAGTATATAAACAAGCATATACATATACAAACACTCCACTTAATTAAAACCAGAAAGCCCATTCACTTAATTAGTTAGTGTGCATGAAGCACCCTTTGGAAAAGATGCTACTAACTTTTGCCACTTTAGAAAAGCAATTTAACAAATATTAGTGACTCTCGTTGTCTCGGTGTAAATTGTGTTCAGAAATGTGCCAATGTTTACACGCACACACACTTCAGATGCCTCAACAAGATATTAAACAAATTCAAGCCTATATAATCAGAAATATTTTATCATTTGTAGAAAAATTAAACTAGTGAAGAACTTCTTGATTTTTCTTTTTAATTTTTCTCTACAGTTTAATAATCAAACCTGTTGGGTACTGAACACTAAGTATTCTTCTAAAATGATTCACGTGAGCTATCTTCTGACAATGATAACAAAAGCATTATAAGAGAGTGTAACTATTGCCTCCACATATAGATGAGGAAACTGAGGCACAAGTAGGTTAAATAACTTGGCCAATGGTGAAGCTTGAATTTGAATCCAGGAAACCTTGATTCCAAAGTTGGCGCATTTAATCATTGAACTGTACAGCTCTGTTAATCAAAACAAGTGTAAATTTTGTATTTTATTTGAAAACATATTTGTCTAACTATTCTTAGGTATCTATGAATACTCTAGGTATCTTTCACTGTTCAAATGTAAACCTTTCTGTGATTTAAATTCTATTGGACATTGCATAACACATCTAAAATAATTATTTAGTCTCTCATACATTGATTTACCATACTTATCTGCAATAAGGGAAACTTTTCCCTAAAATGACTTAAATCATCCCTCTTATTGCTTATTACTTTGATTTTAATGACTCGAATACTATTTTTGATTTCCTCAATATTTTAATACTACCTCAGTTTGGGCACCTCCTCCAAATTATTAGAAAATTCATAGACTGGGTATCTGAAATACAGATTTACAACTTTAGTATGAGCTAAAGCTACATAATACACTTGTTGCAACCACGTTTAGGAATTTATAAACTACTGTATCACTCAAAGCTTAAGCTGAATAGTGATCTGATTTTCAAGCCCATCTGGAATTAGAAACTGAAATCCACAAGAAATGGATGAGTAAAGTGGAAGTGACGCCTTAGTAGTAAAGAAGGAAGCTTGGACACACAAAAATTCACACAGATTTGTGTTATTACAATGTTTAATGATAAATATTCAAAATAAGGACACACATTATCAATAAAGAGCAAAAATGTGTTTAATTATAGCAGTCTTGAAGGTTATAAATAATACAAATTACAAAAATGATGACAAAAAAACAAGAAATAAAAATTGTTGGCAAGGGTGTGAAGAAGAGACAACCCTTGCACCTTGCACAATGTTGGTGGAAATGTAAATTGGTACAACCATTACAGAAAACTGTATGGAGGTCCATCAGAATAGAGCTATTATACAATCCAGCAATTCCACTTGTTGGTAAAGATCAAAAGGAAATGCATCACTCCTACTTATAAGCTGGTTGTCTGGAACTCTTTTTTTGTTCAGTTATTAAATGGCATGTTCTCTTTTGCTCATTTGTCTGCCCAGTTTTAATTGCTCTGTCAATTTCTGAATCACCTCTGGAATTTTGTCAAAAATACTAGGAGTAGAGTGAAAAAACCTATAGCCAAATTCTAATGAATAAAAATTAAGTATCTACCATGATAAAACCTTTCTAGGCATTATTGGGGGTTTACTAATTGTGATAAAACAAGTAGTATACATACATTAAAGCAGTGCAAGCAACAAGGAAATACATCATCTTCCTCTATAATTGATTAGTTTCTATTGGATAGGGATCTGATTCTATTATTACCAAAGGCAGAATTAAAGTAAGCATTCAATCTTTGGAAATAGGCTACTCATTACATTAATTTTCAGCATGTTATTAAAATATACACACATGATTAAATATTTCAAGCCAATTTAACTGCTAATAAGGAAATGTTATAAAAGTAGAATAATGCTTCCCAAATGTCTGAGTAATACAAATATACTCAGAATGATGGAAAAACAAAAAGCAAAGAAATGATAAAAGGCAAGATGAAGAGTAAAGGAAATCAACTAAGATAATTTAAAGGAAAAATCTAGGAAAGGAGGGGTAGAAGAGAATACAGTAAGTCAAAGATAATGAGAATGGAGAAGATAAATTAGCTGTAGAAAAAGGTAGATTCTGAGATATGCCTTTAGACTATTTACAATTCCATTTTGGGTGGATTCAAACGAATGGCAAATGTCCACTAAGTAACCTTGACTATTATAATATTTCAGATATAATAAGGTTGGGAAAATAGTGAGCCTGTCTTAATTTGTGTCTGTCTTAAAAATTTATGTTAATGTACAAACATAACAGGCATATATTAATGAGGTTTTCTCCTATACATTTTAAGTGTTCATAACTCTCTTATTACTTTGAGCTACCTATGTGTTTGAGGAGGATGGATTTAAATTTTTTAAACTGTAATGTAAGTAATAGTAAAAATAAATAATAGCAATAAGTAAATACCAAAGTATTTTAAATACATTAAAATTACTCTATGCTAATGCAGTATCTTTAATGCTATGCATTAATGGATACAATAGGTTAGCTCATTTAGTATCTATTTCAACTTCTTTCTATTGTACTTTCTTGAAATACAGATGCTGATAAAGATTATATTTTCATATTTTCTTATAATTGGGATTCAAGATTTTATTTAGCTCCCATCCATTATATGTTCTCATGCATTCTTTGAATTTGGAATTGTACAAGGTGGAAAAAGTCAAGGTGTGATGCATCCATTCTATTGAAGTATGTCACCAGCAATATGACTCTACAGTTCATGACCACTTGATTTAGAATTAGTAATAGCAGCAGTCCCCTGATTGTGGCATCATTCTGAGGTAAGCAACTTCACGATTTTGAACAATGGAACTGGATCTTGCAGTGCGACTCTGGAGGTTAAGTTGTTCCTGGAATTTTGGCCTGAAGCAAGCTCTATTGATGATATTTTCAGCCATTAAATATCTGGCAATGAATCATTTTCTTTGTAGGTTTGGAAAAGTTGTTTGTGTTGTCCATAACAAACATCTAACTAATAAACTATATGAAAAAGAAAGGATAATACATATGCTCTGACAACCAAAGTATGATTTTCAAGTTCATAGCTAAAAAATGGGCTTGAAAGCCAGGTCTTTCAAAAACAGAAAATAATGTTCTAATTTATTTAGCTCTGAAAGTTAACAAGAAGCATACTAGACCACTTCTAAACAGGACGATGAAGAAGGGAAGGATCCAGTATCTAGATAGGATATTGAAAAAGGGCAAAATCCAATGCCTATTTCCACCATTATGATTGATGGCACAAGAAAGGTGATCCAGGTAAGAAACGCAGAGGCTAAAATATGTGTTTTGATATTCTTTCTCCATGGTTGGTCCCAGAATGGAGAGGTGTATATCATCATGAAATGTCAAGGCAAGGCATTGCAACACTTCACACTTAAAATATTTGAAGGCGATTCCCTTGAAACTTGCCCTATAATAGAATCTTGGGAGTGGCCATGTCAAATGGAGTTTCAGGAAAAAAGTGATTAAGCTAGAAGGCAAGCAGGAATGCTGCTTTCCTGAGCACCTCTTGAGCCCTGCATGGCATGATTGAGTCTCAAATGCTCATTTATGTCATACAGTTGAACTATGTAAAGGAGATGAGCAGATAGTTAGAATGTCTACTGTTTGGACCACCACAGCAAAGCATGAGGCGGTACTGGAGCAGAAGCTATGGTATAGATTGGCTGAGCTGTGAGCCAGGTAAAAAGAAAAAAACATGGTGAATGCTGAGAGGAATTTCATATCCAATAAGATCCAAGGTGAAACCAACCAGCCTGCAGGCATGTATCCTAGCCAAACTAAGAAATTAAAAATCCAAGTTTAGATCATGAGCACAATCGATTCAGCATCAGATACCAGTATGATGATCAGGGATGGTAAGTTCAGATCTCAGTTACCAATCCAGGGAGAAGCCCAGACTAAGTATTCCATTAGGGAAACCCTGATAATCTGGAGAACACAAGGTGGACTTAAGGAGTGTATTTCCTTCTGGCCCCACAAGGTCATGAAAACTATCTCCAGGAACTACTGGAGAGGGGCAGAGAACTTGAAAACACTCAGCATTTAATATAAAGAGAATGAGCAGTTTCTCTAAAGGATTACTGAAATATTTAACCATATTGAACTATAATTTGAATTTTGATTTTTGTTACTTTTTCTTGCTTCACATTGGCGTAGGCTACTCGAGGAAAATATCATTTATAGAAAAAATTTAAAAAACTGTTTTCTTTTACTATTAGATTGTAGCATAGGTTTATAATAATGTTCTATTCTGATATCAAAAACTTACTGATATATGACTAAATAAGATTGGTTTTACTACTGTAATGATTACAAGTGAAACACTAAAATTATAAAAAAGCTAGAATTCTAAATTACAGAATCTTTTCAGAAAACATGAAATGAGTGTAGGCATAGTTACACTTTTATAGATTCCTGTTTATGCCAACAAACAAAAAAAAAAGTAGATAAAATGTAAACAATTTATCAAATTTTATTACCAGTGTTTTTGTGCATTTTTTTCTTTTCTCTTTAAAATTAATTTTAATTTTTAACAATAAATTATACCATAATTGAATATTGTTATTGGCATCTATTGGTAATAGATTATACCATAAATCGAATATTGCTATGGGTATAGAGTTCCATAAATATTAACATATATAGAATTAAACATCACCAAAATTGCAATTCAGAGAAGATTCATCACCTTTAAAAAAACATTCCTTGCTTTATTCCTTTATAATCCCTGCCAACTCCATGCACCTAACCCACATCAACCACTGATATGTTCACTAACACTATACTTCTGTCTTTTAGAAAGTGTATTATGAATGGAATCTCACAGCGTGTAACGATTTGAGTTCTTTCACTCAGCATAATACATTCAAGAT
>NW_012115488.1:11023229-11023624 GCF_000951035.1 Colobus angolensis palliatus | reverse complement strand
TCCATTTGCTTGGTAGATCTTTCTCCATCCCTTTATTTTGAGCCTATGTGTGTCTCTAGATGTGAGATGGGTCTCCTGAATACAGCAAACTGATGGATCTTGACTTTTTATCCAATTTGCCAGTCTGTGTCTTTTAATTGGACCATTTAGTCCATTTATATATAAGGTTAATATTTTTATGGGTGAACTTACCAAGAACTCAATCAAATTTACAAGATAAAAACAAAAAAACCCATCAAAAAGTGGGCAAAGGATATGAACAGACATTTCTCAAAAGAAGACATGCACACAGCCAATAGGCACATGAAAAAATGCTCATCATCACTGGCCATCAGAGAAATGCAAATCAAAATCACAATGAGATACCATCTCACACCAGTTAGAATGGCAATCAT
>NW_012115488.1:11001463-11022934 GCF_000951035.1 Colobus angolensis palliatus | reverse complement strand
GAGTTGATGGGTGCAGCACACCAACATGGCACAAGTATACATATGTAACAAACCTGCACATTGTGCACATGTACCCTAGAACTTAAAGTATAAAAGAAAGAAAATAAACAAATAAAAAGAATTATATAAAATTTAGAAAGAAAATTTTAGATTTACTGTAATTTTATTGAAATTCCAGTAAATCCAGAATCAATCTGGATGAAACTGAGATCTTTACTTTGTGGAGTCAACAAAGCTCTGGGCATTTTATGTCTACCCAATTATTTAGGACTCTTTTTATTCTTTCGTTAATGTTTTGTATTTTTCCATATACCGATGTATGTTTTGTTAGATTTATATCTAAGCATTTATGAGCTATTATAAATATCCTTTTTAAAACACTTTATTTTCCAATTATCCATTTCCACTATTAAACAACCAAGGTTCAGTTTTGCATGGATCTTGTGACCTGTAAAACTCACTTATTAGTTTTAGGGTTTTTTTTTAATATTCCTATGCATTTTATTTTCTTTCTTTTTACCAGTTTTATTGAGGTGTAAGTGATATGCAAAGAACTTTACATACATAATGTATACAATTTGATGAATTTGAACATATTCTAACATCCTTGATAGCATCACAAAAGCAAGGTAATAGATACATCCAACAACTCTCAAAGTTTTCTTCTGTACTTCTGTTTTGTTTTTGTTTCAATGGTAAGAACACTTAACATGTAACCTTCTCTTTCCACAAATTTTGAGGTGCACAGTACTGTATTGTTAATCACAGGCACTGTCTATGTTTCTAGAACTTATCTAACATCACTGAAATGTTATACCCATTGAATGATTCTCCATTTATCTTACCCTGTAGATCCTGAAAATCATTACTGTCTTTTTTCTTCCTATGAATTGACTAGTATAGATACCTGCAATAAGTGGAATTTTACAATATTTGTCCTTCTGTGAATGGTTTATTTCATTTAGTGTAATATCCTCCAGGTTCATCCATAATGTCAAATGGCAGGATTTCTTTTTTATAAGGATGGAAAATATTCCCTTGTTTGTGTATGCCACATTTTTAATCATTTATCTCTTAATGAACATGAGATTTTTTCATATATTGACTATTGTAAATAATACTGCAATCAACATGGGCATGCAGATATCTCCTTGAGATTCTGATTTCAATATTTTTGTATATATAATCCAGAAAAGGAATTTCAACCCAATAATAATAATAAAATAACCCAATTAAAAAGTGGGCAAAGGATTTGTACAGATATTCTTTACAGAAGGCACACTACTAGTCAACAGATAGATGAAAACATGTTCAACATCATTAATTATCAGGAACATGCAAATAAAAACTACAATAGGATATCTTCTCACACCTATTATAATGACTATCATTTAAAAAAAAAAAGTGTTTCCAATGATGTAGTAAAATTAAAACCCTCATATACTCTTGTTGGGAATGTAAAATGAAGCAACTACTGTATTAGTCCATTCTCACGTTGCTATAATGATACCACCTGAGACTGGGTAATTTATAAACAAAAGAGGTTTAATTGACTTACAGTTCCACATAGCCAGAGAGGCCTCAGTAAACTCAATCATGGTGAAAGCAGAAGGAGAAGTAAGTACCGTTATCACAAAGCTGCAGGAGGGAAAGAGAGTGAGCAATGGGAAGTGCCACACTTCAAAACCATCTGACCTTGGCATGAAGATTACAATTCAAGATGAGATTTGGGTGGAGACACAGAGCCAAACCATATCATTCCACTTCTGGCCTTTTCCAAATTTCATGTCTTTTTCACATTTAAAAACCAGTCATGTCTTCCCAACAGTCCCCCAAAGTCTTAACTCATTTCAGCATTAACCCAAAAGTTCAAGTCCAAAGTCTCATCTGAGACATGGCAACTCCCTTCCACCTATGAGCCTGTAAAATCAAAAGCAAGTTAATTATTTCCAAGACACGACGTGGGTACAGGCAGTGGGTAAATGTTCCCATTCTAAATGGAAGAAATTGATCAAAACAAAGGGGCCACAGGCCACAAAAGTTCAAAACCCAGCCACCTCCAAATTGTTTCAACAGACTTGGAACTATTAGCCAGTTCCAAAGTCACTTCCACATTGTTAGGTTATCTTTAGAGCAGTGCCCCACTCTCAGTACCAATTCTCTGTATTAGTCTGTTTTCACACTGCTGTAAAGATACTACCTGAGACTGTATAATTTACTTTTTAAAAAGAGGTTTAATTGACTCACAGTTCCACATGGCTGGAGATGCCTCAGGAAACTTACCATCAGGAGGGAAAGAAAAAGTAAAGCAAGTATTTTCTTCACAATGTGGCGGTAGAGAGAGAGAAACAAAAAGCAAGAGGAAGTGCCACACTTTAAAACTGTCAACTCTCATGAGAGTTCACTCATAACCACCAGACTGGCATGAGGAAACTGCTCACCTCCCACCAGGTTTCTTCCTTGACACATAGGGATTACAGTTCAAGACGAGATTTGGGTGGGGCCACAGAGACAAACCATATCAACTCTGAAAAGTAGAATGAAAGTTCTTCAAAAATTAAAAATAGAACTATCATACACCTTAAATCTTATATAAAGTCAGCACAAAAGTCACTCTAATTGAGAATATTTTGCTTTATTAAGATAAAGATAACTTTTCTTCTAATTTACCTGTGCTTAAGTGGAAGTTAGTATGTTTCCCAAAGTGAAACGGTTGTATAAACACTGAAAACTAAATGGGAAAACAAATTACATTTAATATGTAGCCTAAATATTGTTAACTATCCACAGATATGAGAAAAATACAAGCTAAAATCCGTACTCCTCTAAATATCTAAATATTTGACACTTGGTAGGTAATAGGCCTACTTTTTCAGATATTTGCATGCTTAATAACCATAACAAATAGATATTTGGAAGTAAAGCATGTTCTTTATGTTGTATGAAGGGGAGAGATGAATGATAGAATATTGGCCTACTATATTACGGTCATGTAAAAAAAAATCACTGAGTTCCTGAGCTCTCCCTTTTCTCACTTTTAAAATGGAGATGAAACAGTTAATCTTTTTGCTCATCTCACATATTTATTCGTTAAAAATGTGATGAAATTGGATAACATCAGAAAGTCATTTTGCAACCTTCAAGCCTTCATATATATATAAAGTATTATTCCTTTTAAATATTTGTTGTAATTTAGCCCAAATATTAATTAATTTTTAAATATAAAAGAGTAAATTTGATTATGTACAACTCAGCTACATAAAGCATTTTATTTTCCTTCAAATTTGATTATTGCTCTAATATTCACCAAAGATATGGACAAAGTACATTGTGTTTAATTATTTAATTTTTCTATTTACCTTAAAACATAACACAAACTAATTCCATTTGACCTCCACCTGCCCAGTCTCCATAATGATAAAATTATTCTTTCAAATTACAAGTGACATGAGTATTTGTATAGTAACAAATCTCAGTAGTTTAAACCTAGATTTTATTAAATTTAATCTTCCTGAGCATTTGGCACAGGGAATCAAACCTTTTTAAAGTGTACCATTCAGGTCTCAAAGTATGAATCAGGTTTATCTTTCTATTGCAAACTGACTCAAGCTAGCAAAAAAGGAAGGAAGGAAGGAAGGAAGGAAGGAAGGAAGGAAGGAAGGAAGGAAGGGAGGCAGGGAGGGAGGGAAGGAGGGAGGGAGGTGGGGAGAGGAGAAAAGAGGGAGGGAGGGAAGGAAGGAAGGAAAGAAGGAAAGACCGAAGGAAGGGAAATTTTTATGACATTACCAGAGGCTGCTTGCAAAAACAAGAGATGTCAACGTAACTACATCAGGCTTTCTCCACAATTCTTTTATTTTCTTGCCATATTTCAGGTTTCCTTCTTCAGGTCATCTTTCTTTGCACTCCATCTCCTCACATTTGATCAAACTTGACGTTCTTATGCCCTTTTAACTGTATTCTATCTCGCTAGATCATCCCATTTATTCTCTTTGAGCCTTCATGTTGATGTTTTGACTCAAACTTTATTACTTGTCTCAGTGATACTCCTGGTTTGAGGCTTGTATTTCCACATTTTTTTTCTGTAATTGTTTACCTGTCTCACATCCCACATCTTGATTATTGAGTATATTTATGCACATACTTGAGTTGGAAACCCCAACATCAAAAATTATTCATCTTTCATATTACATTTTAAATCTCTGTCATTAATTCCTTTAATTATATTCTCTTAGCATCTCAAGAATCCATTCCCCTTTTTCCATTTGCACAAAAATTTCCATAGCTATATCCCTGAATATGAGTTGCTTGCCTTATCATCACAGCTTTGGCAAAGTTCCGTCTGTCTTTCTACTTCCTCATCCCAAACCATATTGCTATGATGTTCTTCCTAAAACACTAATTTCATTATGTTATTACCATGTTTATAAACCTCTCTAAGATACAGTAAAATTCCTTTGTATAGCAACAAAGCCTGACACATCGGAATATACTTAAATACATCTATGATATTTGGTTGAGGTTGTTTACATAACTTATGAGCTTTATAATGGCCTTCAATACATCAAACATTATACCACTGTCTTACTAGTAGAGCTGGACCTAGTTTTGAATCAAAATTTGGGTAAAGGAATTAGGCAAGGAATCTCGATGCTTAGATGTAGCAATTCATAGATTGGCTTAAAAAAAACATAAAAATTATATATGTATAATTTATATATATACATATATTTGAGAAGTTATACATGAATAATGGGCCACTTTGTAAAATGCAAGAATAGTAAACGGCGTCTACCATGTAAGAGAATGCACTTTAAAGGAAAGGAGATCTTTAGGCTGTAGGAGATGATAGATGATAGATTATGTGTTGGAGTGGAGTTTTATGGAGAGTAAAAAAAGCAAATGAAGAAAAAGAGAGTGGAGAAACACAAGAAAATGTTGAACTAGGAATAAAGGCTACTTTGCTTTGGTGTTAGGTTTGATAATTGGTAAAATTCTCAAAGTTAGAAGTCATAAGAAAAACATAACATTTGAAATGTTTTCTCCAGATTTAAAAATAAGAAAGTAAAAGAATCACCAGAGGCCGAGACAGGCGGATCACGGGGTCAGGAGATCAAGACCATCCTGGCTAACATGATGAAACCCCGTCTCTGCTAAAAATAATACAAAAAACTAGCCGGGTGAGGTGGCGGGCACCAGTAGTCCCAGCTACTCGGGAGGCTGAGGCAGGAGAATGATGTAAACCCGGGAGGCAGAGCTTGCAGTGAGCTGAGATCCGGCCACTGCACTCCAGCCTGGGTGACAGAGCAAGACTCCGTCTCCAAAAAAAAAAAAAAAAAGAATCACCTACAATCACCTACAATTTATTAAAATCAATGAATTTTATTACAATGTCATCTTTAAAAAATGTGATGTTATTTTGTTTCACCATGGAATAAGGCTTAACTCTCTCTTTGTCTGTACACAATATATTTCTCAAGCACATCAAAATACTAGATTACGTCCCACTTTTCTTGCCGAGGGATGTATCTACTTCTTAATATGGTGCCCATGGTTTTATACTGGCAATTTTAGCATTAGGAAATGTTAATAACAAGAGTAATTTGTTTCGTGTGGATTAGTTACCTTCTTAAACTGATCTGTCAATATTTTGCATATTCATTGTCATCAAATCTTCCAAAGAGCAAACATGTTCTTTCCATGAATTGAGATGCACCATTTATAATGGAATGGCAAGAGATGTAAACATAAATCCAGGTAGGAACTATGAGTTGCACTCACATGTGGAATATTCTGAATATGTTGCTGAAACAGGAAAACTATTGAGGTTTTTCGTATATTAAAAATTGTTTCTATTCCAGAGTCATCCTTGAAAGGGAATGTCTTAAAGAGAAAGCCTCATCCAGGCACTAACCACCTCTCCCCACCCCACCCATCCTACATCTCCTGCTTTTTTGTGCATATGCATGTTTCAGTTAAATCACTGACAAGGAAACTACCAGCCTTATGTTTCTACTAATGTTAGGAACAGCACATAGAATTTGTAATGTTAAGCATAACAGCTGATCATAATATAGAGGAGTAGAAAAGGACAAAAAATGATGCCATTAACCATGCAAATGTGTGCCACATCTGTACTAAATTGTCATTTGCATGAATACAGCTAAGGCAAGCAGGATTACTGTCATTAGAGCAATGCTGTTTGCACTGCTATATTGTACTTAAGGTTGTGTGGGTGTTTCCATTTATAATGCCCCCCCTTCTTTTTAGGGGTTTGTAATTTGGTTGTAATAATCTGCTTTTGAATGAAACATTACTACAAGTTCACAGAGGGAGAGCAATTTTTAATTACAAAATTGGATTCAAATTGGTACAGCCATATTTTATATGGAGAAAAGCATTTAAGAACACTAACAACAACAACAAAAAATGATGTTTCCTTCCAAAATACAATTCTTTAGAATAGACTGTGTAAGGATGTGTTTTTTTAAGCTTAACATAGAAAACTGTCTTTATTTTCACATTTTCTGTTTGTTGATTTTGCATAGTCTCCCACCAGGAGACCCATATTAAATAATTTGTCAATTTTACTTCTTGACAAACTTCCAAAAAATATTATTTTAAGTAGCTATTTTATTAATGGTTTTATCACCCAAGCTTTTAATAAACTACATCTGTGTATCAATATAGGGTCTCTTTAGAATCTAACAAGACACGAGGTAGTGCATACATATTTAAGAAAATCTTTAAGTTTTGCCTACCTATAAGAATAACAAATTACTTCAGCATTCGAAAAGGTTGGCAAGCAGTTTAAGTGCTATCATAGGATTTTTTTAAAAACCAAAGATGTAATTATGACTCACAATTATTAATTAGAATAACTGGCATATTGACTTTATGTAGACATTAGCTGGTAAGAGATGTCTGTGCATAGGTCTTGAACACTTTCAATAACTTTATATTCTGAAAAGAAGGACTTAGGAAAACGTGTGTATATATATGTGTCTATCTATCTATCTATTTATCTATCTATCTATCTATCTATCTATCTATCTATCTATCTATCATCTATCTATCTGTGTTCTCTGTTGTATAGTAATGGCTAAAAGGAGACCTGAAGTTAATGCTCACTCATTGAATAGAATTATTGGTGATTAAATTAATTAAGATTGTTTCTATAATCCTCTAAGGAAAAAGATAGTCATTTGTTCTTTTTAGTAATTCCCACAGCTGTTGACAATTGTCATTTTGTAGATACACAAAGTATGTGTACCAAAAATCCATACACATTTGAAGATGTTTCAGTCAGGCTCCTGTCAGAAAATAGATGACACCCTCAGATAGAAAAAATTGGAACAGAGTTTACTAAAGGGACTAATTACAATAGCATGAGTTGGATAGAGAAATGCTGCAAGAAATACAGCAGCCTCTTGGGAGCAGTGACCGAGGGGCTTAAATAGCACACCTCAGCCTGAAGGGCAAGAGGAAGAGGCAGTTATCAGAATATGGAGAGAGAGAGAGAGCTTGGGAGGAGCCCTCCTGAAAGGAGCTAGGACCTTTGGTCAAAAGAAACTATCCCAAGGTAATCTCTGAGAGAAGGCACATTCATTTGCTCACTGATGCAATCTTCTCGTAATTTCTTCTTTGACCATTGGAGGGACAAACAGAAGGCCGCTGGCACAGTAAGTCACTAAAAGTTCTGAATTTAAATGGCTTTAAATCCTAAAAATAGCTATTTAATAGCATCTAATAACTATTAAAGATAGCTTTTTGCAATATTAACTGAAGCCCTCAGTCCAGTGACAGCAGGTGAGTATTTTGGCATATTTTAAAGTTATTTTTGCTAATATTCATGTTCATGCAATCTACTACTTTTTAAAATTTCAATTAATTCATCAATTCTCAAATAACTTATGTAGAGCCTATTATGTAGCAAACAGACAGTCTTGCAAGATAGAGTTGGATATGACATGATCTATGCCATAGAGGGGAGCGAAATGTGATGGGGCAATAGCACCTATAAACAAATAACTATAATTTCAGCATATATGTTGTTGTTAGTGGTACAAATTGACTGCTATCAAGAGGTGAGCAGTAAGGGATCTATTCATAACAGAGATGAAAAAAGACTTATAGGGTACATCTTAACTGGTCTGGGCCTTAAAATGTAGCCAGATTTCAATAGACCAAGGGTAGACTTTCCTGACTGAGGGAATCCGTGGTATATCTGGAAGGACACAGTAGTTCAAGGGATGTTTCACATGGGAACACTGTTTACTAAAAACAACAAAAACAACAATTAAACAAGTTGATATCTTCTAGGAGGAAACTTTAAATGTTATTACACGAAATTTGTTTTGTACTGAATATGAAAGAGCAAGTTTCAGAATAAGGAATAACACAATCACAGCAGCCCACTAGAAAGATTGTTCTGGCTTTTACAATTAGTTTGGACTACTTTGGAGAAGCACTGTGTGTAGGACAATCGCAAAGGAAAGAATATCAATAAACTGATATTCACTAAGATGACAAGGTTTGAAATAGAAAGGAGACAGTGGAATGCAAAAAGGAGGGGCTAATACAAGAGAGATTTCACAATATGTTCTCTGACGTCTAAGAATTTCAATACTATATTTAAATGTGAAATAGCTGTCACAGATCAACTTAAAATTAGAAAAGAAATATTTAGATTATCAGATGTATCACTGCCTAGTAACATGTTCTCCTGAATATAAGTTTCTTTTCAATATGCTTTTACAAAGCCAAGGGAGGCCGATCGCTTTCTCCTCTGCCTCCCTGCGGTTCCAACAAGTATCATTATCTCTAATCCCAGCCTTGCTCATCCTGCTGAGAAACCAATAGCTATTAAAGATAGCTTTTTGCAGTATTAACTGAAGCCCTCAGTCCAGTGGCAACATGTGGATATTTTGGCATATTTTAAGCTACATTTTTCAAATGGTTTATTAGAATTTATCAAAGTCATTTTGCAACTAAAAAACTCACTCATCTTACCTGACTTGGAACACACTGCTAGGAAGTTGTATACTCTTCTTATTTGGTGATTTATACTGATGGATAAAATTTGCTTACTACATTTGCATGTAAATTGGTTTTGTGAAATTATAATTTATTAATGTCATAATCATAATAAGAAAAGCATTAATAGCACCAATAATATTTAAAATGTATCAGTCAAATAAAATGCCAAGACATTACTAAAAATAACAAAATACATGATCCCTTTTTAAAGTTCATATAAACATGAATTTCTTAGTGTAACTGTTAAGGCTACAATTCTTTTCCCTTTCAGTTTTTTCCTATCATGTATGGATGCTACTTGTTATGATATGAAAATAGTATTCCTGGATTGGGAAGTTAAGCCTGGGAGTTTTGTCCCGACTTGTAAAGAGTTGGAAATGTCCCTATGAGCAAGTTACTCTGAGCGTCTCTGGTTCTTTATGGCCCACTCTTAAAGAGTTGGCCTTGATATTTAATCTCCTTTGCAGATAATTAGCATGATGTCTTATTTCAATTTCAAATATCCATGCATTGATAGTGTGAGAGATTTGCTAAAATAAAATGTTAATAATGTATGCTATGAGTTTATAAGGTGGATTTTGGAAATCACTATGCTTCATAATGACAATATGTGGAGTTCAAGGTTATGGCTTCATGACACCAGTGAAGCAAAGGATTATACACACATATAAGCATATACATATGCACACACACTCACGTGCTCACATACACATATACAAATCAGTCAGTAAGCATATTTCCAAACATCTGGATCTTTTACATCATGGAGACCAAAACTTCCAGATGTTTTCACTAAGGCTTAGTGTTAGGCATATTTTTAATACAACCTTTGAGAATCTCAACATAGCTAACCCCAAAGAAAAGTACATGTATGGCTTCTGTGTGTGTGTGCACGCCTGTGTGTGTGTGCATCTGAGAGAAAGAAAGAGAGAGAGGAGGTAATAAAGGAAGGAAAATTAACCCCAGTCCTACTCCATACAAGATTGCATAGTACACCTGCAACAACTTACTGAAAAAAATAAGATAAATTCTTCATTTCTCCACGTTATTGTCAGCATGACTTTGGTTGCAGGCTAAAAGGAATGATTTATCATTTCTCAACTTTACACCAACAAAGGATATTTATTTCAAACTTATTTCTGTCCATAATTTAGTGCATGTGTTTTCACAGCGTCTTGTGACTTGCCCTGTATTTTATTATATTTGAATTCTTATTGTTGAATATATGTAAGCACGTGCTGTTCTTGTATTCCTCACTGTGTCTGTCTTAGAAACAGGTGGGGGAGAATCCTTTCAGTGAGCTGCAGAACTGCTGGGGTCACCAAAGAATTCTGCTTTCCTTACTTGTCAGTTTAAGTTACTGTAAAGAGATCAGCTCTTAAAAATGCATGACTTTATGTGGCAAAATGTGTCAAAAATGGTTTAAAATAATACAATCCTAAGAACCATAGGGGGTGGGAGGGAACGGTGAAAAGAATTACTGGTATTTTCTTCTCCTATATCCTATATTTATAGCCAGTGCCACACATGTGAGATGCAGTCATTTTCTCCAGATAAGTTTTGCCAAAATTACTGCATTTACTACTGGTACACTTATTAATTATCTCAATATGTGTGGCTGGAGTGCCCATCTCTAAATGCCCTGTGCTTTACCATGGAGAATTCTTGCTCTCATCTTAAGGTGAGGAAGATACTGTTGAGTGTCACTTCAGGAGGCTATGGTGTAAAACTTTAGGAATAACCACAACAGAAATCAAATTCTTGGGGGAATCACATGCAAGTTTTAAAACAATCCTACTTTTTTTCCTTTAATTAAAAAGAAACACACATAGAATATCGCATAAAGTATTTCCTAATTATGCTGATACTTTTTCAAAGTTGTGTCAGTACACACTTTCCTGGGATGCTCTGGATTACATGTAATTTTAAGGCAAATCATTATGAGGTAGGAAATATTTTAAGCTTTCTAATGTATGATTGAGATATTGGGTATATTATGTACTTAATCATGAGGAAAATAGCCTTAATTTGTATGCCAAGGAGTCCACTAGTTAAAGGATTAACTTTTTTTTTCTTCAAACATGCTAATTGAATTTTGTACCTTCAAAGTCACATTCCAAATCCTATACTATGTTCACTGATGATACCACATTCAGCAGAAATATGTGTGTCAGTTTACACAGACAAAGCTATCTTTACTTATGTTAATTAAGTAAGTTGGTGTATGGTGGCACAATCTATGGCCTCAAAGGGCCTTTGGTATGCCAGTGTGGGTTTTGTTCACAAACTGGTGCACTGAAAATTTGCAGGTGCAAATTTTGAAACCTCTTTCAAAAATGTGGCACATCATTTCATTCCTAAAAAATGATTGGTATGCTAACCTAAGAATTTCATAGTGCAAATTATATTTCATTCTGAAAATTCATGAAGACCTAAATTTAAATAGATTGCCATCATTTTCTCAATCTAAAAGCACTGAGGAAACTAAATGTATTTGAAGGTATTTTTCTTTGTAAATTCTGGCCCATCATATCTGTTGAGGCTAAGTAAACAGTTGGCAAGGAACTCCCTCTTGTGGTCAAACATTCTTAATTAGAAAAAGAGATTTTGTACTCAACTGATGTTCTGGATTATTAAAACATGGGTCACTTGTAACCATTAAGATTAACAGTACTGATATAAGTGCTTTTACTGAAGCAATTCATTGCAAATTAGGGCTGAATTCTGTAACATATGCTCTTAATTTTTCCTAAAACAGGGCTTTGCACTGCTGTTCAGGAAAAAACCACTTTGAATTACAATTTCTAAGGTTTCTTATTACTTTAAAAATATAGCACTCATTAACAATTATACAAACACATACAAAACAGACACATCGAGTGTAAGACATTTATGAATTGAGTATTATAAGAAGTGCAAATTCTCTTTATTTTGATCTCAGCACTTTATTTCTAATAGTCTCTAAAACTGTAAGACTGTTGAATATTTTCATAAGCAGTGAGAGATAGTTCCCATACGCTGTTAACCAGTGCTCTCCCAGAGTACATGTGGCAACAGATTCTACTGTCAGAGGTAATGCATGCCTGACACTCAATCAAAAATGTCCTAAATACTTACTATGAATGAGACAAATTACTAGACACGTAATGAAACTGACAAATTATCAATTTTTTTTTCTGATCATTTGACTTAAGCAGCACCTCCAACTACGTCCCAAGATTGGTAATAGACAGAAACTATCTGCCCTAGTACTGGATATGCAATTCATTTTCATGATAGCAAATTAAAACCTGATGCCAAGAAGCCCAGGATTTGTCCTGACAGCACATCAAAGCCTGTGAGAAAGACTGTGCTCTCAGATCAGGTCACTGCTGCCAGTTCAAATACTAACCGTACAATCTGAAAACTTCTTTTGTGGATGAATTTCAATATGAGCAAAGGAAGGATCTAAAGTTAGAGTCATTATTTAAGAAAAAAAGAGAGAGAGAGAGAGGTGCTGATTGTATAAGTTCTACAGTTTGTGCAAGCAATGTCTACATGTGAGAGAGCTATTTCTGTATGTGTGCTGGTTCCAACATACCTTGGCCTGCCTAAAGTTAAACACTCAAATAATCATCAGCTAAATGATGCACTTATGCTTCCTTTACATAAACTAGGTAAGAATACATATAGAAGGACAAAATGGTTTGTCTTTAAGTTTTTGTTCACATTTCCTAGGTGCTCTTATCATTAAATTTATTGACTTTTGATGTATTCTGACTTAATTGTTTTTCTTATCTTTTAAATATACAAAACTGAGCATGTTCACTATAGAAAAATCAGGATTATACACATTTTTATATTGGAAATGTAATAAGCATTTGTGTTTCCCAATATATGAGTAAATTTGTAATCATTTTAGTAACATTATTTCACAGACATTGACTCTTTTTCATGTTTGTTTGTTTTAGCAATCTGACTTTTAATAGCAAGTATACTGTTTATTATATGAATGAATTGTTATGTATTTACTCAAACCATCATAGCTGGAAATGTTTAAAATCTTTTTAACTTTTCCAATATTAATAGAAAAGGATATTCACTTAGTTATATCTTGATATACATACTTGTTTAATAATTTAAACTAGTCTCAAATTAGTGATTTATACCAGATGAAAGGTGACAACATTTTGATTAATGTATTTTTATTTTTAGTTTAGAAGGATATATATTTTAGTATATTTTAAATATATTTCATGAATTCATTTTCAATTAAATCAAATATGGAATGCATAAAGATTATTAAAATAATGTTATTTATGTAATATATTTTCTCCAAATAAAAATAACTTTCTATCACCAGAAAATAATTAATTAACCTCTGAGCACAAACTCAGGTTCTTCGCAAAGAAAATAATGTTAATAATCAATAAATTTATAATCCAGGCTATGATCAACATTTATATTCTTTTACTCTACAATTTTATTCCACTCCAAAATATTAAGACCCTATAATACTTTGGAAATTAAAAGAATGTCTTCAAAATACTGAGTTCTTTGTACATTTAGAAGAAATTTCCAGTAAGTTAGCTTCTCTTAAAGGTAATTATTGGTTTATAATATATTTTCCTGCTTCCAGGCATGGTGGCTCAAGCATGTAATGGCAGCACTTTGGGAGGCCGAGACGGGCAGATCACGAGGTCAGGAGATCAAGACCATCCTGGCTAACCCGGTGAAACCCCGTCTCTACTAAAAAAATACAAAAAACTAGCCAGACGAGGTGGTGGGTACCTGTAGTCCCAGCTACTCGGGAGGTTGAGACAGGAGAATGGCGTGAACCCGAGAGGCAGAGTTTGCAGTGAGCTGAGATCGGGCCACTGCACTCCAGCCTGGGCGACAGAGCGAGACTCCGTTTAAATAAAAAAAAAAAGGAAAAAATATATATATGTGTATATTTTTCCAGAATAATAATTTATGTCATGAGGGAAAAAAGAGTAGGGTAATAAGTACCTATGTACAAAATTGATCTCTTTTAGCTCTCTTTATATGTCTCTTTCTATTCCACTTGTTTAATCTAAGATTCCATTGATTGTAAAGTGTACAATTCATTTTGCTGCCATTAAGAAAAAAAACCTCTACCAATTATAATTATATCATGGACTATAAGACAAGATTCTCTCTTGGAGAGGTTAAAAGTTTAGAATCAATGTCTTAGAATTAATGGACCATATAGTTAGAGGTATACAATTTTATAAAGAAATGTAAATAATTATCTAAAATTATAATTATATTTACCAATAAGAATATATAACTACAGGGATATACCATCGAATTCTGGCCATGGTTTTATGATTCTTTAAAAAAATTAATTTTGTTTAATTAAATTTATTTTAATTTAACATGACCACATTTAATACCTTAACATACTTTTTTCTGGAGTATACATTATGAATGTATGTTTTAGTCATCTGTAGGCAATAAAATATTATATAAAAAGTATATATAGGTAAAAAATAACACATTTCTCTACAGTAAATGCATTGTCTCTGCAAATATTTTGAAAACCTGGGTAAGGTTTTGTTCAAACACTGAATGAATATAGATAGTTTTCACATACCATTAATAAATTTAGAGTCATAAAAAAGTAGAAAATGCATTTATATCTCTTTACTTTTACATGCATATAAGTATATCTGATGCTAACTAATCTTTTTTTAGAGAATCACAAAATAGCTTTTGATAAAACAGTGACTCAACTAATTTTACACAATATAAATTTTAAGGTTATTAAAATTTACTAAGTCTAAGATGGCTGGCCTACATTGTCTCTTCTGTGCCTATGGCAGACACTGCTACTATGTTTCTTTAACTCTAAGATGTCATCAATCATGAGACACACCATTATTTTATGCCCAATTTAAAAACAGAAAAATATTGTTGCCAACTAGACTGTGACATGCCATTGATTGCAAGACACACCCCAATTTCAGGGAAGGAAAATGATCTACTCGAGAATATATGGAACATTATAGTCAACCATGATACCTTTTTCTAGTAAGTTTGAATACAGTCTCAGAATTTTGCAATGTAACATTCTCATAGACAGACCAATAGAGGTGAGAAATTGTGATATGGAAATCATTAAATGTTGAGAACTCCATGTGACAGCAAAGGGAAATTTGAAATAGTCTAGTAAGGAAAGAGGTAGAGGTCCAGAATATTCAGTGCCTCTCTGATACTGTCATTTTAATAAGTTCATTTACTGAAGGAATTTCCCCAAAACACATGTTTCTACTTTTATTTACCTATTGACAAGAGACTGGAATTTATACAGGAAGAAGGAAAGAAAAAAGAGGAAGAGAGAGAAAGAGAAAAAAAAACTTGCATTTAACCAAGTCTTATGTTTTAGGGTTGATTCATAGGTATTTCATGTGTAGTTTTTATTTGATACTGCTCCATTTTTACAGAGAGAAGACCTGAGGCTTTGGTAAGTGAATAATGTCTCCAAATTAACACAGCCTTCAGGAGCAATCATTGGAATTAATACCCAAATCTGTCTGATTCCAAATCTTATGTCTTCTTCACTACCTTAAAACACCACTCTGAAGTTTATTTGCAGAAAATTCTGTTTCACAAATCTATTCAGCAAATGAAGAAATACCTGCACACAGTCAAAACCAGAATTTCCTGATGTGGTCTAGATATTAGATTTATAATTTATTGTATCTGGTATATTATGGTTATTTGCCTACTGTTTGACAACCTCCAGAAATACTTGCTATTAATACCTGATTACCACTCTAACTCCCAGTAATATTCTCACTTACTCTTCTTTACCTTTGGCTATAGGTTTCCACATCTTGTCATTCATTTCAAGATGCTGGGGCTAGAGTTTCTCAAGTTCTTCTGTTACCTCCTTTGGTCTGACTCAACTATCACAAAAACTTACAGAGGTGGAAATATTCCTGAATTGCTGGACTAGCCTATAATATGGTTTTCAGTAAAACTATGTATTTTGTTTGTTGTGTCATCGTATCTTTTTAAAATAGAATATGACTTAGCCTAATGAATGTTTCATTTTAAAATTACTGTAATTCCTCAAACAAGGTCACTGCATGTCAAAGTAGAGATGATTTAGGGTAAGAAGTGAAATAAGATCAGTTAGTCACAATATTTTTGGAGGAAATTGACTGTACATTTTAGTAAACCAACTTCCTTGTTCATTCTAAGGAGACGTTTTGTTCTTTGTGGCACATTCTACTTCATTTTAAGGCATTCTCTGTGAAGAAGTTGTTCACTCTGGTACCTGAAACTACTGCGCAAACCTATAATGATTTTTTTTTGGTGGTCGCCATAACTCTCTTGAGTGTATTACTCTAGTTTAAAGTGGCCCCTCAATTGTAAATGATCAAATTGCTACATGCGACATTTATACAGTGGTATTTCTTCTTGAAGCAAGAGTGAAATTGAGTGTTTTTGTGCCACACCAGGGACCCAACGTGCTCCAGTAGATAAGCCACTGGCCTCAGGATGTAAAATCCTTCGTACTTTCAATTTGCTCATATGTTTTGCCGTCTATTTTGAGCCATAATAAGATTTTTAAATCTTGTTCATTTGAATTCAGAGACATTAAAAACACCAAAGGAAATAATTTTAGAAATTAGATATTTTACTTCAACTGAAATGAAGCAAGTACTTAAACCACTACTTTGGCAAAAAAAATTACTAAAAATATTGTATGCTTTTCAAGGAGAAAGGGTGTCATGAGAACAAAAAAAAAAATGAAATTTCGTTTATAACAGTGGCGTTACTCTAATTCTAGGCTGTCTAAGAATGGTTAAACAGTGGTCTCTAAGTTCTTGGCAAGATTTTAAAAACATTTCATGGAAACTCAACATAAAATTATAAGTAAAATGTCCACATCCTTGATTCTGACTGAAATTATATGACCTAACTATTTTGACACTATTGTTAAAGCATTCAAAAATGTTATTAGTGATTATTTAATGTTTAAATTTAAAAATAGAAAAGTAGTTACAGCTATTAGTAGGAATTCTAGATTCATCAAGGAAAATAAAAGACATAATTTATGCTAAAAATGTTTCAGCTTAGAAGATTTGTAATTCATCTTCTTTGATGTTAAGCTTCTAAACAAAGAAGACACTTTTAAGAATACAAAATTCCTTTGCGAAACATTGAGTATCAATAATTTCATGATTTAAAGAACTACTTAAGTGATTGTTATTTTAATGTATAAATATTTAAATTTTCTCAGTCACAAAATATAAAACATACGTTCTTCCTTGTTATCCTGCTTTCTTTAATGAATGTAGTTTCTTCCCCTTGTGTATTTTATAGTGAATTTGTATAATATTAACTGGCAATTGATTCAAGTGAACCTCATGTATTATTAGATGTGAAATGATTGAATAAGTTTCTCTGTTACTGTTATTGTTACTATTTGGGATAAAGAGATGGAGAGACAGCTTCCATGAAAACATGAAAATGCCAGGAGCAATTGTTAAGTTCTTCTCATCTAGGACTCTAATAAGAAAGTGATTCTTCCCATCTAAGAGAGTAAATTCTGATTCTCTCCATTGTGACAGCCTGAAAATATGCAGTGTAACCGCGAGAGAACATAGTGGCTAAGATCTGTGAGCCAAACCAAACCAGTCCTGTATGAATAAAAAATAAATTATGATTTTTTTAGATGGGAGAACTACCAGTCACCAGGTAACATAAAAGCCCTAGTTAAAGATCTCTTTCAGCAATTGTCATTTATATGATTCTAGGCTGAATGCAACTCACCAGAGTTTTATTTTTAAAAATGGTTCCTAGTTAGAAGGTAAAAAATGTAATCAACATTCCATTCAAAAAGTTGCTTTACTTTTATTTTATTTTTCTACTTTACTGATGAGATATGAGAGAGCCAGAGAAAGATCACTTGAATATAAATATGAAGATAAGCAGTTTTACATATTGTTTAGATCACAGAATTCAGGGACAGATTGTGTAGGTTCGATTCTCTCATTCACCAATGGCCAGTGATATAACTTTAGATAAATTACTTAAGTTGTTGTATCAATATTCATATATGTAAATTGAGGATAATACTAAAAGTGAATGCAATACATGTTAACAATAGTGCAAATATTTTGTTAGTAAAATGAGATAGCTTTGAGCCTCAATTTTTTCATAAATAAAAAGGAATTGGAACAAATAATCTCCACTTGTCAACTCCATTTCAGATATTTTATATTAATTTTAATAGTAAAAAATAGATTGTAAAAATCATTTTCCATGCCCTCTCCAAGACAGATGACACTAATGGGAAAATACATAATTTTGCCCTAACATGATGTTAACTTTAGTGTAATGGCATTTGCTATACATAAATATGGTCTTTATTAAGTTTAAGAGCATATAAACAACAAATCTGTGAATCATTTACTATCTTCTGTGTAGGAAGGTATGGAATAAAGGGAAATTAGTGTAGTATATTTAGAAGATAATCTATTTGAAGAAGAATTATGGGAAAAGACAGAGAAATGAAGAAAGAAAAAAACAGAGGAAAACTATGTAGCTGGTAGAGGTAAGAGTGATGCAGGGAGAAGTGTTTGTGAAATACTCTTCTATAAATGTTCATCAAGATATCCACAACTGGTATATCTAAAAATCCCAATATACTTTAAATAGATATATAAATAAATAAAAAGAAGAAAAAATAATACTTGTGCTCTCATTATACATAGAAGACAAAAGCAAAAAAAAAAAAAAAAACACCAGATTATCTGGAAGAAAGAATATAAATTAAACACCCAATTTAGTGAGCTATCGCTTGCATTTCACTGCGAGTCAACATGGAGAGCAAGAGCAGCCTGGGAATATCAATGTGAAAATTAAAAAAAAAAGAAAAAAAGGCTGATGGCAGGTCTAAAATGAGTCTAAAACCACCATCAGAAAGAGAAAATTCACCTTTCCTGTTAGATTAAAGTACTGTATATGAGAAATATATTGAAAAGTTCATGTAAGATGAAGAGCCAGTCTTGGAAAGATAGCATTTTGGAGGAAAGAAGGTTGAAAGTAAGGGAGAGATGGCCTCTGGAAACTGCATAATGAAGGAGAAAGAAAAAGTAAGGAAAGAAGAGTGAAATTTAAGATCTCCCTTATGAAAGAAAATAAACAAATTCAAGTATGCACCACCTCTCACCTACCACCTTGCTACAGAAAAAAAGAGAGAGGGAGGGAGGGAGAGAGAGACAGAAAGGAAGAAAGGGAAGGAAGGAAGGAAGGAAGGAAGAAAGGAAGGAAGGAAGGAAGGAAGGAAGGAAGGAAGGAAGGAAGGAAGGCAGGCAGGCAGGCTTTAATGATAAAGGGGAAAAAATCCTCATGGTCACCAGGCCAAAAAAAAAAAAAACAGATAAAAAACACTACAGAATTAGAATGGCACAAAACTTACTAGACATTACTAAACCCCATTCAAAGTAAGAAATCAATGAAGCAGAAAATTTAAAATGTCTCACAGAGAAAAAGTGAGAAACAAAGCTTTTCTATCTACTCAAGACACTCAAGATATCCTTCAAGTATTAATGTTATAAACAGCCTTAATCATACATGAGCTCAGGGAATTTTGTACACATGAGTCCGTCTTGAGAGATCTATTAAAATGTGTGCATCCTCAAACTAAGTGGTGACTGGCAAAACTTCAGCAAACAGAAAGATGGTTAACATTTAATATTTTAAACGCAGATCTAAGGCTAAATCACAAGTGGAGTGTTCATTTAAATTACTTGGGAAACAAATACCAAGATGAAACTACACATGTCAGAGGTTTATTAGGGCTAAACACCCCTGAAGGATAAAATGGAGACCTTTAGAGAAGACAGTGATACTCATCACACAACAACTCAGGTTTATGAATCACAAGATAAAGAAATGAGGATTGAGTAGACTCACATTTCTGCATGGTTCTCAGAAAGTTAGGGCTAAGCCAACACGTTCTCAAACAAGTTTCCTCATTAGAAGATTCTCACATTCCTCAGATCGTAGGAACATGCAGAAAGCCTTCATACAATGTAAATTTGGGGTATATTCAGAAGGACAGTTGTTGGGACTATCAGTTAATAATGCTTCCTACAGGAGATCTGAGCTATGCAATTTTATGGCTTCTACTGTCCACTCTTTTCAGTATTGTTGTAGGACGTAGGATGAATGGCCCCACAAAGATGTCCCTAAAACCTATAAATGTGTTACATTACATGATAAAGAGACTTTGTGGCTACAATTAATCAATCACTCACCTTAAAATAGAGAGATTCTCCTGTGCTATCTTCATTGTCTTAACCTAATGACACGAGGCCTTAACAGCAGAAAACTTTCTTTAACTGGAGGCAGAAGAGCTGTGGCAGAAGATGAAGTCAGAACGATTTGAAGAATGAAAAGGACTGATATATCAGTGTCGGTTTGAAGACAGAAGGAGCTATGTGATAAGTAATGAAGGTGGGCTTATGTAGCTGGGAAGGGCTCCTGTATAACAAGCGAAAAAGCATTTTAAAATGGTAAATTTCAAAGCAAATATATCAGTGATTATGTTAGCTTTAAGTGAACTAAAACTTCTGATTAAAAGACAAAATTAGTAAGACTTGATAGCAAACAAATTAATAGATTAATTAAAAGGTGTAGTAAAAGTAAATGAATAGAAAAAGATATGCGATGCACACACTAACTAAAAGCAAGCTAGATTTCTGTATTCATATTTGTGTAAGTAGCTTTTAAAGAAAGAAGCATAAAATGACCTTAAAAGAAACGTAATTACTTTAAAAATATAAATGAAATAGTAACATGAACAATTTGCATGTGAGTAATGCAAAAATGAGAAAATAGAAAGAAAAACACTTCAGAAGTAAAATGAAAAGTAGGCAAATCCATAACCATAAAAGAAAACATTAACATACATCACTAAGTTATAAAACATGAAGACAGGCAAGATGGCCGAATAGGAACAGCTCCAGTCTCCAGCTCCCAGCAAGAGCCACACAGAAGACCGGTGATTTCTGCATTTTCAGTTGAGGTACTGGGTTCATCTCACTAGGGAGTGCTGGACAATCGGTGCTGGTCAGCTGCTGCAGCCCAACCAGCGAGAGCTGAAGCAGGGCGAGGCGTCGCCTCAACTGCGAAGCACAAGGGGGCAGGGAGTCCCTTTTCCTAGCCAGAGGAACTGAGACACACAACACCTGTAAAATCGGGTAACTCCCACCCCAATACTGCCCTGTACCAAGGGTCTTAGCAAATGGGCACACCGGGAGATTATATCCCACACCTGGCCGGGAGGGTCCCACGCCCGCCCAGGGAGCCTCCCTCATTGCTAGCACAGCAGTCTGTGATCTAACCCCAAGGCAGCAGCCAGGCTGGGGGAGGGGCGCCCGCCATTGCTGAGGCTTAAGTAGGTAAACAAAG
>NW_012115488.1:11000448-11000978 GCF_000951035.1 Colobus angolensis palliatus | reverse complement strand
ACATCCCCCACTAGGGGCAGACCGACACCCCACACCTCACACGGTGGAGTACACCCTTGAAAGGAAGCTTCCAAAGCAAGAATCAGACAGGTACAGTCGCTGTTCAGCAATATTCTATCTTCTGCAGCCTCTGCTGCTGATACCCAGGGGAACAGGGTCTGGAGTGGATCTCAAGCAATCTCCAACAGACCTACAGCTGAGGATCCTGACTGTTAGAAGGAAAACTATCAAACAGAAAGGACACCCACACCAAAACCCCATCAGTACGTCACCATCATCAAAGACTAGAGGCAGATAAAACCACAAAGATGGGGCAAAAGCAGGGCAGAAAAGCTGGAAATTCAAAAAATAAGAGCGCATCTTCCCCTGCAAAGGAACGCAGCTCATCGCCAGCAACGGATCAAAGCTGGATGGAGAATGACTTTGACGAAATGTGAGAAGAAGGCTTCAGTCCATCAAACTTCTCAGAGCTAAAGGAGGAATTACGTACCTAGCGCAAAGAAACTAAAAATCTTGAAAAAAGAGTGGAA
>NW_012115488.1:10976249-10998273 GCF_000951035.1 Colobus angolensis palliatus | reverse complement strand
AGAGGCAACAATTAATTGTAGATACGTCAATGGAAACATCCTAAACAAAAATGCAAAGAGAAAAATGAGAAAGTAATCGAAGATCCAAAAGCTGTAGGACAATTACAAAAGTTGTAACATACACATAATAGAAATACAAGGAAGATAACAAAGGGAGAGAAGAATGGAAAAGGTTGGAGGTTATAATGTCTAAGAATTTTCCAAAATTAGCAACAGATATCAAACCATATGTCCAGGAGGCTTAGAAAACAGAGAGCAGGATAAATACCAAAAACAAAACCAAGTAAAATAAAATAAAATTACAAACCCCCCAAAAAATAAAATAACTAAGAGAATATACAAAGAGAAGCCAGAGAAAAATAAAATACTTTATCTGTAGAAAAGACAGGATACAATTATCATTGGACTGCTCTGCCAAAACAATGTAAGCAAGACGAGAGTGTAATAACATATTTAAAACGTTGAAAGGAAAAAGAAAACAAACACCAACTTATAATTCCGTACTCGGTGACTAAAAGTGAAAGAGAAATACTTTCTTAGACACACAAAAACTAAGAGAATATGTTTCTAGTAGACTTGCCTTGAAAGAAGTTCTGAAAGTACTTCTTCAGAAAGAAAAAAATAGTATCAGATCCATAAAATGAAAGGAAAAATATTAGAGATGGAATAAATGAAGATAACATAAAATATTTTTTCTTATTTTTAATTGATCTAAAATATCTCTTTTACTCAAAATAAAAATGCAACAATGTATTGGACAAATATAGCTCATGCACAAGTAACATGAATGACAACAATGAGAGATGGGTGGGTTGAATTGGGAATACTCTGGTTTAAGTTACACAAAGTATACAGGAAACAATAGAATTGTATTTTAAAATGGACTTAGATTAATTTCAAATGTACATTGTAAACTCAAATGCAACTACTGAAAACCTTTTTTAAAAATAAGTATGCTAAAAGAGGAGAGAAAAATGGAATAATATAAAATAACCAATTGAAACCAAAGGAAGCAACAATTAGAGGAAAGTTTTTTAAAAAGAAACAAAGCACAAGTGGAACAAACCAAATAGTTAAAAATATGGTAGATTTTAATCCAACTCTATCAGTAATAACGGTAAACGTAAATGATTCAAATACACAAAATAAAAACCAGAGACAGAGTACATTCAAAAAAGCAAGGTCGAGCTATTGCTTGTCTATAAGAGACCATATGAAATATCAAGACATAGATAAATTAAAAGCATAGAGAAGCATATACAATGCTAACACTAATCAAAAGAATACTGATGAAGCTATATTAACTTTAGAATTTAAAATTTCATAAAAAGCAAAATTTTCAGAGACAAAAAATAATTACATAATGATATAGGTCTAATTCTATAGAAGTCATAACAATTCCTAATGTATATTTGCATATGAACAGAGCATCAAAATACATAAAGAAAAATGATTAGAATTGCAAGGAGAAACAGACAAATTTACTATTATAGTTGGATACTTCAGCATACTCCTATTAATAATTCATATATTCCATAGGCAGAAGATTAAGAGCATAGTTGAATTAAAAAGTATCAATAACCCTCCAAAAGTTACATTGAAACAACTCCCAATGTGGCAGTATTGAGAGGTAGAGATTTGAGAAGTCACTGAGTTATGAGGGTTCCACTCTCATGAATGGATTAATCCATTCATTGATAAATGGATTCATTGATTATCATGGAAGAGATGGAAGAGATTGGTATTGGTGGTTTTATAAGAACAGGAAGAAAGACCTAACCTTGGTGCCCTGCAAATTCCAAACTAGCAAGAAGGTCCTAACTAGATGTACATCCTTGATCTTGGACTCCTCATCCTCCATAACTGTAAAAAATAAATTTCCTGTCTTTATATATTACCCAGTTTTAGGTATTCTGCTATGTAAGGAACAGAAAACAGCTAAGACAACAATTATACTGATTTAATTGACTTTATAGAATACTTCATCAAACAAAGCAGGAAACACATTCGTGTTAAACTTACATGGCATATTCACCAAAACAGGCCAAATTCTGAGCCATAAAATCAGCTTTCTAATTTTAAGATAATATGAATCTTATAAAGTCTTCTCACAGACCACAGTGAAATTAAACTAGAAATCATTAACAGAAAGTTAGCTAGAAAATTCCAAAGTTAGATGTGAAACAACACAATTTTAAATAACACATAAATCACAAGAGAACACTCAAAAGAAATTTTAAAATATTTTAACAAAATGAAATAAAAGTACAAAAATGTGTGAGATGCCATGAAGGTAGTACTTATAGTGGAATTTATAACATTAAATGTATATATTTTTAAAAAGATATAAAAATTAATGATTTAAGTTTCTACCTTAAGGAACTAGAGTAAGAAAAACACAATACTTAAGGAAGCAAAAAAAAAAAAAAAATTACCAAAGTTAAAGCCAAAATTAATAAATTGAAAACAGGGAACAACAGAGACAACCAAGAAAACCAAAAGCTGGATATTTGAAAAGTTCTATTCCAAGCTATGTCAGTCATGAAAAACAGAGAGAAGATACAAATTGCTAGTATGAGAATTGAAACAGGGGCCATCATGGTTGATTCCATACATATTAAAGGTTAATAAAGGAAGACTGTGAAAAACTTTGTGTCCACAAATTTGATAACTTGAGTGAAATGAATGAACTCCTGGAAAAACATGATCTAGGAAACCTCATACAGGGAGAAATTAATAATCTGAATAGGTTGACATCTATTAAATAAATTGAATCAAAAATTAATAATCTTTCCATACTGAAAGTAATAGGAAAACCTGGTTTAACTGGTGAATTTGACTATGCATTTGAGGAAGAAATAATACCAATTCTCTACAATCTCTTCCTGAAAAGAGAAGCAGAGGAGCGACATAACTCATTCTACGAGGCCAGCACTATCCAAAGGCCAAAACCACATGAAGACATTACAAGAAATAAATTATTACAAACTAATTTATCTTCTGAACATAATTCAAAAATCCTCAATGAATATGAGAAAATATAATCCAATAATGTATAAAAAATATACAGTGGGGGCACATCAGATTTACTTTAGATGTGGAAAGCTGGTTCAACATTAGAAAATTGGTTAATGTAACTCATCACATCAATAGAATAAAGAAGAAAAATTATACAACAATGTCAATCGATACAGAAAAGGTATTTGACAAAATTCAAAACTCATACATGATAAAATTCTCAGTGAACTAGGAATAAAAGGGAATTTTCTCAACTTGATAAAGAATATTTACAAACATCTACAACTAACATCATACTCAATGATAAGAAACTAGATGATCGGGAACAAGGCAAGAATATCCCCTCTCTCCACTCCTATTTAACAAGGTACCGGAAGTCCCAGCTAATGCAACAACAAAACGAAAAAAAGAAAATACACGTGTTGGGAAAGAAAAAATAAAGCTGTTTTTGTTCACATATGAATCAATATCTATGTCAAATAATTAACAAAAAAGAAAGCTGGAATTAACAAGTAATTACAGAAGTTGGCAGAATATGAGGTTAATAGAGAAAAGTCAGTTTCTTCCTTCTATATCATCAGTGAGCCATTGTAATTTAAAATTAGACACACACCATTTACATTAGCACTGTAAAAAGACATATTTAGTTATAAATCTAATAAAAATATTTTAAAGATCTCTATGAGGAAAACTATAAAACTGATTAACTATATTCAGAAAAATGTAAATAAATGGAAAGACTTTCTATGTTCAAGGATAGGAAGACTCAATATTTTTAAGATGTCACCTCTCACCAACTTGATCTATAGATCTATAGATACAATAAAGTCTCAATCAAACATGAAGCAAATTATTTTGTGAATATTGATAAAATAATTCTAAAACTTTCAAGATGCCTAAAGTGTAGACAGAAAGTCAAAATGCTCAGGATAGCCAATACAGTACTCCAGAAAAAGGCCAAATTTAGAGAACTTACACTACTCAACTTCATGATTTACTATAAGCTCCAGTAATCAAAAGAATATGGTTCTGAAAAATAATGACAAACAGATCAATGGAAGGTAATAACAAGCCCACAAATAACCCACACAAATTTAGTCAACTGATTATTGACCAAGGCATAAAGACAATTCAACAGAGAAAAGATAGTACTTTTCAACCAATGGGCCTGAAACAACTGAACATCTGCAAGCAACAAATGAACTTAGATACAAATCTTAACACTTTTCACAAAAATTGATGTAAAATGTAATATAGACTTAAATGTAAAATGAAAAGCAGTACAACTTTTAAAAGACAACATTAAAATTGACAACTTTTGCTCTGTAAAAGACACTGTTAAGATGATGAAAACATAAGCCACAAACTGGGGAAAAATAGTTGCAAAACATATCTGATAAAGGAAATATTTAAAAATTATGTGTACTCTTTAAAAAATTGAACAATAGACATTATGCTAATTAAAATGTGGGCAAAATTTCTGCACAAATAACTTACCAAAGAAGACTTACATAGCAAATAAACACATGAAAAAATTCATTAGGCAATTGCAAATTAAAACAACAATAAAATACCACTACCCATGTATCAGAATGGCTAACATCCAAAGCACTGATTAATACCAAATGGTGGCTAGTATGTGGAGCAACAGAAACTCTCATTTGTTGCTAATGAAAATGCAAAATATTACACCCACTTTGGAAGACAGATTGGCAGTTTCTTACAAAGATATTTACAGGCTTACCATATGATTCAGGAATTAAACTCCTAAGGTATTTTTTCTATTGAGTTAAAAGCTTAATGTCCACACAAAAAACTACACACAAATGTTTATAGCAGTTTTATTCATAATTGCCAACAATCAGAATCAATCAAAATGTCCTAAAAGATTAATAGATAAATTGATTACATTATATTTATATATTGAAATATTATTCAGTTATAAAAAGAAACGATCAAAGTACAACACGACATGGAGGACCTTTAAATACATATTTCTAAATGAAAGAAGGCAGCCTGACAAAGCTACAAAGTGTATAGTTTTAACAATATGACATTCTGGAGTGGGCAAAACTATAGAGACAAAAAACAAAATCAGTGGTTTTCATGGGTTTGAGGTAGGGGATGATCAGTGTTTACAAGGGTTTGAAGCAGGTATGAATAGGTGAAAAACAAAGGATATTTAGGAGAGTGAAACTATTATACATGATATTGTAATGGTGGACACATGAGATGCATTTGTCAAAATCCATAAAACTATACAACATGATGAGTAAGTCCTTATGTAAACTATGAACTTGAATTAATAAAAAGAAGAAACTTTATATTTGATATACATCAATAGATTTTGTTGAATGTAAAATAAATTGCATCTTCACTTTCAAGATGCCTAATATAAATTATTAATTGCACATTACTTCAGTTAAATTATGTAGGACTCCAAAAGAAACTAAAAACTAAAAATTTGGAATAACCAATCACTATTAATGTTTCCAAGATATAAGCTACAAAATTTTTATATTTGTATTCAATTGATTAAGATTATTATCTGTCTAAAATACTGGTTTCTTTATCTTGGAACCATATGTGTTGTGGGCTGAATTGTGATCCATGCTCAGATTTCAATATCCAGATGTTAAAATCCTAACTCCCAGTACATCAGACTATGTCGATATTCTGACATATAATATTTAAAGGGGTAGTTAAATTAAAACGAGGTGACTAGGGTGGGCCCCAATCCAATATGACTGATACCTTCATCAGAAGTGGAGATTAGGATGCACAGAGGGAACACCACCCAAAGGTTAGAACTACGCTAAAAGAATATTAACTTCAATTTTTGTTTACTCCAGTGACAGGACTTAATATAAATTGTGGTTTTGTGTGTGCACTACGTCTTGTTTGTGTATGTTTGTGTAGGTGAGCTTATGTGTGTCTGCATGAGGGTATGTATGTAGGTATATGTATGCATATATATTGATAGTGCATGCATATATGTCTATATGCATGCATATGAATGTGAATGCCAATATAAGGCTGTACATATTTGTGTCGAGATGTGGGCAAATATGTGTATGAATGTTTTCATGCATTCACCTTTGTTTGCATGTGTACGTGTGTGTATAAAATATATGAATGTATATGTGTGTGTACAAATGCATGCATGTGAGGTGGCCTCCTCAGCTCTAAGCATAGTTATTAACATGCCAACATTTTTTGATTGAATGAAATAATTAGTGTATGGTTTTCAATTTATTTTATTTTAGTCTCAATATATTTTCTAGGTAATTCTGAAATGTGTTTATGTTGCTTTCATTAAAATAATAATTTTATTTATAAATGAAACCAAGAAATATGACTTTATTTGGAAGAAGTGAACAGGGTTTAAAGTCATATTTTTTTCCTGTTTTCTGTTTTCTGTAATTTTTATACATAATATATTACATTTAGCCTAAGATAATACTATGTATTCCAAACATAATGTGTGTTATATGACCTCTAACTGGTATTCAAGGTTAAAAATATAAAACTTTGACTCAAATGAATGGCAGTACTGATGAAAGATCATAATTTTGTAAATTTTTAGTGTTTGTATATAAATAATGATTTGCAAAGCTTAAAACCATTGTTCTTTCATTAAAATATGTAAAATAAATATTTTAATATATACTGTAAACATGCTTACTTCATTTTTTCGTTAGTTAAAAACTGATTGCTATTTTTTTTTCTTTTTTATTTTAAGTTCATGGGTACATGTGTGGATTTGTTATATAGGTAAACTTGTATCATGAAGGGTTGTTGTACAGATTGCTTTGTCACACAGGTATTAAGCCTAATACCAATTAGTTATTTTTCCTGATCTTCTTCCTCCTCCCACCCTCCACCATCAGATAGGTGACAGTGCCTGTTGTTCCCCTCTATGTGTCTGTGTGTTTTCATCATTTAGCTCCCTCTTATAAGTGAACATGTAGTATTTGGTTTTCTGTTTCTGGGTTAGTCTGCTAAGGATAATGGCCTCCAGCTCCATCCATGTTCTTGCAAAGGACATAATGTTGTTCCTCTTATGGCTGCATAGTATTCCATAGTGTATATGCAGCACATTTTCTCATCCAGTCTACTATTGATGGGCATTTAGGTTGATTCCATGTCTTTGCTATTGTGAATAGTGCTGCAGTGAACATAAGCGTGCATGTGTCTTTACGATAGAACTATTTATATTCGTTTGGGTATATACCCAGTAATGAGATTGCCAGATTGAAGAGTAGTCCTGTGTTTAGCTCTTTGAGGAACCAACACATTGATTTCTGTATTGGTTGAACTAATATACACTCCAACAGTGTATAAGCATTCCTTTTACTCTGCCACCTGGTTAGGATCTGTTATTTTATTTTATATTTTTAATCTTTTTTTCTATTTTTTATTTTTACTTTTTTATTTTTTAGATAGAGTCTCACTCTTTCACCCTGGTTGGAGTGCAATGGCATGGTCTCGGCTCACTGAAACCTCTGCCTCCTGGGTTCAAGCAATTCTCCTGCCTCAGCCTCCCAGGTGACTGGGACTACAGGTGCATGCCATCACATCTGGCTAATTTTTGTATTTTTTATAGAGACGGGGTTTCACTATGTTGGCCAGGCTGTATCTAACTCCTAAACTCACGATCCACCCACCTCAGCCTCCCAAAGTGCTGGGATTACAGGGGTGAACCAACACGCCCAGCCATTCTGACTGGTATGAGATGGTATCTCATTATGCTTTTGATTTGAATTTCTCTAATGATCAGTGATGTTGAGCTTTCTTTTCATACTTTTGTTGACCACATATACGTCTTCCTTTGAAAAGTGTCTGTTTATGTTTCTGCCCATTTTGTAAGGGAGTTGTTTGTGTGTGTTTTTGTTTTGTTTTTGTTTTTCTGTAAATTTGTTTAAGTTCCTTACAGATGTTAGATAGTAAACCTCTGTAAGATCTACAGTTTGCAAAAATTTTCTCCCATTCTGTAGGTTGTCTGTTTACTCTGTTGATAGTTTCTTTTGTTGTGCAGAACTTAGTTCAATTAGATCCCATTTGTCAATGTTTGCTTTTGTTGCAATCTCTTTTAGCATCTTCATTATAAAATTTTTGCCTGTTCCTATGTCCAGAGTGGTATTGCCTAGTTGTCTTCTAAGGCTTTTTTTAGAATTTTGGGTTTTACATTTAAGTCTTAATACACCTTAAATTGATTTTTGTATATGTGGCAAGAAGAAATCTTCTGCATATGGGTAGCCAATTATCCCAGCAACATTTATTGAATAAGGATTCCTTTCCCCATTGCTTGTTTTTGTCAGCCTTGTTGAAAATCAGATGGTTGTACGTGTGCAGCATTATTTCTGGCCTATCTATTCTGTTCTCTTGGTCTATGTGCCTGTTTTTGTATCACTACCATGCTCTTTGGTTTACTGTAGCCCTGTAGCATAGTTTGAAGTCAGGTAGTATAATGTCTCCAGCTTTGTTCTTTGTGCTTAGAATTGCCTTGAATTTCATTTGAGCTCTTTTTGGTTCAATATAAATTTTAAAATAGTTTTCTCTATTCTAGTGAAGAATGCCATTGGTAGCTTGATAGGAACAGCATTGAACCTATAAATTGCTTTGGGCAGTATGGCGATTTTAATGATGCTGATTCTTCGTATCCATGAGCATGTTTTTCAATTTGTGGTGTCATCTCTGATTTCTTTGAGCAGGGTTTTGTAGTTCTCTTGCTAGAGATCTTTCAACCTTGGTTAGCAGTATTCCTAGATATTTAATTCTTTTTGTGGCAATTGTAAATGAGATTGTGTTGCTGATTTGGCTCTTGGCTTGATTGTCATTGGTGTATAGAACTACTAGTGATTTTTGTATGTTGATTTTGCATCCTGAGACTTTGCTGAAGTTGTTTATCAGATCAAGGAGCCTTTGGACAGAGACTATGGGTTTTTCTGGATACAGAATCATGCATGTTGTCTGCAAACAAAGATAATTTGACTTCCTCTCTTCTTATTTAGATGTCTTTTATTTCTTTCTCTTGCCTAATTGCTCTGGCTGGGATGTCCAGTACTGTGTTGAATAGGAGAGGTGACAGAGGGTGATATGCTTTGGCTCTGTTTCACCACCCAAATCTCATCTCAAATTGTAATCTTAATCCTCACGTGTTGAGAGAGGGACGTATAATGTTCATGTTTTGAGAGAGGGAGGTGATTGGATCATAGGGGTGTTCTTTTGACAGTGAGTGAGTTCTCATGAGATTTAATGGTTTTATAAGTGTTTGGAAGTTCCTCCTTCATTCTAATTTGCTCTCCTGCCACCTTGTGAAGAGGGTGCCTGCTTCCCCTTCCTCCATAATTGTAAGTTTCCTGAGGCCTCTCCAGTCATGCATAATTGTGAGCCAATTAAGCCTCTTTTCTTTATAAATTACCCAGTCTCATGGAAGTTCTTTATAGCAGTGTGAAAATAGACCAATGCAGAGGGCATCCTTCACTTGCTCTGCTTTTCAGGGGAAATGCTTCCATCTTTTGCCCACTCATTTTGATGTTGGCAAGGGTTCATCATAAATGGCTCTTATTATGTTGAGGTATGTTTCTTTAATACCTGGTTTATTGAGAGTTTTCAACATGAAGGGGTGTTGAATTTTATCAAAAGCATTTTATGGGTCAATTGAGATAATTATGTGACCTTTGCCTTAATTCTGTTATAATATGTTTAACCAACCTCGAATTCGAGGGATAAAGCCTACTTGATCATAGCAGATAAGCTTTTTGATGTGCTGCTGGATTTGGTTTACCAGTATTTTGTTGAGGATTTTTGCCTGGATATTCATCAAGGATATTGGCCTGAAGTTCTCTTTTTTTATTGTGTCTCTGCCAGGTTTTGGTATCAGGATGATGCTAGTCTCATGGAATGAGTTAGGGAGGAGTCCGTCCTCCTCTGTTTTTTGGAATAATTTTAGCAGGAATAGTACCAGCTCTTCTTTGTACATCTGGTATAATTCGGCTGTGAATCCATCTGGTCCTACGCTTTTCTTTGTTGGTAGACTGTTTATTACTGATTCAATTTTGGAGTTTGCTATTAGTCTCTTTAGGGATTCAATTTCTTCCTTGTTCAGACTTGTGAGGGTGTTTGTTTCCAGGAATTTATCCATTTCTTCTAGATTTTCTAGTTTGTATGCATAGAGGTTTTCCTAATATTTTCTGATGCTTATTAGTATTTCTGCGTGGTGAATGATAATATTGCCTTTGTCATTATCTTCTCTGTTTTATTCTTTATTATTCTAGCTAGAAGTCTATTTTATTAACTTTTTCAAAAAAAGACAATTCCTGGATGCATTAATCTTTTTGAAAATTTCGTTATTGGGGTACAGGTGGTTTTTGGTTTCTGGTTACATGGATAAGTTCTTTAGTAGTTATTTATGAGATTTTGGTGCACCATTCACCCAAGCAATGTACACGCTACCCAATATGTAGTCTTTTATCCTGTACCCCACTTCCGCCCCTCCCTCTGAGTCCCCATAGTCCATTATATTATTCTTATGCCTTTGCATCCTCATAGTATAGGTTCCACTTATAAGTGAAAACATACAATATTTTGGTTTTCCATTCCTGAGTTACTTCACTTAGAATAATGGCCATCCAAGTTGCTGCAAAGGCCATTATTTTGTTCTATTTTATGGCTGAATAGTATTCCATGGTATATTTGTGTATACAGATACAAGCGTACACACACAACACATTTTCTTTATCCACTCCTTGGCTTATGGGCATTTAGTCTGGTTCCACAACTTTGCAATTGTGCATGCAACTGCTATAAAAATGTGGGTGCATGTGTCTTTTTCATATAATAACTTCCTTTCCTTTGAGTAGATATCCAGCAGTGAGATTGCTGGATGAAGTGGTAGTTCTACTTTCAGTTCTTTAAGGAAACTCCATACTGTTTTCCAGAGTAGTTGAACCAGTTTACATTCCCACCAGCAGTGTAAAAGTGTTCTCTTTTCACCACATCCTTGCCAAAATCTGTAATTTTTTTGATTTTTTAATAATGGCCATGCTCACAGGAATGGGGTGGTTACTCACTGTGGTTTTAGTTTGCATTTCCCTGATAATTAGTGATATTAAGCATTTTTTCATGTTTGTTGGCTGTTTGTATTTCTTCTTTAGATAATTGTTGATTCATGTTCTTTGTGCACTTTTTGATGGAATCATTTTTTTCTTGATGATGTGTTTGAATTCCTTGTAGATTCTGAATATTAGTCCTTTGTCAGATGCATAGTTTGCAAAGATTTTTTTCCCAGTTAGTGGGTTGTCTGTTTACTCTGCTGATTATTTCTTTTGCTATACAGAAGATTTTTAGTTTAATTAGGTCCCATTTATTTATTTTGGATTTTGTTGCATCTGCTTTTGTGCTCTTAGTCATAATCTCTTTGCCTAAGCCAATGTTTAGAAGAGTTTTTCTGATATTATAGTCTACAATTTTTATGGTTTCAGGTTATAAATTTAAGTCTTTGATCTATCTTGAGCTGACTTTTTAAATAAGGTAAAAGATGCAGATCCAGTTTTATTCTTCTATATGTGGCTTGCCAGTTTTCCCAGCAACATTTCCTTAATAGAGAGTCCTTTCCCCACTTTATGTTTTTCTATACTTCGTTGAAGATCAGTTGGCTTTAAGTATTCCGTTATATTTCTGGGTTCTCTATTGTGTTCCATTGGTTTACATGCCTATTTTTATACACAGTACCAGGCTGTTTTACTAACCATAGCCTTGTAGTATAACTTACAATTGGGTAGTGTGATGCATCCAGCTTTGTTCTTTTTACTTATTATTGCTTTGGCTATGTGGTCTATTTTTTGGTTCCGTATACATTATAGGGTTTTTTTTTCTAATTCTGTGACAAATTACAATGTTATATTGACAGTAATTGCATTAAATCGGTAGATTGCTTCTAGAAGTATGGTCATTTTCACAATATTAATTCTACTCATCCATGAGCCTAGGATGTGTTTTCATTTGTTTGTGTCATCTGTGATTTCATTCATCAGTGTTTTCTAGTTTTCCTTGTAGAGATCTTTCACCTCCTTGGTTAAGTATATTCCAAAGAATTTTAATTTTTTGCAGCTGTTGTAAAAGGGGTTGAGTTCTTGATTTAATTCTCAGCTTGGTCATTGTTGGTTATTGCAGTGTTACTGATTTGTGTACATTGATTTTGTATCTTGAGACTTTACTGAATTCATTTATCAGATCTAGGAGCTTTTTGGATGAGTCTTTAGGATTTTCTAGGTGTGTGATCATATCATTGATGAACAGCTACAGTGTGATTTCCTCTCTTTCCAATTTGAATGTCTTTTATTTCTTTCTCTTGTCTTATTGCTCTGGCTGGGACTTCCAGTATTATGTTGAATAGAAATGCTGAAAGTGGGCATCTTTGTCTTGTTCCAGTTCTCAGGGGGAATGCTTTTGACTTTTCTCTATTCAATATTATGTTGGCTGTGGGATTGTCATAGACGACTTTTATTGCTTTGAGGTATGTTCCTTCTGTCTCAGTTTTATTGAAGGTTTTTATCATAAAGGGATGCTGGATCTTGTCAAATATTTTTTTCTGTCTATTGAGATGATCATATGATTTTTCTTTTAAATTTCGTTTATGTGAGGTAACACATTTATTGGCTTGCATATATTAAACCATCCCTGAATCCCTTGTATGAAACCCACTTGATGATAATGTATTATCTTTTTGATATGCTGTTGGATTTGATTAGCTAGTATTTTCTTGAGGATTTTTCCATCTGTGTTTATCAGTGATATTGGTCTGTAGTTTTCTTTTTTGTTATGTCCTTTCCTGGTTTTGGTATCAAGGTAATACTGGCTTCATGGAATTATTTAGGGAGTATTCTTTTTTTCTCTACCCTGTGGAATAATGTCATTGGATTGGTACCAATTCTTCTTTGAATGTCTGATAGAATTCAGCTGTGAATCCATCCGGTTCTGGACTTTTGTGTTGGTGATTTTTTATTACTGATTTAATCTCTCTACTGGCTTTTTATCTGCTCAGAGTTTCTATTTCTTCCTGATTTAATCTAGAAAAGTTATGTATTTCTAAAAATTCATCCATCTTCTCTAGGTTTTTTAGTTTGTGCATGTAAAGGTATTGATAGTACCCTCGATTGATCTTTTGTGTTTTATGGTATCAGTTGTAATGTCTCCTGCTTCATTTCTAGTTGAGCTAATTTGTATATTCTCTCTTCTTTTATTGGTTAGCTTTGCTAATGGTCTATCAATTTTGCTTATCTTTTACAAGAACCAGCTTTTGTTTCATTTATCTTTTGTATATTTTGTTTCAATTTCCTTTAGTTCTGCTCTGATCTTCATTATTTCTTTTCATCTGCTGGGTTTGGATTTAGTTTGTTCTTGTTTCTCTAGTTCCTCAAGATATAATGTTAGGTTGTCTATATGTGTTTTTTCAGACTCTTGGATGTAGGCATTTAATGCTATGAACTTTCCTCTTAGCACCACTTTTGCTGTATCTCAGATGTTTGGATCAGTTTTTCATTATTATAGGAGATTATTTAATTTCCTTGTATTTTTTTAAAGTTTTAAGGGTTCCTTCTGGAGTTAACTTCCAGTTTTACTTCACTTTGGTCTGAGAAAATATTTCATATAATTTTGATTTTCTTAAATTTATTGGGACTTGTTTTATGGCCTATCATATGGTCTATCTTGGAGAATGTTTCATGTGCTGATGAAAAGAATGTATATTCTTTAGTTGTTGGGTAGAATGTTCCGTAAATATCTGTTAAGCTCATTTGTTCTAGAATATAGTTTCTCTGTTGTTTCTTTGTTGACTTTATGTCTTGATGATCTGTCTAGTGCTGTCAGTGAAGTATTGAGGTCCCCTAGTATTATTGTGCTGCCATCTATCTCATTTCTTAGGTCTAGTAGTAATTGATTCACAAATATGGGAGCTTCACTATGCATACATATTTAGGATTGTAATATCTTCCTGTTGGACTAATCCTTTTATCATCATGTAATGTCTTGTCTGTTTTTACTGTTGTTGCTTTAAAGTCTCTTTTGTCTCATATAAGAATAACCAATCCTATTTGCTTTTGGTTTCCATTTGAGTGGAATATCTTTAAGTTTATATGAGTCCTTATGTGTTAAGTGAATCTCTTAAAGACAGCATATACTTGGGCTGGTGGTTTTTAATCCATTCTACCATTCTCTATCTTTTAAGTGAAGAATTTAGGCCATTTACCTTCAAAGTTAGGATTGAGGTACTGTTCTATTAACCATGTTAGTTGTTGCTAATACCTTTTTTTATCATTCTTTTATTGTTTTATAGGCCCTGAGATTTATGCTTTAGTAGGTTCTACTTTGTTCTATTTCAAAGTTTTGTTTCAAGATTTAGCACTCTTTTTGGTATTTCTTGTAGTGCTGGTTTGGTAGTAGCAAATTCTCTCAGAATTTATTTGTCTGATCCCTTCTGACTTGTAAGGTTTCTGCTGAGAAATCTGCTGTTAATGTGATAGGTTTTTCTTTATAGGTTATCTGATGCCTTTGCCTCACAGCTCTCATGATTCTTTTGTCTTGCCTTTGGATAACCTGATGACTAGAAGTCTTGTTAATGATCTTTTTGCAATAAATTTTCCAGTTCTTTGGGGTTCTTGTATTTGGATGTCTAGATCTCTAGCAAAACCAGAGAATTTTTCCTCAATTATTCCCTCAAATAATTTTTCCAAACTTCTAGTTTTTCTCTTCTTCCCCAGGAACACCAATTATTTTTAGGTTTGGCCATTTTACATAATCCAATATTTCTTGGAGACCTTGATTATTTATTTTTATTATTTTTCTTTGTTGAGATTTGATTGGGTTAATTCAAATGCTTGGTATTCCTGCTCTGAAATTCTTTCTTCTACTTGTGCTAGTCTGTTGTTGAAACTTTTCATTGTATTTTGTATTTCCCTAAATGTGTCTTTCATTTCCAAAAGTTTTGATTGTTTGTTCTTTATGATGTCTATTTCTCAGAAAATGTTTTCGTCTATACCCTGGATTTTTAAAAATTTCTTTAAGTTAGTTTTCACCTTTATCTGATATCTGCTTGAGTAGCTTAATAACCTTCCGAATAATGTAGCTGGCAATTTAGAGTTTCTTTTTCTAGATTTAGATCCATTGCTGGGAGCTTGTGTCATATTACCAAAATTACTTTTCTTATTCCTTCTCATTTGGGTAGAGTATTTTTTCAAATTGTTCTTGAATTTATTTTTTATTGGACTGCTTTTTTTACCCCTCTTAAAAATTGGACCTTAATGTTTATTTTAGCCTAATTTGATTCTTGGTGCTTTGGGGGCTGAAGAATCTATGTGAATTCCTTATAGAGAGTCTTTGTTTGCTGGGTTTCCTAGATCCTGGTTGTAGTAGTTATATTCCTGGTGTTTGGGAAAGTTCACTGTCTCCTATGGGATTAGAATGGGAGGGGTTTCTTGAAGCTTATCTTTTTCTCTTGTGGTATAGACTTCATTTATTTATTTATTTTATTTTTCTCCAGCATTTTACTTACTGAGTTGATGATTCAGTTTCAAGTCAATAAAGGAGGTATTCCTGGGTAGGTATCAGTCATAGACTACCCAGGAGGTGGGTAGATGTAATACCCAAAAGTGGACTGACGTCCCAGCCTTGATGAGGGTGGCTGGGAGAGTGCTCAGTTAAACATGCTGAGGTTTTATCAGGGTGAACATTGGAAGCTACCTCAATCCCCTGCCAAGACAGCAGGAAAGCTATTCATCACAGAGCCTCACTTCTCTTCCAGTGTTTCAGCTATTCAGATCACACAGGCACCACTTTTCATCTATAGAAACATTGATGTTCCAACATCAACATCTGCCTGTCATGCAGTCCTGAATCTAAGTGGTGCTCCTTCTGTGGGGCTATGCTACCCTGGAGTAAACCAGAAAGGCTGTCAGTAGGTACATCCATGCTGTGTTCTTGTGGGTGAAGCCCCAGCTGTGTCTATAGTGAAGTGACAGGGGAAATAAGGACCCTTTTTTTAAAGCCCTTCACAGTCACAGAGGATGCCTGCTTGTTGAGGTAGAGGTGCAAACTTTCCCTACTGCACCCAGCATTGCAATTGTGTCTCTGCTGTGAGAAATTTCCCATGAGTGGAATGGTCTGGGACTCAAGGCCTGCTGTTCAGATTCTTGTGTCCCATGGGGTGAGCCCTTGATATATTGCTCTCCTTCTTCTCCTAGGAATGAGGTTTTCTGAAAGCCAGACTACAGTAATTGCTATTGCTCTTCTAGGTCTAGCCAAACCTAGAAGGGGGCTTCTAGGTCCCCTTCTAGAATTCTAGTATTACAGGGGCTTCTATACTAGGCTCTAGAATAGTGTTGGAGAATGTCTTCAAAGAGTCCATGGTTTTGACCTGTGTTTGGGTGTCCCAGTAGTAGATACTGGCACCTGCTTTGATGGAGGTGGCAGGGGAGTGACATAGACTGTGAAATTCCTTGGCTGTAGACAGGCTTAGAGTGCTGGCTTTCTCAAATGCCGTTTATGCTAGTAGTGAGTTTGTCAGGTGGACAAACTCAAGACCTCTGATTAGCCAGTTACAAGCAGTGGTGTTAGCAGCCATTTTCTCCTTCCTGGGGGCAGTATTATCTGCCATGAGTTGCTGTAATGGCTTAAGCTGGTTTGCCTCCAGCCAAGAGGTGGTGCTAACATGAGAGCTGCTCAACATCGTACTGGAAGTCCCAATCAGAACAGTCAAGCAAGTGAAATAAATAAAATGCATCAAAATAAGACAGGAAGTCATATTATTTTTGTTTGCAGATGACATGATTCTATGTTAAATAGCAATGATGACAGAGGGTATCTTGTCTTGTGCTGGTTTTCAAGGGGAATACTTCTAGCTTTTGCCCATTCATTATGACGTTGGCTGAGGATTTGGCATAGATGGCTCTTATTATTTCTAGGTATGTTCCTTGAATACCTAGTTTATTGCAAGTTTAGAACATGAAGAGGTGTTGAATTTTATCAAAGGCCTTTTCTGCATTGATTGCGATAATCATGTTTTTTTTTTTAATCTTTAGTTCTGTTTATGTGATGAATCACATTTCTTGTGCATGTTGAAGCAACCTTGCATCCCCAAGGATAAAGACTATGTGATTGTGGTGGATAAGCCGTTTGATGTGCTGCTGGATTTGGTTTACCAGTATTTTGTTGAGGATTAATCTTTTTAATAGTTGATTTTGTCTCAATCTCCTTCAATTCAGCTTTGATTTTAGTTTTTCTTATCTTTGGCTAGCTTTGGGATTTGTTTTCTCTTGCTTCTCTAATTCTTTCAGTTGTCATATTGGGTTGTTAAATTGTGATCTTTCTAAGTTTTTGATGTGCATGTTTAGTGGTATAAATTTTTCTCTTAACAGTGCCTTAGTAGTGTCCCAGAGATTCTAGTATGTTGCATCTTTGTTCTCATCAGTTTTAAAAAACATCTTGATTTCTCCTTTAATTAAATTACTTACCCAAAAGTCATTCAGGAGCAGGTTATTTAATTTCCATGTAATCGCATGGTTTTGAGAGATTTTTGTAGTTTCAATAAAATTTTTGTAGTTTCAATAAAATAAAATTTCTGATTCTATTGTGCTGTGGTCTGATAGAGTGGTTGATATAATTCCATTTTTTTTTTTTTTTACATTTGCTGAGTATTGTTTTATGTCTAACTATGTGATCGATTTTAGAGTATGTGCCATGTGGTGATGAGAAACTTGTATATTCTGTTGTTTTGGGGTGGAGAGTTCTGTAGATGTCTATTAGGTTCATTTGATTCAGTGCTGAATTTATGTTTGGGATATCTGTGTTAATTTTCTGCCCCAATTATCTGTCTAATACTGACAGTGTGGTATTGGATGAAGTCTCCCACTATTATTACTTGAGAATCTAAGTCTCTTCATAAATCTCTAAAAACTTGCTTTATGAATCTGGCTGCTCCTGTATTAGATGCATATATTTTTAGAACGGTTAGTTCTTCTTGTTGAATTGAATGAACTCTTTACCATTATGTAGTGCCCGGGTCTTTTGTGATCTTTGCTGGTTTTGTTTGTTTTGTCTGAAATTAGGTTAGCAACCCTTGATCTTTTCTGATTTCCATTTTCTCAGTAGATTTTTCTCCATCCCTTTATTTCAAGTCTATAGGTGTCATTTCATGTGAGATGGGTTGCTTGAAGATCGCACACCACTGGGTTTGGTGTTTTATCCAGCTTGACACTCTGTGCCTTTTAATTGGGATATTTAGCCAGTTTCTATTCAAGGTTTCTATTGATATGTGTGAATTTGATACTGTTATCATGATGTTAGCTCATTATTATGCAGATTTGTTTGTGTGGTTGCTTTATAGTGTCAATGGTCTGTGTATTTACGTGTGCATTTGTAGTGGTTGGTAATGGTCTCTCCTTTCCATATTTTGTGCCTCCTTCGGGAGCTTTTGTTTGTTTTTTTTTTTTTTTATTTTTTATTTTTTTATTTTATTTTATTTTATTTTTTTATTATACTTTAATTGGGATATTTAGCCAGTTTCTATTCAAGGTTTCTATTGATATGTGTGAATTTGATACTGTTATCATGATGTTAGCTCATTATTATGCAGATTTGTTTGTGTGGTTGCTTTACAGTGTCAATGGTCTGTGTATTTACGTGTGCATTTGTAGTGGTTGGTAATGGTCTCTCCTTTCCATATTTTGTGCCTCCTTCGGGAGCTTTTGGAAAACAAGTATGTTGTTAACAAATTCCCCTAGCATTTGCTTGTCTAAAGATAATCTCATTTCTCCTTTGCTTATGAAGATTAGTTAGGCCACATATAAAATTTTTGGTTGAAATTTCTTGTCTTTAAGAATGTTGCATATTGGCCCCTAATCTCTTCTGTCTTGAAGGTTTCTACTGAGAGGTCAACTGTTAATCTGTTCGGCTTGCCTTTGTAGGTGACTGGCCCTTTTCTCTCTAGCTGCCTTTAACATTTTTTCTTTCATTTCAATCTTGGAAAATCTGATGATTATGTGTCTTGGGGATAATCTTTTTGTGAAGTATCTTAATGAGGTTCACTGCATCTTCTGAATGTGAATGCTGGCCTCTCTAGCTAGGCTGGGGAAGTTGTCATAAATGATACCCTGAAATATATTTTCCAAGTTGCTTCCATTCTCCCCATCTTTTTCAGGGACACCAATGAATCATATATTGTATCTCTTTGCATAATCCCATATTTCTCAGAGGTTTTGTCAATTCCTTTTTATTGTTTTTCTCTATTCTTGTCTGACTGTCTTGTTTTTGAAAGCCAGACTTCAAACTCTGAGATTCTTTTATCAGCTCAGTCTCTCCTGCTAATAATACTTGCAATTGCATTATGAAATTCTTGCAGTATGTTTTTCAGCTCTATTAAGTTGGCTATATTCTTTTCTATACAAGCTATTCTGCCTGTCAGCTCCTGTATCATTTTATTATGATTCTTAGCTTCTTTGGATGAGGTTTAAATGTACTCCTGTATCTCTATGGCCTTTGTTCCTACTCATATTCTGAATTTTTTTTTTTTCTGTAATTTCAGCCATCTCAGCCCAGTTCAGAACCCTTGCTGGAGAACTAGTGTGATCCTTTAGGGGAAAGAAGGCACTCTGGCTTTTTGAGTTCTCAGAGTTCTTATACTGGTTCTTTTGTGTCATTGTGGGCTAATGTTTCTTTAATCTGTGAAGCTCCTGTCCTTTGGTGGTAGTTTTTTTTTTTTTCTTTCTTTCATCCTATTTGATGACCTTGAGGGTTTTATTGTGGAATAAGATGAATTCAGTTGACTGGCTTTGTTTCTGTAAGATTTTAGGGAGCCATGGCTCAGCTCACAACTCCTGAACTGCACACTTTAACTCTAGGTGACTGCTATTATGTCCCAACTTTGTTCTCTGGCTCCTCCAGGTTAGAAACTCCCCATGCTAGTGGGAGCTGAGGCGCTCCTAGACCACTAGTTACAGCACTCCAATGGGTGGAGCCAGAGTTTCACAGGGTGGTGACAGCAGGTTGCATCCTCTTTCACATGTGCCAGCAGCAGTGGCAGTGGCAGTTGAGTGGGGTGCGTGCTAGCTGGCTGCAGCAGGCTGCTAGCAGGTGCCAGTCTCTGTGCAGGTGTTCACAGCAGCCATGGAGGCAGCACAGCTTGCAGGGACAGGAGGGTCTCCCACTGGTGATTGCATGCATGGTTGCCCTGGTAGTGGTGTTAGCATGGGGTAGAGTGCCAGCAGGCACAGGACTGTATGTACCCTCTGTGCCCATTCATACAGACAGAGGTGGCTGCTCCAGGCAAAGGAGGGTCTGCTGTCCTCTGTGCCTAGTTTCACTCCATTGGCAGTTTTAGCTAATGGGTGGGGCACTGGTGGTGACAGGTCTGACTGTCTCTGTGCCCACCAAGACTCTCAGTGCAATGGTGGTATGGCAGGGTTAGGGGGCACAGAGTGCACTCATGCTGGCAGCAGTGGCAGGGCAGGGTGCACATGCTCATGCACACTGGTGGGGCAGAGAAGGCAAGATCCACTGGCACTAGTAAAGTAATGCAGGAAGTGGCTGTAGGCAGGGAGGAAGCTGTGTTGGGAGAGAGTGGATGGGCTGGTGTGTGTCCATGGGGCTGCTCTGGCATAGTCTGTCAGTGCAGGAGCTATGATGCAGCCCCCAGGGCACCCAGGGTGGCATTGCAAACAGATACAGCCAGGCTGATGCCCTGGCAAAGGCCAGCAGAACAAGGGTGCTCAGGTCGGAACACCCCATCTGATGGGCAAGACCACCCTGCAGAATTGAGGTCTGACAGTTCTTCTAGAGCTAAGGTCTCCTGTGGCAGCAAGTCAAACCTAGGGGGATGGTGTCTCTGGCTGTGCTCCACTATAAGTGCTCCTGCACCAAATCCTCTCGGTTCCACACAACCTGGAGTTCTGCCCCTACAACTTCTCTGAGCAGCTCTCCCTGAAAACTTAAGTGTCTGTGGTGGTTGAGGTCAACTCACCCATTCCCCCAGAGTCACTGGGGGCCAAGAATGTGATCCAGTGCACGGTAGCCCCTTGGAACATTTCCTTCTTCCTCCTTTTTCAGCCCAGCTTCTGTGTCTTTCCTCTAACGACTCAGTACCTTCAGTCTACTTTTAAAAAACAGTTATTTTCACATTCGTTGTTTTTCTTTTATAGCTTTCCACCATTTTATAAAAAGAATGCTGTCATTTTTTTCAAAACTATCATTTACTTTCCATTGTGCAATATTCTAGGGAAGACTAAAAATATTTTCACTCTCCAGTATATCCTTCTTATTCAGTCCTATTTTCTGACACTGTTGATTTTCCCCTGTTGTTTCTTGAATAATGCTAAAATAACCATGACTATTTATGCCGATCATCCTTTTCATTTCTTTGAAGCAAAATAATCAGTCATCATGAACACACTCTCATTAACCTAGACACTGGTTCTAGGTGTCTAACAAAAAATACTTGTTAATTTTTAATAACTTTTGAAGTTGAATTTCACTCAAAAGAGCAAAAATAGAAAAAATTTATAATTCACTTTTTGGTATATTGGACTCCATTAAAGTTTGTGCTGAGATGATGGGGTTTTCTAAATATACAATCATGTCATCTGTAAACAGGGACAATTTGACTTCTTCTTTTCCTAATTGAATACCCTTTATTTCTTTCTCTTGCCTGATTGCCCTAGCCAGAACTTCCAACACTATGTTGAATAGGAGTAGTGAGAGAGGGCATCCCTGTCTTGTGCCAGTTTTCAAAGGGAATGATTCCAGTTTTTGTCATTCAGTATGATATTGGCTGTGGGCTTGTCATAAATAGCTCTTATTATTTTGAGATACATTCCATCAATACCGAATTTATTGATAGTTTTTAGCATGAAGGGTTGTTAAATTTTGTCAAAGGCCTTTTCTGTAACTATTGAGGTAATCATGTGGTTGTTGTCTTTGGTTCTGTTTATATGCTGGATTACGTTTATTGATTTGC
>NW_012115488.1:10953579-10973037 GCF_000951035.1 Colobus angolensis palliatus | reverse complement strand
GGGAAGGGGAACATCACACACCGGAGCCTATTATGGGGAGGGGGGAGGGGGAAGGGATTGCACTGGGAGTTATACCTGATGTAAATGATGAGTTGATGGTTGCTGACGAGTTGATGGGTGCAGCACACCAACACGGCACAAGTATACATATGTAACAAACCTGTACATTGTGCACATGTACCCTAGAACTTAAAGTATAATAAAATAAATAAATAAATAAATAAAGTTTGTGCATTTTCACAGACTGTTAAATTATTACATTATAAACATTATTATATTTTAAATTTTTTATTAAAAAAGAATTACCCAAAGCTGTTATGAAATGCATTACCTTAACCAGTATGAATGTTGTCTATGCTTTATTACTCATCTCAAGGCTCATGATATTTAGAACAGAACTCACTTTATTAAGAACATTGTCTAGCATATCTTAATATATATTGTTTGTTTGAATATGTGTTTGGTTCCTAGAGAGAGATTTCTTCACTTAAACAGTATATTTATCCATTTATTAATGAATTAGGCTCTACAATTACTAGATTGCTTAATGTTGGGCCTGCAATATTAAATAAAAGAGATAGTACTTTTTTTTGAAGCTGTGGTACATGGAATAATTTCCAATTTATTTTTAGAACCATCCAATTTTCCAAGAATAGGACATATAGTGAATGGGGGTAGTGAGAGAATAGCCTAGAAAGGTGGAAAATATCAGCTCTTAGAACAGCTTTAAAAGTGTATCAAGTTGATTTTTTCTCGGGGTAACACACAGAGTCCTCTGAGTTTGGGGACAGAAGAGTAACATGATCAGATCTAAATATGTTAGCAGGTTTAAGGACATGCTGAGATTGGACATGGGGAGGTGATTAATGATATCACTGCTAATGTTCAAGTGACAAAAGATAAATTCAGAACTTAACTTAGTGGTGATTAAATTATGGAGAAGCATGTGAAGTTGAAATAGATGGAACTCTGAGGCAGTTACGAATTAAAATCTAGAGGACTTGGCCAGGATAAGGTTAAAGTCAGAATGTTAAAAAAGTAAATTATCCCCACAGACTATTGTAGTCTTGCCTAAAAAAGCATGGAAGCAATACACAAGATGTGGAATTTTACAGAAGGAACAAATGTTAGTGAAAAGATGACTAAGTTGTTCATTCAGCAATAGAAATGTACGGTAGTGTTTATATCGTCTGTTTCCTCTTTAATTTGGAGCCTAGTGATTATGTAGTGGTGAATATAGTGGATAAGTACGCAACATCCTCATAAAGTCAGACATAGGCAAAGGAGTTTGCCTCCGTATAAATGCATCTTACAATTTTTTATTTCAGGGTTTAAGAATCTTTGCCTCAGCTTTAATATACTGTAAAACACACATGTCGAACAAAGTCTGATTATAGATAAGTTTGTCCTGAAAACATTTTGTTGTTGGCAAATGTGTAAATAACAAACATTTACTCCTTTGCTTTAGTTAAAAGTCAGTACTTCTCTTTTTCCCTCCCTCCCTCCTTTCCTCCTTCCTTCCTTCCTTTCTTCCTTCCTTCTTTCCTTCCTTCCTTCCTTCTGTCCTTCCTTCCGTCCTTCCTTCCTTCCTTCCTTCTTTCTTTCCTTCCTTTCCATCCATCTATATACCTATACCACACCCAAATGGTCGAGGGTCCAGGAAAATGTCTCCAAATTACAATAAATCCACCAGAGAAAATATATAACATGTTTTTTTTTTTCCTTTAATGGGAAACTAACATAGTTTTGTAATTAAAAATGTGCAAATGGGGTAGTAGATATTTATGTTAATATTTTGTTTAATAGAGTTCAAATAATTCACTATAAACATTATGTGAATACAATGCTGTCATTTTAGTATATTCCTTAAACCATATGAATATTTTAAAGATCATTTTAAAAATACGTGGTAATATTCCAAGTGTCCTGAAGAGTCTGAATAAAGTATTTACTATTTTTCCCAGATTTAATTTTCTACATCTAGCAATTCAAAGTTCAAATTATAGTTGTGATTCAAAAAATAATACAATGCAATATATTCATTCACACAAGACACTGATTAAGCCAAAATTCCTAAAGAATTTTATTAATGCCTAAATCCCTGCAAAAAAATCCCAAATGAATATTGCAATATTGCAGTTGGAGGGGGCAATCTTTTCATACTCCTGTAATGGAATACAGTTGTCTTCTATTTCTTTATGCATCTATCGATTCTACAAAAAGATGCACTTACAAAAATCAGTGTGTAAAAGACTTCTTTTTTATTCTTTTATTGCTTCACAAGGTTGTTCGATGTTTCATTGGGAAGTCTAATGAAACATCATTCGATGTTGATCAAAATGTAAACGTTGTTTCTAAAATTTTTACAAATAAGAAATGACATAATCTTGATGAGAAAAAGTTACTACTTCTATCTCCCACACGTAAATATACCATATTCAAGAATTTATCTGTATTAAGAAAAGACTTACTTTTCACAAATTATATCTACCATTTTTACTGTGCAACTCTTATTATTTAATCAATTTGCATTAATTAATTGGAGTATTTAAATCCCCCTCTCCACAAGGTACCATAGAAGACACTCATTGAATAATAATTATGACTGAGCATTTTATAGAAGTTAGTATATCATATCTCTTTGAGAAAATTTTGCTCAAACATACAAGATTTGGGAGAATTTAAAGGGGGATTTTTCCCTTTAAAAATACACTACACTTTTCCATACATAGATTGAGACAACAGAAAATATCCTAACAATTAAAATACCCATGCCAATGACAAAGCATTTTCTTTGCTTATTTAAAAAAGTTGTCTGCACAGATGAATTTTAAAATTGAAGTCCAAAACCCTCTCTGCATGTCTCCACTGGAATCACATACACTTCGACACTTTCTTAGTTAAATGTGTGTTTTGTAGGTATTCGTTTATGTGGCCAATTTGCAATTCCTACAATCCACATAAAACTGACTTTTTCAAGTGCATAATGAAAGAACTGCAACTGAACCTATAATGACAGAAAAAGGTTATTTAGTCTTCAAAACTTTTAGTTACCTTCAGAAGTGAATTCAGGGAAGCAGTGCCGAGAGCCTTTCTGATTAAGCCTTCATTAGTAAGCCTTTATTTCTCCTGCTGCTCTTTTCCTGTACTTTTTCTTCTTTTCCCTTTGCTCTTCTCTCTGTTATTTTGATTTCTCTATGTGAGAAGTGAAAGTTCAAGGTAAAACTGTTTGAATTTGTTGGAAAAAAAAAAAACTGTTGAAAGACTGTGATTGCATTTGGATTCGATGGTTCTGAAACTCAAAAAAAGAAAAGTGGCAGATGGGCAAAGATGAACGATTTCTGACCAGGAATATCATTGATAGCATAATATAAACCATGGGCTTGAAGGGATTTCTGTAAAGGGTTTAGATAATAGAACAATTTTTAAATGAGACAAACTTTTGCCTTCCTTGTTCTAACATATTTATAATTATGTCTTTACAATATCTGATATGTAAGAGGCTGTAGTTTATTATTAAAATGATTCTTAAGCTACAATTCTAAAAGTAGAAATTTTTTTTGCTTATTTGGGTTTATTTTTATTTTATTTTGAAACGGCATTATCCAGGTTCTTTAAATTATTTCATTTATTCATTGACTAATATGTATTAATCACACACGAATAGCGAAGCACCATTTCGTGTCCTAGGAATATAAGCAGTTAAAAAACAAGACAAGGTTGTCAGTCAAAGAACTGAAGCTATTACTGGTTTTCTTTTTAATGAAATACATTGTCTAGTGGTCTCCCTGAAAATTATCTGATTCTACAGAGGTGTGTGTTTTAATTGACTTTGACATCTGGTATAAAAATTAAAGTCTAGAAAACTGATAATGCAAATGATTTCTGTTTATAACAATGCAAATGAACATTGTCCAATAGAGAATATAAATCTCTCTAAGTCAAATTCTTAATCCAACACTTTGTAGCTTGTTACTTGTTCCTTCATTAATTAATGAGTTAAATAAAATATTTAAAACATATGCATTTAATATTTGATGACAGTCATGATTTTACAATTTTGAAAATTTTATTTTAACAAAGGGTTTGTCTTTTTGGAACTTATGTTCTACTGATTCTTATGCAAACGCCTGCACAACTTAAAAAAGAAGAATTCTTCCATTGTCATTCATTATAATAACATAGCTTCTCTAGGAAGGTGGAAAGTCTTTATTTATATTGGCAGAAAATATAAGTATAAAAATATTTATAATATATATCTGAAAATTTATAAAAAAATATAAACACATATCAAGGATCTGTGCTTCCAAACAAATACATATTTTTTGAAAGACCCAAAAGTAAGGGTAAACTGTTTCCTGGGTTTCCCATGCCTCTTTTAACTTTGACACAGAGCATAGGATTGCAGTTTTTAGACAATGATTTTTACTAGTTAACCTAAAATGAAAGTATACATATTGTTTATAGAATTGTTGGTAAATATAGTTGAACACCCACCATGCAGTATACAAGATCCAGCTGGTTATTATAAATAGTATTATAAGTATTTTATGAGTAGTCAATAAAACTTAATAGATACTAATTTCTATTACTTTGCTTCCAGAGCCACAATCATGTAGAAAATTAGCCCACTTGGAAGAGAACATAACATCATTTAGTCATGAATCCTGACAATATAAGGAACTGATATTCAGCAGTGACATCTGTGAATGATAAAACAGTTAAAAGAAATGCAGAAGTTTAAATAGTGTGATAATTAACATATTGGTGCTAAATCTTTTCTGAAAATATGATAAATTTTACCAAATTCTTTTGAATTATTCTTGTGGCTAAGTTCCTTAGTCTGCCTTTTTATTATTTAGTTACTTAGGTTGTCAGAAATCCATATACATTAACATTAAAAATATTATAAACTGATCAGAGATCAGTTTAATAAGATTACTCATTTGAGGGAGATTCTACATATAAGCTATGTTTAGATGATAAAAATATCGATAATTATAAACAAGTGTATATTAATAAATTCAAAATATTGTTAGGATTTCTCAAAATAGAGTTAGTGTTTGTACTTTTCCAACAGCCTATGAATCCTGACTTTAAAATTTGCTAATCATATGGTAAAATAATTTAATCCTCTTTTTCTCTTACTCTTCCAAGCACATAAATAAATAGCGTGTTATTCATAAAACACATTAGAAATTATAGCATATTGAACTAAGGCTAAATGAAGCAATTATTTAGTGACTGACAACAGGACACTTCATTCATCAGGAAACATGGAGCATAAATATCAGGCATGTTAAATTGCAATTTGAAAAATGTCTCAGTCCATATTAGCAGAATGCATTGAGAGATTTTTAGGCAGCATAACCTCTCCCTTTCAAATTTAACTTTTTAAAGATGTGTATAGCTAAACTAACAATCATAATCATAATACCAATAGTTAAGATGATTGGTTTTCTAGACTGAGGAAAACAAAAATGAAAGTAATTATATATTTTTAAATGTATGTTTTTTCCCAGCCCATCAGCTATTACACCTTCAACTAGAAACAAGCTTACCAAGTTATCAGTTTTCTCTTTTATTTCATAAAATGTTTAATTTATTTTGAAATAATTCTAGTTTTACTGGAAGTTACAGACAGTACAAAGAGGCCCTGCGTACCCTTCACCTAATTTCCTCTAGTGGATACACTTTACATAATTATAGGGCAATATCCAAACCAGGAATTTGATGTTAATACAACGTGCATGTATAGTTCTATGTTGTTATATCATATGTTTAGGCTTTTATAACCACCACTGCAATCAACGAACAGGTTTATTCCATAAATACAAATATCTCTCTCTCTCTCTGTTGCTATCCCTTTACATTAACACCCACCAACCTCTGCCTCAACCATCTCTATCCCCTAACAACTGCTAATCTGTTTTACAATTTTGTCATTTTGTGAACGTTATTCAAATGGAATCATATAGCATGTGTCCCCTTGAGACTGGATTTTTCATTCAGCTTATCGTTGAGATCCCTACACACACATTGTTGCATGTAACAGTGGTCCATTACTTCTTGTTGCTAAGTAGTAACCCATGGTATGTATGTGTCGCAGTTTATTTAGTCATTCACCTATTAAGGGAAATCTGTTTTGTTTCTAGTTTTTAGCTACAATAAATAACACTTTTTAGAACAAGCCTGTACAGGTATTCGTGAAGATAAGTTTTCATTTTTTGGGGTCAAAAGAACAAGGGATTAAATGTCGGCTTATATCGTAAATGTATGTTCAGTTTTTTAATCTTGTAACTACATAGAAATTTTTTTTAAAAAATTTGTTTTTATTTCAATAGCATTTAGGGTACAAGTGGTTTTTTGATTATATAAATGAATTCTATAGTGGTGAATTTTGAGATTTAGTGTATCCATCTCTTGAACAGCGTACACTGTACCCAATATGTGGTCTCTTATCCTTCACACTCCTGCCAACCTCCCCGGCAATGAGTCCCCAAAGTCCATCATATCACTCTGTATGTCTCTGCGTCCTCATAGCTTAGCTCCCACTTATAAGTGAGAACATTTGATGTTTGGTTTTCCACTCCTAGGTTACTTCACTTAGAATGGCCTCTAGCTCCACCCAAATTTCTGCAAAAGACATTGTTTCATACCTTTTTATGGCTGAGTAGCATTCCATGTTGTATATATACCACATTTTCTTTATCCACTTGTTGGTCAGTGGGCACTTAGGTTGGTTCTATATGCAATTACAAATTGTGCTGTATAAACGTATGTGTGTATGCAATATAAATTATAATGACTTCCTTTCTTTTGGGTGGATACTCAGTAGTAGATTTTAAGAAACTGCCGGCCAGGCGCCGTGGCTGACATCTGTAATCCCAGCACTTTGGGAGGCTGAGGCGGGCGGATCACCTGAGGTCAGGAGTTCGAGACCAGCCTGGACAACGTGGTGAAATCCCATCTCTACTAATAGTACAAAATATAGCCAGGTGTGGTGGTGCACACCTGTAATTTTAGCTACTCAGGAGGCTGAGGTGGGAGAATCGCTTGTACCTAGGGAGGCAGAGGTTGCAGTGAGCCAAGATCGTGCCATTGCACTCCAGCCTGAGTGACAAGAGGAAAATCCCATCTAAAAAAAAAGAAGAAAGAAAGAATAAAAAAGATGTTTTGCTTTGTTTTTCTTGTAAACTTGTTTAAGTTCCTTGTAGATTCTGGATGTTAGCCCTTCGTCAGATAATAGATTGCAAAAATTTTCTCCCATTCTATAGGTTGCCTGTTCACTCTGATGATAGTTTCTTTTGCTGGGAAGAAGTTCTCTAATTTAATTAGACCCCATTTGTCAATTTTGGCTTTTGTTGATATCGCTTTTGGTGTTTCAGTCATGAAGTCTCTGCCCATGCCTATGTCCTGAATGGTATTGCCTCGGTTTTCTTCCAGGGTTTTGATGGTTTTAGGTCTTACATTTAAGTCTGTAATCCATCCTGAGTTAATTTTTGTATAAGGTGTAAGGAAGGAGTCCAGTTTCAGTTTTCTGCATTTGGCTAGTCACTTTTCCCAACACCATTTATTAAATAGGGAATCCTTTCCCCATTGCTTATTTTTGTTAGGTTTGTCAAAGATCAGATGGTTGTAGATGTGTGGTGGTATTTCTGAGACCTCTGTTCTGTTCCATTGGTCTATATCTCTGTTTTGGAACCAGTAGCATGCTGTTTTGGTTACTGTAACATTGTAATATAGTTTGAAGTCAGGTAGCATGATGCTTCCAGCTTTGTTCTTTCTGCTTAGGATTGTCTTGGATATATGGGCTATTTTTTGGCTCCATATGAAATTGAAAATAGTTTTCTAATTCTGTGAAGAAAGTCATGGTAGGTTGATGGGGGTAGCATTGAGTCTGTAAATTGCTTTGGGCAGTATGGCCATTTTCACGATATTGATTCTTCCTGTCCCTGAGCATGGAATGTTTTTCCATTTGTGTCCTCTCTTATTTCGTTGAGCAGTGGTTTGTAGCTCTCCTTGAAGAGATCCTTCATATCCCTTGTAAGTTGTATTTCTAGGTATTTTATTCTCTTTGTAAATGGGAATTTACTCATGATTTGGCTCTCTGTGTATTATTGATGTATAGGAATGCTTGTGATTTTTGCACATTGATTCAAACAACCCCATCAAAAGGTGGATGAAAGATATGAACAGACACTTCTCAAAAGAAGACATTTATGTGGCCAAAAAACATGAAAGAAAGCTCCTCATCACTGGTCATTAGAGAAATGCAAATCAAAACCACAATGAGATACATATTAACACAGTTAGAATGGTGATCATTAAAAAGTCAGGAAACAACACATGCTGGAGAGGATGTGGAGAAATAGGAATGCTTTACACTGTTGGTGGGAGTGTAAATTAGCTCAACCATGTGGAAGACAGTGTGATGATTCCTCAAAGATCTAGAACCAGATCCTTTGCAGGGACATGGATGAAGGTGAAAGCCATCATTCTCAGCAAACTAACACAGGACCAGAAAACCAAACATCACATGTTTTCACTCGTAAGTCGGAGTTGAACAATAAGAACACATGGACACAGGGAGGGGGACATCACATCCTGGGGCCTGTCAGGGGCTGGAGGCAAGGGGATGGAGAGCATTAGGACAAATACCTAATGCATGCGGGGATTAAAACCTAAATGATGGGTTAATAGGTGCAGCAAACCACCGTGACCCATGTATACCTACGTAACAAACCTGCACGTTCTACAGATGTATCCCAGAACTTAAAACAAACAAACAACAACAACAAGTGAAAGGATGGCCTATGAGGTTCCCAAAATAAAATCGACCTCAAGGTATGGGTATCTAGGCTGATGACAAGGGATCAAAGCCTTAAAATGTGTGAGGTAGAGCTGCTTCTGACACAATGCATCATTCATACTAGTAGTGAGACACATCATCATTCACCTTCTGGACACAGTGAAAAGAATGAAGGGAAGAATTTCTGAAAATGAGAGTATCATCTTAAAGACTTGCAACCTCAGAGTCCAGATGAGGAGGTGAGGATGGGAAGGACCGGGCAGAACCAGTCCCCCACAATGACACCAGGCCAAAGACATGCAGCCCTGGATTCATCAAACCACTTCTCTTTCACTGTGGTGTGGAGGGACATGTCTGAACATTCTTGCCTTGCCTTGTGTAAGCTCCAGGGAGATGGTTGGACCAGTTAGAGTTGAGGATAACCCAACTGCCACTTTTGCTAATAGGGCATGATGGTATTTGAGTACTTAAGTAAAAAATAAAAGAGATATGGCCATAAAATTACTTTTCTAGATTTATCTTCTATTTGTTTTCTTCTAATATGTAATCGATATATGTGTATTGATTTTAGTTCTTGCTTCATTCATTTGTTAGTCATAACAGCAGTTTTATAGATTCTTCAGACATTTCTTTACAGATAATTTTTTAATCTGTCTGAAAGACTAGTTATACTTTATTACTACAGTCTGTTTACTAATTCCAACATCTGGATAAACTTCAAAGTCAATTTTTTTTCTCCTTTTCAACTTTTATTTTAGGTTCGGGCATACATGTGCGGGTTTGTTACAAGGGTAAATTGCGTGTTGCAGGTGCTTGGCATACTTACTATTTCATCACCCAGGTAATAAACACAGTAGCTGATTCTCACCCTCCTTCTACCCTCCACCTTCAAGCAGGCCCCAGTGTCTATTGTTCTCATTTGTGTCACTGTGTTGTCAGTGTTTAGCTCCCACTTATAAGTGAGAACATATGGAATTTGGGTTTCTGTTCTTGTGTTTACTTAGGATTGCAGCCTCCAGCTCCATCCTTATGCTGCAAAGGACATGATTTAGTTCTTTTCTATGGCTGTTTAGTATCCCATGGAATATATGTACCACATTTTCTTTACTCAATCTATTGTCGATCAGCATTTAGGTTGATTCCATGTGTATGCTGTTGTGAATAATACTGTGATGAACATAGATGTTCATATGTCTTCATGGTAGAATGATTTATATTGCTATGGGTATTTCCCCTATAATGGGATTCTAGGCTAAATGGTAGTTGTGTTTTGTGTTTTAAGTTCTTTGAGAAATCTCCAAACTGCTTTCCATAGGGGCTGAACTAATTTACATTCCCACCAACAGCGTATAAGCATTCTTAGGGTCATATTTCTTTTCACTGAGTTTTCTCTTGAATGCATATCACATTTGCTTGTTTCTTCATAGGGCTAGGAGTTTCTAATTGTATACCGGACATTTTGGATAATATATCATAGGAGATCTTGATTATATTATATATCCCTAAAGAATGCTTGGTTTTGTTTTTTGTTTGTTTGTTTTCATTTGTTTCATTGGTGGGTCTGTTTTCTTATTCTACCTGGCAATTCAATTGGTTAGACTTAAACTTAAAACTCTGTTGCCCCTGCTTTAGATAAACTAAAGTCTTTTCTAGTTGTTTTTGTTTTACCTGTAGGTGTTTTTCAACCAGGACTATTATATTTTTTTCTACATATGTGTGGATTAGGTGTTAGCCAAGGATTAGAACAGAACTTAAGTATGGAATTTGAGCCCCCACTCTTAACACCCTGTTCTCTCCTTGATTTTTTCTCTCACTTTCCAGTTGTTGTGGCAAAACCAAATTCTGTCTGCTAATTAAGTAAGAGTGAGTATTAATGAGCTTTCTGACTGAATTTAACCTACCTTACATCAATTTAACTGGGTAATACCCTTGGAAGAAGAGCACGCACATATAGAAAAAGATAAATTTGGCCGGGCATGGTGGCTCAAGCCTGTAATCCCAGCACTTTGGGAGGCCGAGACTGGCGGATCACGAGGTCAGGAGATCGAGACTATCCTGGCTAACACGGTGAAACCTCGTCTCTACTAAAAATACAAAAACTAGCCGGGCGAGGTGGCGGGCGCCTGTAGTCCCAGCTACTCGGGAGGCTGAGGCAGGAGAATGGCGTGAACCCGGGAGGCAGAGCTTGTAGTGAGCTGAGACTGCGCCACTGCACTCCAGCCTGGGCGACAGAGCGAGACTCCGCCTCAAAAAAAAAAAAAAAAAGATAAATTTTATCCAATGTTTCCAATGTTGTTTCCTTCCTATTCAATTTCTACCTATATTCAGTCACTTTCAGTATCTTTGAATTGTTCATGCATATTTTATTTACAGTTCATAATTGTTATCTATAGCTGCATGTATCAAACATAAGCTACATTTGATATTTACTGAAACCAGAATTCTTCTTTCTGTTCATTCAGTGGGTCTTTACCCTTAATTAAAAATGCCTTTCTCAAATGTTTGATACTATTTGGCTATCATTTCATATATTTAAGGGGTTGATAGATCCCCAAAAGATATATTCACTCATAACCTGTGAATATAGCCTTATTTGGAGAAAAGGTATTAACAGATATCATTAAGAATTTCAAGATAATACTCTGGGATTATCTGAATGGGCCATAAATCTAATGCACTGTTCACAATAGCAAAGAATTGGAACCAACCCAATCGCCCATCAATGACAGACTGGACTAAAAAAAAAAAAAAAAAAAAAAAAAAAAGGTGGCACATATACACCATGGAGTACTATGCAGCCATGAAAAAGGATGAGTTCATGTCCTCTGCAGGGACATGGATGAAGGTGGAAACCATCATTGTCAGCAAACTAACACAGGAACAGAAAACCAAACACTGCATGTTTTCACTCATAACTGGGAGTTGAACAATGAGAACACAGGGAGGGGAACATCACACACTGGGGTCTGTCAGGGGATGAGGTGCTAAGAGAGGGACACCATTAAAAGAATACCTAATGTAGATGACATGTTGGTGGGTGCAGCAAACCACAATGGCACATGTATACCTATGTAACAAATCTGCACATTCTGAACATGTATCCCAGAACTTAAAGTATAATAATAATAAAAAAAATTTAATGACTGGTGTTTTTACAGGAGAAATGAGAAGGAGATTTGAAACACATAGAGAAGAAGAAGGACATAAGAAGATAGAGGCAGATAGTGCAGTTATGCAGCTGCAAGTCAAGGAAAAGTGGGAGCCACAGGAAACCAGAAAAAGCAATAATGAATTCACCCCTAGAGCCTTTGGAGTAATAACAGACCTGATAATATCTTTTATTTTTAAATTATAGCTTTTATTTTAGATTCAAGGGTACATGTGCGGGTTTGTTAAATAGGTAAACTGCATATCTCAGGGGTCTGGTATACAGATTATTTCATCACCCAGGCAATAAGCACAGTACCTAACAGGTACTTTTTCGGATCGTCTTCTTCCTCTCGTCCTCTTCCCTCAAATAGGTCCAAGTGTGTATTGTTTTCCTTGTGTTCATGTCTTCTCATTGTTTAGCTCCCACTTATAAATGTGAATATGTGGTATTTGGTTTGCTGCGTCTGCATTAGTTTGCTAAAGATAATGGCCTCCAGCTCCATTCACATCACTGCCAGTGCAAAGGACATTATCTCATTCTTTTTATGGCTGCATAGTATCCCATGATTTATATATACCACATTTTCTTTATTCAGTCTACCATTGATCACTAACTAGTTTGATTCCATGTCTTTGCTATTGTGAATGGTGCTGCAATGAATGTATACATGTTCCTGTGTTTGTATGGTGAAACTGTATATGCCTTTGATTATATAGCCAATAATGGGATTGCTGGGTTGATTGGTGATTCTGTTTTGAGTTCTCTGAGAAATCACCACACTATTTCCCACATGACTGAGCTAATTTACCTTCCCAAGAGCATATTATAAGTGTTGCCTATTCTCTGCAAGCTCGCCAACATCTGCTAGTTTTTGACTTTTTAAAAATAACAATACTGAGTGATGTGAGATGGTAGCTTGTGGTTTTGATTTGCATTTCTCTAATAATTAGTGATGTTGAACATTTTTTCATATGCTTGTTTGCTGTGTGTATGTCTCCTTTTTAAAAATGTATGTTCATATCTTAAATTTAGGCAACTTTTAATGTGGTTATTTGTTTTTGCTTGTAAATTTAAGTTCCTTATAGATGCTGGATATTAGAAAATTGTCGCCTGCATAGTTTGAAAGTATCTTTTCCCGTTCTGTATGTTTTCTATTTACTCTATTGATCGCTTCTTTTGCTCTGCAGAAGCATTTCATTTAGGTCCCATTTATCAGTTTTTGTTTTTGTTTCAATTGTTTTTGGCATCTTTGTCATGAAATCTTTGCCAGGTCCCATGTACAGAATGGTATTTTCTAGGTTATCTTCCAGAGTTTTTATAGTTTTGGGTTTTACATTTAAGTCTTTATCCATCTTGAGTTAAATTTGCATATGATGTAGCAAAAGATCCAGGTTCAACATTCTGCATACGGCTAGTCAGTTACCCTAGCATCACTTATTAAATAGGGTGTCCTTTCCCCATTGTTTTCCCCAAAGAACAGATGGTTGGAGGCATGTGGCATTATCTCTAGGCTGCCTATTCTGTTTCATTAGTTTATGTGTCTGATTTTGTACCAGTACCATGTTACTTTGATTACTGGAGCTTAGTAGTAGAGTTTGAAGTTAGGAAATGTGATGCCTCTAGCTTTGTTCTTTTTGCTAGGATTGCCTTGGTTGTTTGGTTTTTTGTTTTGTTTTGTTTTTTCTGTTGCTCTTTGTGAATTTATAAATTATTTTTTGTAATTCTATAATGAAAATCATTGGTGGTTTAATAAGAATAACCTTGAATCTATAAATTGCTTTGGATAGTAGAGGTATTTTAACAGTATTGATTCTTCCTATCCAAGAGCATGGAATGCTTTTCTATGTGTTTGTGTCAGCTCTGATTTATTTGAGCAGGGTTTTAAAATTCTTATTGTAGAGACCTTTTATCCCCTGATTAGCCATATTCCTAAGTATTTTATTCTTTTTGTGGCAATTATGAATGGGACTGGGTTCTTGATTTGCCTTTCAGTTTTCACATTGTTGTATAAGAACACTACTGGTTTTAGTATATTGATTTTGTATCCTGAAACTTTGCTGAAATTGTTTATCAGATCAAGAAGCTTTTGGCAGACAAGGGATTTTCTAGGTATAGTATCATGTCATCTCCAACCAGGGATAGTTCAACTTTCTTGCTTCATATTTGGATGACTTTTATTTCTTTATCTTGCCTGATTGCTCTGGCCAGGACTTCCAGTACAAGATTTCATAGGATGGTGACAGAAGGCATCCTTGTCTTGTTTCTCATTTCAAAGGGAATGTTTCCAACTTTTTCCTACTCAGTAAAATGTTGGCTATTGGTTTGCCATAAATGGCTCTTATTATTTTGAAGTATGTTCCTTTATTGCCTAGTTTATTGAGGGTTTTTAACATAAAGGAGTGTTAAATTTTATCAAAAGACTTATATGCATCTGTTGAGATAATTGTGTGGTTTGTGTTTTTAGTTCTGTTTATGTGATGAAAAACATTCATTAATTTGTGTATGTTGAACCAACCTTGCATCCCAGGGATAAAACCTACTTGAATATGATTGATTTTGATGTGCTGTTGGATTTGGTTTGCTTATATTTTCTTGAGGATTTTTGCATCTATGTTTATCAGCCTGAAGTTTACCTTTGTGTGTGTCTCTGCCATGTATTGGTATCAGGATGATGCTGGCCTCATAGCATAAGTTGGGTGGGGGAGTGCCTCCTGCTCAATTTTTTGGAATAGTTTCAGTACATCTGGTAGAATTTGGCTGTGAATCTGTCTGATCCTGTTTTTTTTTTTTTTTTTTTTTTTTTGGTTTTTTATTTTTTGGTTTGTTTTTTATGGTAGGCTTTTTATTACTGATTCAATTTTAGAAGTCATTACTGTTCTGCTCAGGGATTCAGTTTCTTCCTGATTCAGTCTTGACAGGTTGTATGTGTCCAGAAATTTATCCTTTTCTTCTAGATTTTCTATTATAGTTTGTGTGCATAGATATTTTCATAGTAGTCTCTGGGTTTCTTTTTTCCTCTGGGGTCAGGGATAGTGTCTTCTTTGTCATTTCTGGTAGTGTTTATTTGGATCTTCTCATTTTTTCTTTATTAGTCTAGCTAGTGATATATCTATCTTATTAATTTTTTCAAATAACAAACTCCTGAATTTATTGATCTTTTATATGGTTTTTCATGTCTCGGTTTCCTTCAATGCAGCTCTGATTTTGGTTATTTCTTATTTTCTACCAGCTTTGGCATTTGTTCTTCTTTCTCTAGTTCCTCTAGTTGTCATTTTAAGTTGTCAATTTGATATCTTTCTAACTTTTCCATGTAGGCATTTAGTACTGTAAACTTACATCTTAACATTCTCTTAGCTGTTTCCCAGAGATTCTGGTAAGTTGCATCTTTGTTCTCATTAGTTTCAAATAGCTTCTTGATTTCTGCCTTAATTCATAACTTACCCAAAGCTCATTCAGAAGCAGGCTGTTTAATTTCCATTTAATTGTATGATTTTGAGCTCTTATCTTATTGTTGATTTCTATTTTTATTTCATTCTAGTCTCTGAGAGTGTGATTGGTATAATTTCTGTTTTTCTCTTTTTGGAATTTGGAAGGTTGTTTTATATCCAATCATGTGGTTGATTTTAGAGTATGTGCCATGTGACAATAAGAAGAGTGTATAGTCTGTGGATATGCATGGAGAGTTCTGTAGATGTCTAGTAGGTTCATTTGGTCCAGTGTTGAGTTTAGGTCTTGAATATCTTGTGAGTTTTCTGACTTGATGATCTAAAACTGTTAGTTATGTGCTGAAGTCTCCCACTATTATTGTGTGGGAATCTAAGTTTCTTCATAGATTTTTCAGAACCTGCTTTATGAATCTGGGTGCTGCTGTGTTGGGTATATATATACACATATACACACACACACACACACACACATATATATATATATATATATATATATTTAGGTCTTCTTGGTGAATTGAAGCTTTTACCATTACATAATGTACTTCTTTGCCTTTTTTTTTAAATCTTCATTGGTTCAACATCTATCTGAAATTACGATAGCAATCCCTGCTTTTTGCTTTTATTTCATTTGCTTGGCAGATTTTTCTCTAGCCTTTTATTTTGAGCCTATGTGTGTCATTGCATATGACGTAGGTCTCTTGGATAGAGCATAGCACTTGGTCTTGCTTCTTAGTCCAGCTTGCCACTCTGTGCTTTTAATTGGGGCATTTAACCCATTTACATTCTAGGTTAGTATTGATATGTGCAGATTTGGTTCTATCATCATGTTGTTAGCTGATTATAACGCAGACTTATTTGTTGGTTGCTGTATAGTGTCAGTGGTCTATGTACTTAAGTGTGCTTTTGTAGTTGTCAATAACAGTCTTTCCTTTTCATATTTTGGATTCCCTTTACAACATTTTGTAAGACAGTCTGGTGGTTACAACAAATTCCGTTAGCATTTGCTTGTCTAAAAAGGATCTGATTTTCCCTTCACTTATAAAGCTTAGTTTTGCTGGATATAAAATTGTTGGTTGGACTTTCTTTTCTTTAAGAATGCTGAATATAAGGCTGCCAATCTCTTCCGGCTAATAGGTTTCTGTCGAAAAGATCACCTTTAATGTGATGGGATTCCCTTTGTCGGTGACCTTTCCCTACAGAGGGGTCCTGCCTAGTAATGAGAAGAGGGACAGGTGAGTGATAGGGGAGACAGACAAGTCTCTTCTGCTTAGAGCACCTGCAACTTGTTGGAGTTGTGTTTAAAGCACTCAGCGTCTTTTCTCTTTCCCCAGTCCAAGTGCAGCAAGGGCAGTATCATTACAGTGGCAGTGGGAAAGGGATTTTCAGTTGCTTCTGGGAGTTCCATGTCAGAGAAACATGGAGCCACTTCAGCTGGGAATGTTCAATCATGAGGTGAAGTGCCAGGACTGTTGGCCTTAGCCTGGGGCTCTGCTTTTTGTGCAGCAGGGGTCAAGGGCTTACAGAGAGGAGAGAATGAGTCCACTCTATATAGTTACTGTGGCATGCTGGAGATGTGAGTGAAGACCTCAGGCTCTTTCTTTCTTTTCCAGATTGAGGGCAACAGGTGCAGAACTGCTGCTGTGGTAGTGGCAGAGGGACTGTCTGTTGCCTCTGGGAGCCTTTCCCCAGAGAACTTCAGATCTGCTCAGCTAGGGATGGGTAACTGATCTGTAGTCCTGAGCCAGGGGTCCTGTCTGGTGGAGTAGGGGTTGGAAACTCACAGGAAAGAGGGACTTGATTCCTCTACATATGGTGACTGTTGAGTGCTGGAGGTGCCAGCAGACTGACTCAGCCCTTTGTTTCTTCCGTAGCTTAAGAGTGGTTAGGGTGGTACCACTGCAGCTGAAATGATGGAGGGGTTGTGGGTTGTCTCTGGGATTTCCTCCTCAGAGAACTGTAGAGCTGCCTCCAGTGGAATGAAATGTTTGGGTGAGGGCAGGGTAAATGTGCTGGAGTCCCAGGTCAGGAGATACTGACTAGTAAGGAGAAGCAGGATCAGGGACCCATGTGGAAAATGGTCTGGCTGCTTTTCCTGTGGGGCTGTGTTGTGCTGGGAATCCATGTGAGTCCCTAGTCACTCCACGCACTCTGTAGCCTGAAGGCAACAGCAACAGAGCTGAGATAGCAAAACTGGGAGCTTGCCTCTCCCTGTGGGAACTCTATCCCAAGGGGCGCAGAGCTGCTATCACCTGAGAGCCTCAGTAGGGGAAGTGGCTGGAGTCTTGAGTCAGGAGGTCTTGCCCAGTGAAGAGAAGTGGAATTGGAAATCCACCTTAAAAAAAAAAAAAAAACAGTCTGTCTGCTTTTCTGTGGGGTGGCTATGCTGCGTTGGGGATCTGCGTCCAAACCTAGTCACTATTCACCCTCCAGTGTCTGAAGGCGACAGTTACCAGGGCTGTGAAACAACAAATATGGCAGCTTGCCTCTCTCTGTGGGGGCTCCATTCCAAGGAAGTGCAGAGCTGCTAGTGGCCTGAGAGCACTGGTCCTGGAGTGGGCACGTGTCTGGGGTCCCAGATCAGTTGGTTTTATCCTGCAACTAGCAGAGGCAAGGCCTGAAGTCCCTTGGGTCATGTGAGGGAGCCTGACCTCCCCACTGCCAGAGCTCCAGCCACTAAAGACGGCATGCCCAGGGATTTAAGGCTCCAGGGACTCGATATGTGCCTGAGCAGTGGCTCTTTCCAGACACCACAAAGCTCTGCATGACGGTATGAAGGACGTATTGAGGGTGGGCTTATGAGGGGATTCCTGAGTTCAGGGTTGCAAAGGTCTGTGGAAGAATTATGGGTGCCCAGGGACTCTCACTCTCTCACCATTTCCCTGCTATGGGGAAGCCTCCCTTGGCTCCATGCCACTCCTGAGTGGGCAGCGTTCTGTCTCACTCCTCTCCATTATCCATGGGTTGAGTTGCTTCTTCGATGAATTCCAATGTATCCTCCTAGATTTTTCAGTTGAAAGATTGAGTATTTACTCACCACTTTTTCTTCTCTCTGTGGAGTGGCACTCACCAGCTGCTTCCAGTCAGCCATTTCCACCCTGCCCCTCTGCTGATATCTTGATTTTGAACTTCTGGTCTGTAGGACTGTGACAAAATAAATTTCTGCTATTTCAAGCCACCAGGTTTTGACGATCTATTGCAGCAGTCCTAGGAAACTAATACAGTATTTAAGAATGAGCAATGGAAGGTTAAATACTAGTTAATGTGGATAGTTGCAGGTTTTGATTGGGATAGGTTCTTGTAAGTTGACTCATTATTCTACAACATTCAATTGCCAGAAAGAGGAAAAGCTTTTACTCTGAGGCAGCAGGGCCTAGATCAACTATTTTAGTTTCACAAGATTAATTAACCGAAATTATCTTAAAACAATACACAAACATTAGTCCTAAAGGTAAACATCTCTTTCTAAGAGATTCATTCTATAAGAGGTGAAAGTGTATATGATTATATTGCTGTGCTTTTTTTTTTTTTTTTTTCAGCTTTTGTGCTTTGATACATTTCTTTTTTTTTAAGTTCTAGGGTACATGTGCACAACATGCAGGTTTGTTACACATGTATACATGTGCCATGTTGGTGTTCTGCACCCATTAACTCGTCATTTACATTAGGAATATCTCCTAATGCTATCCCTCCCCCATCCCCGCTCCCCACAATAGAATCCAGTGTGTGATGTTCCCCTTCCTGTGTCCAAGTGATCTCATTGTTCAATTCCTACCTATGAGTGAGAGCATGCAGTGTTTGGTTTTCTGTTCTTGCGATAGTTTACTGAGAATGATGGTTTCCAGCTGCATCCATGTCCCTACAGAGGACATGAACTCATCTTTTTTTATGGATGCATAGTATTCCATGGTGTATATGTGCCACATTTTCTTAATCCAATCTACAACTGATGGATATTTGGGTTGATTCCAAGTCTTTGCTATTGTGAATAGTGCCGCAATAAACATACGTGTGCATGTGTCTTTATAGCAGCATGATTTATAATCCTTTGG
>NW_012115488.1:10945853-10946078 GCF_000951035.1 Colobus angolensis palliatus | reverse complement strand
TATATCTCTGTTTTGGTACCAGTACCATGCTGTTTTGGTTACTGTAGCCTTGTAATATAGTTTGAACTCAGGTAGCGTGATGCCTCCAGCTTTGTTCTTTTGGCTTAGGATTGTCTTGGCAATGTAGGCTCTTTTTCGGTTCCATATGAACTTTAAACCAGTTTCTTCCAATTTTCTGAAGAAAGTCATTGGTAGCTTAATGGGGATGGCATTGAATCTATAAAT
>NW_012115488.1:10929345-10944866 GCF_000951035.1 Colobus angolensis palliatus | reverse complement strand
TCCTTCTGAAACTTTTCCAATCAATAGAAAAAGAGTGAATCCTCCCTAACTCAGTTTACAAGGCCAACATCCTCCCGATACCAAAGCCTGAGAGAGACACAACAGAAAAAGAGAATTTTAGACCAATATCCCTGATGAACATTGATGCAAAAATCCTCAATAAAATACTGACAAACCAAATCCAACAGCACATCAAAATGCTTATCCACCGTGATCAAGTGGGTTTTTATACATTTCTAAGTAATTTTCACATATCGGTTCACATTTCTTCTAGATAATTAAGGGAACACATAATGACCTAGAATTCAAGATTTGTTCCTTTCCATTTTCTTGTTGTTGTTTTGTTCTCATTTTAAGGTGTCTAAGGAGGAAATAAATTCAAATAAGGCTATTTTTCCATCTTAGGATAAAATACTACAACATATTTAAGTATATTATATCATTACATATTTTAAAAATTTGACCCATCTTATAAACAAGAGAACTGAGATCTAGATGTTTTAAATAGGATGGTACCCTCTTATCCACAAGGGTTATCCCAGTGGATGCCTAAAACTGAAAATAATATGAAACCATATATATGTGTTTATATATGGTTAGATAGAATATATATAGAGAGAATATATATATATATTCTATGTTTTTTTAAAATCTCATAATCAAGATGGCTACTAAGTAACAGGTGAGTAATAGATATGAAGTAGATGCACCAGATGAATGGATGATTGACATCCTGAATGAGATCAAGAGAAATGATACAAGATTTTATCAAGAAACTTCAAATGTTTACTTCTGGAATTTTTAATATATTTTTCGACTGTGGGTAACTGAAACCATGGAAAGCAAATGTACAGATGAGGGGGGACTACCGTAACTTGCTCAAACATACAACCAGTAAATGGCAACTCCAGAATCTAGTTCAAGTCTGACACTATTACTCTTAGCAGCTCTCTGCCTCACGTTCTTTCAGCAGGAATTTACAGAGTACCAAATACGTAACAGTCAATAAATATAAATATTTGACATTTTTTTCTTGGTATAATCAAAAATAAGAGAATGCAGAATGTGGTGTTCCTCCCTTCAAGGTGGCTATAGTTACATAGTGGATATAAGGATATTAGAAAAGATTTTGTTTCTATGAAATTAAGAGCAATTCATATTTATATTATGTCATAATTGAATATCCTGGGAAATGTGTTCTATATACGTGGTTATGAGATCACATAGAAAAGAACTATAAAATAGTACCCTAAAATATTTGTCATTTGTTAGAAGAAACAAAAATAATTTGTTCCATGCACTTCACCTACTGGCTTTGTGATACAATAACCAGAAAAAAGCCATCCAGTACTTCTGACAGTCTGAGTCTGTCTGCACTACATCTGAATTTATCACTTGCCATTTATTATATTGCTAATAAAAACAGTATAAAATATTATCTGGTCACATTAAATCTGCATGGAAATCTTGGTACATTTCAATAAATGATTTAACATTTTATTATCTAAAATGCTGATGTGGAATGAAGTTTATCACCATTTCTGTGAACTGCTAACTAAATATTGATTGGGCTAAAAGTTGCAACATTAATTGCGGGAGAAAAACTTTTCAACTTTTTATGGTACAAAAAGGCACTGTGTGCTTAGGTGCTTTTTGACTAAATTGATACAGCATAGCCATGGCTCAGGATCCCACGTAATATTCATGAGTCATACAGTGATGCTTCTAGTTATCTTTACTCAATAAAAGTTGTACATGTAATTAAAAATTTTAAAGTAAAAAATAACATTGGATGAAAATGAAACAATCATACCCTTGATCACTTCTTTAAAGTAGTTACCTAAAAATGTCAATAATACATTAATCTAGTTCGAAGAAAAAGAAAGCAGTTTACATTTGTATTAAGCCATTAAGTAATTGGTTTTTGCTACTTAGAATTTCTGTAATTGATACTACATCCTAGAGTTTTATCTACAGTTAGCCTAGAGTATATAAAGTGTGTGTGTATATGTATACACACACACACATATATATATGATATATAGAGTATATAAAAAACTTTAAGTGAAAATATTTAATTATTATTGAACAATTTTCTTCCTTTCACCATAATACTGTCATCAATATACAAAATATATTAGATATAACAACAGACTTTGTAGCTCTATTTAACATATATGAAACTAAGGTTTAAGGTGAATGGCAATCACCACTTAGCTGAGTTATTTTAATCCCATCTCTATTCTAGACTTTATTGATGGCAAAATATTAGCTTTCATTCTATGACATACAGACATTCTGTGATATATCACATGGGAAATATAACTTTTCCATACCCTTTCCACCTTAAATTAAATACATATCTACATATACGAAGCTGTGATTATTAACAACAATGTAGGTAACTTCCAAAAATAAAACAGTCTCATGATTTTTAGGAAACATCTTTAAAATGCTGATTTTATCAGGGAATGAGAAAAAAGTAATTCCAGGAAAGCTCTTCAATATTCAGTTCCATAAAAACTCACCCTGCGACCTATGTACCTATTTTGTCCAAATATTTATTTCATCTATGTTATATTAATAACCTGTTCAAAAACTTAATATTCTTATTTGTTAGGAAATTAGGAATTTGCAAAGAGATGTACTTTGTAAAGTAGGTCAAATACTGTATCACGTCTCCCTCTGATATTACAGTGTCTAAATCAGACCAAATAGTTATCAGCAGAGAACTAGGTGTGTACCACACATGGTGTGGGACCACCATCGTATATGCAGTACATCTCTTTGTACTTTACAGAGGTCACTTGGAATTTTATTTCTAGTACATAGGCTTCTATTTTGATAATCTTATTAAGGAAAAAATATGAGAGAAGGAGGAAAGGAAGAACTAATAATATCTAGAATTTCCCATGGGAAATGGGGGACATCACTGATAAACAGCTTGGATTTATTTTAGGGAGTGTCACATACCTATATCCCTGCTTAAAAAAGGGAAAAAATTATGTGTATTATTTTCCCCAAAGCTTAGGTTACCTCACCTGAAAGACTCTAAGTGCTTATTTCTAACACTTATTGTCTGAACAGAGAACAGAAAGACATGATTTGGTAAGTTATTTGTAGTATAGGACAGAGTGGCCTTTCAGATTCTGCTGTAGTGCTATTATGAAGAACCTGCTGCTAAATCCTTAAGATATGTGTGTGAGTGTGTGTGTGCGTGTGTGTGTCTGTGTGTGTGTATAGTTTACGTGCTTCTGGTTCAAATGGCCTACTCTAGGTCTACAAGGGAATATGAGAGTCAAATTTGGTATATCTGAGTCACTATGCAATTAAAATATTATATGTTCACAAAGGTACATTAGTAAATGTACATTGTTAAAGTCTACAATCAATTTTTCCAAAAATAAAAGCTTCATCAGTGCCAACTGCTGCAAGATTCTTATAGAGCTCTGAGAAATGTTGACTTTCCCTTTAAATATAGAGAAGGCATTATCATTGTTCTTCATCACCGCCTTCACCTACACTTTCTGAGGTAAATGATTATCTTTTACTTTAATGTTTTTTTAGTTTTTTTTTTTTCCTGGCAAGACCAAAGCAAATTTCCTCACAAAAATTTTTGGAAGGTAAACAGATAAGGGTTAGATTCAACCCACTAACACCACGAGCTAATAGACTAAATCCCCACCTCTCAATCACTGGCGAACTGCAAACTTCTATTTTCACGGCATTTCTATTGTCGGTCTTATTATTGACTCAAAGCAATAAAAGTCTTTCTCCCAGAGTGCACATTATGAATCAATTCGCCTACCAAGTTTGTCACTTACTCTCATTTATGTACATTTGAATTTTTCATATTGTATAAATGAGGTGTACAAAACTGAATCGTTAAAACAATTACAAACCCATGTTCCACCTTGCTTCTGATCTCGAAGACTTTAAACAGGCTTATGCACATCAACTCTTCCTTGTATGTGAAACAGCTGTGGTAAATCCCACACAGGGACTTGCTGTTTAGGCACCAAACTTTGCTAAGACAATGCTTTCCCGTTCCTACCTCAGTGAATTCTTGAAACTGTGACATCATTTGCTCCAAAAGATCTTTAAAAATTACCAGATTCAGAAAGCATGGGTTTTGAAGTCAGACAACTGTAGGAACAATTTCAAGCCCTGCCACTTACCGGGTTAGGGATTTTGAAGAAGACATTTGATCTAGGTGGGTCAAATTTCCTTTGATGTAAAATAATAATAATGAAATAATAACAATAATAACTTGTTTTCCAGATTGTTGTGAGGACTGTACTACAGGTAAACAGGTTGAATACTGTATCTCATCTCCCACTTACAGTATCTAAGTCAGGGCAAATAGTCCTTATTTTACTGGAGAACTAAGTGTCTACCACATATAATATGGGACTGCTGTTGTATATGCAGCCTGTCACTGATAAAACGTTATTACGTGTGCAGGACTGTACAAGCAATTAGCCAATCTTTAATTTCTACTTTACATCAAGGCCATTAGGGCCTCTGAGTGATGAACAATAATTTCTACACTAAATAAAATGTCTCACTTAGCAAACAGAGCAATGCAATTAATTACCAATTCACCCAGCAACAAAGACCATGAGTTAAACCAGGGAACAGTAGATGGCCTCTCTCCAAACTCAGTAATAGCAAAGATAGACTTTTCTTTATTCAGTCAGGCTACTGTGATTCTCAGAAGATTCCCTTAAGATCAAGTAAAGTTAACTAACATTAGTTTTCATTTTAAGATACGATTCTTTTCTGAATTCAGTTAGCAACTTATTGCTCTTTTCCCATGGTGTGAACTGTATTTTCCCTCCGAATCAAAGAGCTGCCCCCTGATAGTATAACCAGGTAAGGGTTAGGGGGAAATGGTTTTCATCAGGCAAACTATCAATGTCTATATTTCTTATACCTAAAAACCAAAATACTTAGATATAAAGAGTTAAATGGTATAACTCCAATTTTTTTTAAGGCTTTCAGTTTTCTCTTGTCTAGAGCAGTAGTTCTTAAAGTGTGGTTAGAGAGCACTTGGGGGTCCCCAGGAACTTTTGGATAATTTGTGAAATACTCCCTTTTCAGATTACATATCTGGATTATAGAGTGAACTTTCTTCAAATACTTTGACTAAAGCAAGATGTCACATCAGATTGAATGCAGAAACAGATACAAGAATCCAGCTGTCTTCTATTAAGCCAGACTTAGTATGATTCTATGAAGTAAAACATCTTCATGTACTTATTTCGTGTACATATAGGAAAGTTCTAGTTACCAAATGGTACAGAAAGAATAAAAGTAGCAGAATTTATCTTTAATACTTAGATCAAAATTCAAAATAAAAACAAAAATCCACTGTCTCCCAAAGTGTACTATTTAATACATCAGTTTTATGAGCTAATTATCAATATATTTGTACAAAACTACAAAACTTTAAAATAACTTCACTCTTCTTTCTAATACGTGGCTTTGAAAATAGAGCTACTTTCTATTTGAAAATGTTATTTATATTAACAGGTAATAGAATAAATATTTTAAAAATTTCAGATTTAGTTTCTAATTTAATAAATATATACATATATTCATGTAATATATAAAACACGAACAAAAGCACTTTGTAGATACTCAAAAATTAGAATCTCAAGGGATCTGCATAAAAAATATGACAGTTCTTACATTTAAACAATGTGATGGCTACATTCAATTTCTTTCATATCTCTCTAGCCAAAAGACCCACATCTTAATTTTTAGGCAGCTATAATCTTAATAATAACACCACCACACTGACGTACAAATGATTGTAGTTTTAACATGTTTTTACATGTATTTTCTCGGTAAACTCTACGCTAGTCTGTGAGATGGATATAGTTAAGATTTTTATTTCCTGTATTTTGAAAACAAAAAGGATAAAAGTTATACAAAACAGATTGGTCACCAATATTGCCAACTGGTAGGTAACAGTGTTAAAGTGAAACACTGTTGACTCTTAAACTACACAACCTCTCTAATAAGCCTAAAATTCAACCATGAACTAAATCACAAACTGTTCTCCATCCCGCTTCCAGAGTGTATTATTCAGGGTTTTCCAGAGAGACAGAGCCAGTAACATACAGTTAGATAGATGATAACTAACTATCTAGATAGTTAGCTAGATAAATATATATAATATAGCAAAATTGGCTTATATGATTATGGAGGCTTAGAAGTTCCATGACAGGCCATCTGTAAGCTGGAGACACCGAGATGCCGTTAGGAATTCACATTTCCTCTATCTGGGCCCCTGCATTGAGGAAATATCTTTCCCCTTCAGTCCACTGACTCCCCTATAATCTCCTCTGGAAATACTCACAAATAATGCTTTACCAACTATCTAGGCATTCCTTCCAGCCAAGTTGACACCTAAAATTAACCATCGCCCAAGATTACAGTTTGCGTCTACAAAGGCAAATCATTGAGGGGAAATCTTTCACATTTTCAGTGTAAAGAATGTTTACTAAAAACAAACAACATTGCTACAATGATTAAAATAACCCAAAGCTCTAGCAGCAACTCTTAATAGACTTTATCATAAATTCTATGGACCAAAACTTTAATCCTTTACCTTTTTTTCTCCACTTACCTTTGTATAGCTGGTTCAACATGCCATTCAAATTTCAACCCAAATGTTGTGTTTTACTTATCACCCTTCATAAAGTGGTCACATAATCTATTTGCATAGAATTTACAAGTAGCTGATATTATTTGTTCTTTTTTATTGTTCAATATTAGTTCAATACAATGTCTTAGTATCTAACATTGATACAACTGCTATGTACTTCTACTTCTTAAGGTGTTTTTAATCTCAATTTTCATGACATACTATTACTTGTTTTTTTATTCCATAGAGGTCTAAAATTCTGAGTAATAATTCAGAGTGACCTCATTTCCCACCTCTTGGTGGTTTTAAATACCTAATTGTATAAGGCAACTCCTAAAGAAGACAGCCCTTCTATTTTTGAGAAGAGTTAATTTACTTAGCAGTAATATGGTTTCCCCAAAGATCTATTATCCCTGGGAGGTAAAAGGATAATATGATTTTGCTACTCCATAATATAAAGATGATTATAAATTGTCTACTTTGGTCAGCATATCAGCTTTTCCAAAATAACTTTTACATTTTAAAAGTTAATATTACTTCTTATTTCATAGATAGATAGATAGATAGACAGACATAGATAGATAGATAGATAGATAAACAGATGCTTCTTAACTGACTATACAGTTACATCCTAACAAAGCCATCGTAAGTTGAAAATACTGTAAGCTGAAAATGCATTTAATACACCTAATCTACCATACATCATAGCTTAACCTAGCCTACTTTAAACTTGTTCAAAACACTTACAGTGGTCTTCAACTGAGCCAAATTATCTGGCAACACAGTGCACTGTATAGTACTGGTTGTTTACTCTCCTGATTTCATGGCTGACTGGGAACTACAGCTTACTGCCACCACCTAGCATTGTAAGACAGTGTCGTACTGCATATCTCTATCCCAGGGACAGATCAAAATTTAAAATTCAAAAAGGTTTCTTTCTGTTGAATGTGTATGCTTCCACACCATCATATAGTTCAAAAATGATAATTCAAATCATCATAAGTCAGAGATCATCTGTGTATATACACACACACACATACACATACACAATCTTTTATAGATATGTAATTTTTTGTACAAATATATTGATAATTAGCTCATAAAATTGATGTATCAAATAATACACTTTGGGAGACAGTGGATTTTTGTTTTTATTTTGAATTTTGATCTAAGTTTTAAAGATAAATTCTGCTACTTTTATTCTTTCTGTACCGTTTGGTAACTAGAACTTTCCTATATGTACACGAAATAAGTACATGAAGATGTTTTACTTCATAGAATCATACTAAGTTACCATGGTCTCTGTTATTTTTGTTTTGGCTTTATTACCATCATCTGATTTGTTAAAGCCTGGTCTGGGTCTTTTCATGAATTGTGTTTGCTCTGTTCTCCATCAGGTTTAGAAAAACTGGATAGTAATTTTGGTCATATGTCTCAAAACATACCAATATCTACCAGAATAAGGCTAAAACAACTTAGAGAATATATTAAATCAATTATAATATGTTTAGATTTTCCTATTGACTTTGTGCTATTATATATTTTATTTTATTTCATTTTCCCATGCAACAGGCAATCTAACAGCCAGTATCTGTGGATTCTATTTCCAGAACACATCCTCAAACAATCCACTTCATTCAACTCCAGTGCCACAGAGCTAATGAAATTCTACCATCATCTTTGCCTATTGCTATAGCTTCATAATTCCTTGCTGATAGTTTTATATATACAATAAATTTTGCAAAGATCATCACTCACTGCTTAAAATATTTCAATGGTTTACAAATTCCTCAGTCTGATTTAAAAGACCTATCTGCTACTTATTTGGCTTTTTCTCAACTTCTACCTCTTTCTCATCCATTTCTCCAGTCACATTTAACTATTCCTTTGTTGTTGTTGTTGTTGTTGCCATTTCAGACAGGGTCTCATTCTGTCACCCAGGCTAGAGTGCAGTGGCACAATCTTGGCTCACTGCAACCTCCGCCTTCCAGGTTCAAGAGATTCTCCTGCCTCAGCCTCCCGAATAGCTGGGATTACAGGCATAAGCCACCATGCCTGGCCACACAATGAACTATTTCTCCAAGCTATTACCTTTTACTGATCACCCCATGTAAGGTAGCCACATAACTATTTGCATAAAATATAGAATAGCAGCCATTATTTATTATTTTGTACTGTCTATATTTTTCCAATAAAATATAAACTCAATAAATGCTATTTTGTTCTTTGCCATCTTGGTCAGTGTCTAATATATAGTAGACAATAAATATTACAATTAGTGGTGAATGAAGTATTATAAAAAACAAATTATTAAAAAGGGGTAAAGAAGATGTTCTCTATTATATAATAATTTTGACTCTGTTAACAATTCTGATTAATATAGAGCTTCATAGTATTGAGCATGGTGAAATGCTTCAGCTCGCAGCCATAGAAAATGCTCCCTATATTCCCTAATTCAGGACTGGTGGGAAATCGTCCTCCTGTTATAAATGGAAACTATTTTTATGTGAATCATCATGTTTAAATTGTACTATAATAAAGTATTATTTCAAAAATAGCTTTGTCAAAATGAACACACTAGTGATAGTGAACAGTCTTCTGTATACCACTACATCAATGGTACTGATAGATACTAATATATAATTATTTGAATCAAACTTTTGAAATGAGAATCTTTTAGCAATTTTTCAATATTGCTATTTCATGTTGAGTACCAGATGTCAGAAGAGTTGAAAACATGTTTATTTTGGTCCTTTGGTCCTTCAAGATTTTTCTGACTCAATATCTTCCTCATCTTGCATGGATATGTATTTAGCCTCATTGAGTGAACAGGCTTTGAGGAGCAGCAATCTGCATACTTCCAAAAGAAATGATTTGGCCACCTGCACTTTTGGAAAATTGTAAAAAAGCTACAGAAGGCTTTCTGGCAGAAAATATCAATAAATAATATTTAAAGGTTTTGGATCTCTGAAGAATATAGAGCCTCATTAAGGTGCAAGTTCTTTAGAACGTTTAGAGAGAAATGGATGTGAACTCAGCTGGGTGATTTACAAATCTGGCAGAAAAGAAGTTAGTAAAGTTTAATGTGATTCTTATCTCAAAAGAAATATTACAATATACTTTTGCAGTTTCTAAACTGCATGTTCAAATGAGTTTGGATTCTCAATATTTATCTCTGTCTCTCTCTCTACCTCCCCTGCCCTCCTACTCTACTCTGTCCTTCCCTGTCTTTGATTGTCAATACATATAAACTGTTACAAGTCCTGGAAGTTCTAGGTAAAGAAACTTAACTTTGTCCCACTCACAACTGCTTTCCCATGGATCCTACTAATATATGTATGCATAACACACTGTAGGAAATAATGCTCTACATATTAATATTTGGTTAATTGAGATGTATTAGGATATAGAAAAGACTATGCCTAAACTCAGAAATTACTCTTCAAAGCTATCAGATGAAATTAAACAAAGCTTACAGATTTTTCAGGGCTAATTGGAAGTAACCTTTGGAACTTACTATAAAGTCTTTGTTATCTTGAGTTACAGATTAAGTTATAAATTCATTTTCATTTCCTCAGAAATGCCAAAGCTTTTCATTTCGTATTTCTTGTTTTAAACCTGGAAAAATTGGTATTAATTTTTGGCAGAAAAAAATGAGGTTATAAAGCCTGTGTTCATTACAGGTTTACTCTTTTGGGGAATTAAAAACTCAAAATTCCTTCAAATTTATAATTTCTGTTATTGCTAATTGCAACAAGTGTTTTCCAATTGCTCCAATAAATTTCAGAACCATTTCTACTTATGTAAATACAGATAAAATTTAACATATTTTAAATATGCTTATTATTTAAGAAGGGTTTCTTAAGATTTATATTTCTACATTTATATTTTGGTAAAGATTTTTATTCTTCATATTTAGTATCTATTCTATATGAAGCTACTACAAACTTTTTTTTTTTAATTTTTATTTTTTTATTATACTTTAAGTTCTAGGGTACACGTGCATAACGTGCAGGTTTGTTACATATGTATACTTGTGCCATGTCAAACTTTACCCTTCTATATGTATGCGGCTTTTTCAAGTTATGCTAACGGTACCATTGGAAGTCTAATTAACTAATTAAATTTTAAGGTTTACAATTGTAAACCACTGAATTTCAAGAAAATGCTGATATATTGATTGATTATTTAATACAATTACACGTGATTGTGTATACTTGAAAAAAAAAGTCTCCAAGTCTTATCAATTTTAATGTGATTTTTCTCTCTTGAATTAATTTCGCCTATATGGGTAAACCCTCTTGGCCCAGTGCAGGAATTTAAAGCTCTTAGTACAAATGAATGAGAATAATCATATTATTAAACAATTTTGAGTCTATTCTAATTAATATTTACATGTTAGTTACATTACGATGGTTAAGTAATTGTCAAAAGTTTTACCTGTATTAAGCAGCAAAATAAAAATGTTACTTTCCAATTGAGGTGATAAAAGAATTTGAGATGATAAAGACAAACAATCTGATGCAGGGGATATGATCACTATTATCTGCTTTAGGAACAGGCTTATGATGATTATCATTTGACTTGCATATGCACCATGCTTTTTATCATTATTCCTCAAAGTGCTATCCTTGAAGCACATAAAGCAGGATCAATTGGGAATAATTAGGTTACAAATCCAAGTTCTATACCTACTGAATGACAGGCTGAACATTTAAAAATAATCCCTTTGTTGCAATTAATACACAAGGTTATAAAACATAGCTCCAGTTAAGGGAATTTTACATAAGAAAATTACTACATATTATTGGTTCAATAATTAAATAAATGAATTGGATGACGATGAAGATAAATCCACAGCTATTTTTATTTTGCAAGATTAGAAGTTGTTGAAAACCACAATATAGTCAGTTCTGGTGATACACTGATAACAAAAAATTCTCGACAAAAGTTACAAAAATTCCAATATCTAAAAATATACATGTGCAGTGAGAGCTTTACCGTGGTCTCAAGCATTGTAAATAGTGAGGTTTCTTGCCCAAATTCTAAATTAGAATTATGAACATGTTTACTGAATTGATAGTTTTGTTTAGCGTTGTGAATACTAGTACTCTGAAATCACTTATTTAGTAGTTATTGGTAAGTAGCCATTAGTCATACATAAATGTTAAAGTCTAAGATCTTGTACAAACTTGTCATTAGTAAAGAGCAAAGGGATTTTCATTTCATTAGCATAAGTCATCCGGTCACTAATTTGATAACTGGTTTATAAGTCATCCCAGTAAATTTAGCTCTCAATTTTCTCATCTGTCCAGTGATGAATATATTCTCAGCTTAAACTACCTGTCAAGAGTTTTACAGAACAAAAACACAAAGTTAGCACCATGCCAGCCAGCATCCCACCCTCGTGTTGATACCACCACTGGCATGAACACACACACAGATGCCAGTGACCCTGATCCCTACCACACACAGTCACTGCCACTGGCATTAATGCACACATAGAGGCCAGCAGCCCCATGCCTGCCAGCATCTTGTGTCTGCACTGACACTGCCATCAGTGCAAATACACGTATGGACTCCAGAAGCACAACTTCCCACCCAATGCCATCACCACCACCACTGCAAATGCATGCATGGAGCTGAACAGCTGGACTCCAGCAAGTCTCCCACCACAGCCAACAAGTGTGCACCCTACTCTGCTGTTGCTGCTGCTGGCATATGTGGAAGAGCACAGATCTCACTGGCCCTGCTGTGACAAAGTGCTTTGGCTGGCACTATCCATCCAAGTGCCATAGCCAACAGTCCAGGAACACCTCAGCCCCTCCAGTGCCTAACCTTAAGGAAGCAGAAAACAAACCCAGGGGCCTGATACAAATCCCCCATAGTTAGAGCAGGGAAGTTGAGGATTGCTGAGCTGAACCTTGGTCCCTGAAACAAAGCCAGTTGACTGAAACCACCTTATACCACAATCAAGACCCAAAGGTATCAAAGAAGATAAAAGAAAAAATCCCAAAGTACAGCAACCCCAAAGACTGAAGGAACATAAGTCCACACAGATGAGAAGGAACCAGTGCAAGAACACTGGCAACTCAAAAAGCCAGAGTATCTTCTTACCTACAAATGACTGCAGTAAGTTCCCTAGCAATGATTCTTAACCAGGCTGAAACGATTGAAATGACAGAAATAGAATTCAGAATATGGATAGGAATAAAGATTATCAAGATTTGGATTGGTCAAAACCTAATCAAAGGATTCTAAGAAACACAATAGAATAATTCAGGAGATGGCCATTTTAAGAAACAACCAAACTGGTATGATTGATAGTGCTGAAAAACTCACATCGAGAATTTCAGAACACAATCACAAGTATTAACAGTAGTATGAACCAAGCTGAGGAAAGAATCTCAGAGTCTGAAAACCAGTTCGCTGAAACAACTTAGTCAAACAAAAATAAAGAAGAAAGATTAAAAAAGAATGAACAAAAACTGCAAGAAATACGGGATTATCTAAAAGATAAAATCTATGACTCATTGCATCTCTGAAAGAGAGGGAGAGAAAGAAAACAACTTGGAAAACATATTTCAGAATATTGTCCATTAAAATTTCTCCAACCTATGTAAAAAGGCCAACATTCAAATCCAGGAAATGCAGAAAGGTCCTGTTAGCTACTATACAAGAAGACCATCCCCAAGACACATAATCAACGTATTTTCCAATGTCAAAAGGAAAGAAAAAAATGTTAAAAGCAGCTAGAGAGAAAAGCCAGGTTACCTACAAAGGGAGCTCCATTGGGCTAATAGTAGACCTTTCAGCAGAAACCCTACAAGCCCGAAGAGATTCGGGGCCAATATTTGGCATTCTTAGAGAAAAGAAATTCCAAAGAAAAATTTTATGTCCAGCAAAATAAAGCTCAGAAGGAAGGAGAAATGAGACCCTTTTCAGATAAACAAACACATTGTTAAGGGAATTTATTACCACCAGACTTGCCTTATAAGAGGCTCTGGGCCGGGGGCAGTGGCTCACGCCTGTAATCCCAGTACTTTGGGAGGCCAAGGCAGGTGGATCACTTGAGGTCAGGAGTTCGAGACCATCCTGGCCATCATGGTGAAACCCTGTCTCTACCAAAACACAAAAATTAGCTGGAAGTGATGGCAGCTGTCTGTAATCCCAGCTACTTGGGAGGCTAAGGCAGGGAAAATTGCTTGAACCCATGAGGCAGAGGTTGCAGTGAGCCAAGATTGCACCACTGCATTCCAGCCTGGGCAACAGAGTGAGATTCTGTCTCAAAAAAAAAAAAAAAAAAAAAAAAAAGAAAAGAAAAGGCTTTGAAGGGAATGTTAAATATGGAGAGAAAGCCTGCTACTGGGCACTACAAAAACAAACTTAAGTACTTAGACCATTGACACTATGAAGTAACCACATAAACAAAATAAACTTTAAATTAAATTAACAAAGATCAGAAAAGACAAAGAGAATTACATAGTAGTGAAGGCCCCAACACAGGAGCACCCAGATTCATGAAGCAAATTCTTAGAGACCTATGAAGAGATATAGATTCCTGCACAATAATAGTGGGAGACTTCAACACCCAACTGACAATACTAGACAGATAATCGACACAGAAATCTCATGATATTCAGGACCTAAACTTGACACTTGAGCAAACAGAACTAATATACATCTACAGAACTCTCCACCCAAAAACAACAGAATATATTCTTCTCGTCTGTACATGGTACATATTCTAAAATTGACCACACAATCAGACATGAAGCAATCCCCAGCAAGTTACAAAATATGAAATAATATCAACGACACTCTTGGATCACAGTCCATTAAAAATAGAAAAAAAAATAAGAAAATCACTAAAAATTGAACAATTACATGGAACTTAAACAACCTGAAGGACTCCTGCATGGCTTTTGGATAAACATTGAAATTGAGGCACAAATCAAGAAATTATTTGAACCTAAAAAGAATGAGGTTATGACATACCAATATCCCTGGGACACAGCTAAAACAAGAGGAAAATTTATAGCACTAAATGCCCACATCTCAAAGCTAGAAAGGTCTCAAATCACAACCTATCTATCATACCTAGAGCAACAAGAGGAACAAGAACAGATCAACTCCAATCCTAGCTAGCAAGAGAAGAAATAATCAAATCAGAGCTGAGCTGAAGGAAATTGGGACATGAAAAACGATAAAAGATCAATGAATACATGAGTTTGTTATTTGAAAGAATAAATAAAATAATATAATACTAGCTAGAGTAATAAAGAAAAAAGAGAAAAGATACAAATGAAAACACTCAGAAATAACAAAGGAGATATTACCACCAACCCCACCAAATTACACAAAACCTCAGAGACACGATCAACACCTCTATGAATGCAAGCTATAAAATCTAGAAGAAACGGTTACATTCTTGGAAGCATACAACCTCCCAAGATTGAACCAGGAAGAAATTAAATATCTGAACAAAACAATAAAAAGATCTAAAATTTAATCAGTAATAAAAAGCCTACCAACATGAAAAATCACAGTACCAGATGATATCACTGTCAAATTCTACTAGGTGTTAAAAGAAGATCTGGTAACGTTCCTGCTGAAACTATTCTAAAAAAATTGAAGAGAGGCCAGGTGTGGTGGCTCATGCCTGTAATCCCAGCACTTTGGGAGGCCGAGGTGGGTTGATCACGAGGTCAGAAGATCGAGACCATCCTGGCTAACATGGTGAAATCCCGTCTCTACCGAAAATACAAAAAATTAGTGGGGCATTGTGGTGGGTGCCTGTAGGTCCCAGCTACTCGGGAGGCTGAGGCAGGAGAATGGCGTGAACCCGGGAGGCGGAGCTTGCAGT
>NW_012115488.1:10921034-10928885 GCF_000951035.1 Colobus angolensis palliatus | reverse complement strand
GGCGCCTGTAGTCCCAGCTACTCGGGAGGCTGAGGCAGGAGAATGGCATGTACCCGGGAGGCGGAGCTTGCAGTGAGCTGAGATTCGGCCACTGTACTCCAGCCTGGGTGACAGCGAGACTCCGTCTCAAAAAAAAAAAAAATTGAGGAGAAGGATCTTCACCCCAACTCATTCTATGAGGCCAGGATCATTCTAATATTAAACCCTGGCAGAAACACAACACAACACAAAAGGGATACAATTCCAATATTCTTGATGAATTTAGATTCAAAAAGTCTCAACAAAATACTAGCAAACCAAATCCAGCAGCACATCAAAAAGTTAACCCAACATGATCAAGTAGCTTTTATCCCTAGGATGCAAGGTAGATTCAACATATGCAAATCAATATATGTGATTTATTACATAAACAGAGCTCAAATAAAAAAACCATGTGATCATATCAATACATGCAGAAAAGGCTTTTGATAAAATTCAACATTCCTTCGTGTTAAAACCCTCAACAGACTAGATAATAAAGGAACGTACTTCAAAATAGTAAGAGTCATTTATGGCAAACCTGCAGCCAACTTCGTACTGAACAGACAAGAGCTGGAAGCATTCCCCTTGAAAACCAGAACAAGACAAAGATGCCCTCTATCACCACTGCTATTCAATATAATACTATTATAGATGTCCTGGCCAGAGCAATCAGGCAAGAGAAAGAAGTAAAAGGCATTTAAATAGGAAGTAAAACTATCTCTGCTTGCAGTCCATGTTATTCTATAACTAGAAAACCCCATAGTCTCTGCCCTAAAGTTCCTTGATCTGATAATCAACTTCAGCAAGTTTCAGTATACAAAATTAACATCTAAAATGTTAGTATTTCTGTACAACAATGACAACCAAGCTTAGAGTCAAACCAAGAACACAATCCCATTCACAATAGCCTCAGAAAGAATAAAATACCTAGAGATACAGCTAACCTGGGAAGTGAAAAATTTCTAGAATAAGAATTACAAAACCCCACTCAAAGAAATCAGAGATGACACAGCACGTGGAAAAATATTTCATTCTCATGGACAGGAAAAATCAATATTGTGAGCAGGTACCCATGCCTAAAGCAATTAACAGGTTGAATGCTATTCTTATAAACCGCAAATGACATTTTTTCTTTTTCTTTTTCTTTTTTTTTTTTTGAGATGGAGTTGCACTCTTTTTGCCCAGACTGGAGTGCAATGGTGCCATCTCAGCTTACCGTAACCTCTGCCTGCTGGGTTCAAGCAATTCTCCTGCCTCAGTCTGTTGAGTAGCTGGGATTTCAGGCATGCACCAACATGTCTGGCTAATTTTGTATTTTCAGTAGAGATGGGGTTTCTCCATGTTGGTCAGGCTGGTCTCGAATTCCTGACCTCAGGTGATCTGCCCACCTTGGCCTCCCAAAATGCTGAGATTACAGGCATGAGCCACCACACCTGGCTTATGAATGACATTTCTTACAGAATTAGAAAAAAACGATTAAAAAACACATATGGAATCAAAAAAGAGCCTGAATAGCCAAGGCAATTCTAGCAAAAAGAACAAAGCTGGAGGCATCACACTGCCTTACTTCAAACTATACTACAAGGCTACAGAAACGAAAACAGCTTGGTGTTAGTACAAAAACAGACGCATGACCCAATGGAACAGAATAGAGAGCCCAGAAATAATGCTGCACAACTTCAGCCATCTGATCTTCAACAAAACTAACAAACATAAGCAATGGGGAAAGTACTCCCAATTCAATAAATTGTACCGCAATAACTGGCTAGCCATATGCAGAAGATTAAATAAAATTGGACCCCTTTCTTATACCATATACAAAAATCAACTAAAATTTAACTTAAATGTAAACCCTAGAACTATAGAAACCTGCCAGGCACGGTCGCTCACCTCTGTAATCCCAGAACTTTGGGAGGCTGAGGTGGGTGGATTACCTGAGGTCAGGAGTTTGAGACCAGCCTGACCAACAGGGAGAAACCCCATCTCTACTAAGAATACAAAATTACCTGGGTGTGGTGGCATGCGCCTTTATCACAGAGCTACTTGGGAGGCTGAGGCAGGAGAATCATTTGAACCCAGGAGGCAGAAGTTTCAGTGAGTCAAGATCGCACCATTGCACTCCAGCCTGGGCAATAAGAGTGAAACTCCATCTCAAAAGAAATAAATAAATATAAATAAATAATAATAATTAAAAAACTATAGAAACCATGGAAGACAACCTAGGAAATACCACTCTGGAAATAAGAATGGGCGAATATTTCACGATGAAGTTGCTAAAAGCAATTGCAGCAAAGAAAAAAGGGACAGATGGTACCTAATTAAAATAAACAGCTCTGCACAGCAAAAGAAACTATCAACAGGGTAAACAGATGACCTACAAAATGGGGAAAATATTAACAAACTGTGTATCCAACAACAATCTAATATCTGGAATCTATAAGGAACTTAAACATATTTACAAACAAAAACAAACAATCATATTAAAAAGTGGACAAAGGACATGAACAGACTCTTTAAAAGACATACCCATGGCCAAAAATCATATGAAAAATGCTCGACATCATTAATCATAAGAGAAATGCAAATCAAAATCATAATGAGAGAGCATCTCAAACCAGTCAGAATGGTATTATTAAAAAGTCAAAAAATAACAGATACTGTCAAGGTTGCAGAGATAAGTGAATGCTTATACACTGATAGTAGGGATATAAATTAGTTCAGCCATTGTGGAAAGCAGTGGGGCAATTTCTCAAAGAGCTCACAACACAATTTCCACTTGACCCAGCAATCCCTTTATTGGGTATATACTCAAAGGCATATACATCATTTTATTAATACCATATAGATACATGCATGTGTATATTCATTGCAGTACTATTCACAATAGCAAAGGCATAGAATCAACCTTGATGCCCATCAATGGTGAATTGGATAAAGAAAATGTGATACATATATACCACGGAATACTATGCAGCCATAAAAAAGAATGAGATCATGCCCTTTGCAGCAACATGGATGGAGCTGGAGGCCATTATCCTTAGCAAACTAAGGCAGGAAAAGGAAACTAAATATTGCATATTTTCACTTATAAGTGTAAGCTAAAGACTGAGTACTCATGCACACAAAGAAGAGAGCAACAGACACTGTGGCTTACTTGACTGAGTATGAAAGAAGGGTGAGTATCAAAAAACTATCTATTGGGTACTATGCTTATTACATAGGTAACAAAATAACCTGTACACCAGTCCCCGATGACATGCAATTTACCCATGTGACAAACCTGTATGTGTACCCCTCAACCTAAAATAAAAGTTAAAAAAAAAAAACAGTTAATATGAAAATAAAAGTCAGTAGGTAGTTACCATGATAAGTGATAAGCACACTTAATTCATTTAGTTGCATTAAGAAATATTTAGTGATCACTTTTTACTTTTCTTGGAATCAAGTCATCTTTATATTTGCTTTTCATTCATTTATCCATTCAACAAATATGTATTGGGCACCTACTATATGTGAGACATTCTGATTGTTACAGGAAATGAGCCCAAGATATGATCCCTTGGAATTATCAGTCTGGTGAGAAAGATAGATAATAAAATAAATTAATAAATGTTATATATTACAATCATTTTAAGTGCTATAATTTAATGTCATATTGAGTGTTAAGCACATTTACCATTGAAGTCAAACTTGAGCTGAGATGTGAAGAGTGAATGAAACTTAACTCAGCAAATGGAGGTGGTAAATTGCAGGAGTAGACAGAGCATTCCTGGCCGAGTGAGCAATTATTTGGGTATTCCTGAAATATTTAGGTTCAGTAAATAATTATAAAGTTTTCTTGAGATTCTATAAAATGACAGAATTAATTATCCATGGGAATATTTGGTAGTTTTCAAGGATAAAATAAGATTCAATGTGTTTTTATGCCTCCATTTATTTGTCTTTCAGTGTCCAACCTGAAAAGACAATTGTGTATTTAATACATGAAGAGCACTATCAAATTGAATAATGTTAATTTAGAATGCCATAAAAGTTAGCTAATTAAGTCATCATAGATAGTGACAAAATTTATGTGCTCCTGTATCACTTTATATAGATATCTTAGGAAAGAAAATGCAAGAATCTGTGTAGTTACAGTGCAGTATAAATATTAGAGAACTTGTATGGTCACTCAGATATTTTCTCATGTTAACTAATGCCATGAATTTATTTTAATTCAACTATCTTGGTTTGATAAAATAAAAATGACTTTCAAGCCAATGAAACTTGTATTTGTTATTCTTTCTGTCTACCTATTAATGGCATCTGTAGCCCCTTTTCTTTGAGGAATTTCCTCACAAATGAGGCAGATCCTGCCTCTCACCACAGAAGCTGAAAATGACAGATACTCATTTTCTTAGATGTCTTGTCAGCTAGGATGGGGCATGTGACTTAAATTACTTCAATCTAATGCTTCATGCTAGCCCTGGCATCAGAAGGATCATAAGAAAGATAACCATATAACCTGATTTACCTTGGACAGCCTTGGTTCATATCTGTTGTCCCAGTGTAGTTATTAATGTTATTAACCTCTTTCACTCTCAAGACTCCCGGTATGGATGATGGATTGTAAGGTCCTTTTAATCATATGGAATCATCTCTGGTCGTGGTAGGTGTAGCAGAACTAAATTCAGAGCTCAGCAGTGGCAATGGGTCTAGGTGTAGTTTTTGATGTCCTATGTGATCATTATAGGCTGTACCATTTAGGCCATAGTTACAGGTTGAAGTAGGGCTTCTTTCAGTGAGCCAGTTCTTGGAATTGTTTATCTATCTGCCTGTGGCCACCCAATTGTGTACTGTAGGCCTTCCAGTGGTGAAGTAAATTACACAACACCTTTCTTTTCTTCCTTTTTCTTTTCCATTTCAAAATGGAAACCGTTTATTTCACTGCTCACTTGGGGACACTGTCTTGCTAAGGACATTTCAGGAGGGATAAGTGGGTAAAGAGAGCGAAGGGCAGTGGCACACACTACTAAAAAGCCCTGGATAGGTTACCTATGTACAAATTATTTCTTATCTGTTACAATGTAGACTATTCGCATTTTCTTTTAACCATGTGTCTTAGTCTCCAGTCGTGGAGCCAAAGGAATAGGACTTTTCAATATTCTGTAACACGATAATTAACTTTTGTGGTCTTTTTGAATGTTATACATTCTGTTTTTCAAAAAGAACTCATTAGTTTACTTTTCCAGTATCATTTCTGTTATAATTTAATTGTAAATACTCTTCAATTAAAAGACTTTTTGATACACCTCTATAGTTGTTATTTATAATAGTTCAAGTGAAAAATGTCTGAAATATCATAAATATTTTCATGTATACTAAATTTCCTTTAGTGTTTTTTTGGTATATCCATCTTACTTATAAATAATCAATAAATTATTAAGATGATTATGATAATTATGAGAATAACTAAAAAGAGCCTATACTAATGATTGACAGAATATTTACAAATGTTTTCAAATGTTGAGTTCACATAAGTCCTAACCTTGAGCTCTCTGAAATAATTTTTTTTTTATTGAGAGAGCAACAAGATTAAATTCTAAAATAATACAAGGGAAAATTATGGTTTCACCCCTTAGTTGCTTCAGAAAATCATTTTAACATAATGAAACCCTAGATCTTGATTTTAAGCAAGACTGTGCATTTGGTGATGTCACATGAGTAGCTTGAAATTGGCCATGGTGGGAGGATTTATACCATGAAAATGAACAAACATAAATCATCGTTTCATCCCTACCATTAGAGAGTTAGTTCAATATTTGCCAATATACCCCTGATTTAAAGTTCCTCAGGAAGTACACCTCTATGTAAATGGAGAAAGAGCATTTATTTAGACTCAACAGATAAAATTACTTTAATCTCTGCTTTTGGTCATTGTGGAGTAGGTCATGTCAGGACAATGTTCCCGCTGCAAAACTAAGAATATCCAATTAAATTACAACATATTTTAAAGAGATCAGAAAGATATGATTGCAGCAAGAACCTGATGAATGAAATTCCAGAGAGTAAAAAGCCTTTAAAGGCAAGCAGACTTCCAGAGCCATTTCTTTTTTCTAAAAGCATTTGGTACTTATGGGCTTGAGTTTAAGATTATGATTAGTACAACTGTAATTCTCTACTAGTGGAAAGAAAAACCAACAAAGCCATAACTGCATGAAGCTGCAGTAACAACCTGGAATCTGGGGGCCAATACAATATTCTTGAGAGCTAGGACAAGCAACACTTCTAAGATGAGTAAATCTCCCACAGTTACAATGCAAGTTTCAAACACAGGGTCAGTTTTACTCTCAAGATATTTGCCAGAGTTTGAAGCTTTCGAGAGTTTGAGGCTGGAGGACAATTCTGGCAAGTCTAAAGAACAGAGCTCAATCTCTATATTTTTAGGCCTGAGGAGAAACCACCCATGAGACTCAATGGGTCTTGAAAGCTTCAAGGCTCACATTTTAGAATTAAGAACTGAACAGAGAAAGACCTAGTTTTATTAAAACTGCAAAATATCCTTGACTGCCTCAGTTACTAACTAGGTTGCGGTAATCTGTGCCTCATCCTAGCTACCTAAGATAGAAGAAAAGAAAACTCTCAGGTGGAAGATGATATCATCTGAAGTTCATGTTAATTTACATACAAGTTCTAGCATACATCTAAACATTACCATGAAGGTAGAAAGTAAAGAAACTTTGAGCATTATTTAAATGAAAAAGAAAAACAAAGAGAATATAGAAATAGACCCATTAGATTATTGATATTTTTAATGTAGCAGAAAAAAGCTGAAATAGCTATCAATAATGTGTTAAACAAAATGTAAAAAAAGATGTACAAAATAGAAACAATAGAATAAATGGAAAATACAAGTCTATAAAGAATAATGAAATAATCAATATAAGATTAAAAAATGTCTATATTAAGAACTAATTTGTTGAACATCAAACTGGATACAGATGAACAAAAGATTAGTGAACTTGAAAAGAGATTAAGAGAAAGCACCCAAGCAGAAAATAACAGAGGGAAAGGAGAAGTAATGGGCAGAAGTAACATTGACAAAATAATAGAGAAATTTCCACAAACTGATAGTAGATATCAATCTACATATTCAAGAAACTTAGCAACCACCAACAAAATAAGTAAAAATACTATAATTACACACATTATAGTTTAACTGCTGAAAACTGAAGACAAAAGAAAGAATTTCAAAAAACACCCAGGAAATAGACACATTTACCATTGAAATGTTAGAAAAGATGAAGAGAAATTGAACTCTGACTTCTCGGAAGTCATGGTGCTCTGAAGTCAATGGGGCAATATATTCAGAGTGGCGAAATAAAAAGTAACTGCTAACTCAGAATTCAAAACTCAAAACAAACTTCAAAAAATGATCGTGAAATGAAGTCATAAACTCAGTTTTAGACAAATAAATTGAGTTTCCCCATTTGGCCTGTAATAAAGGAACAAAAAATAAATATAAAATATAGTTCTTTGAAAAGCTAATACAATTAAAATACCCTTAAAAAGCTATGAATAAGGAGAAAATCACAAATTATTCATTTCAGAAATGAAAAAAATAGGTAAGATTATACTCATTATTAAATTGACCAGTAGGTATTATCTACTCCTTCATTCAAATCAATTCCACAATTTGTATGAAATATAAAAACTTCTGAAAACAATTGCCTCTTATAATAACTGAAGAGAGAAAAAGTAGTAAATACAAATAGTGATAGATCTGCTAAAATATTTAATCTGTTATTAAACACTCTCTCTCAATCTCTCTCTCTCTCTCTCTCTCTCTCT
>NW_012115488.1:10913533-10920984 GCF_000951035.1 Colobus angolensis palliatus | reverse complement strand
AACACTCTCTCTCAATCTCTCTCTCTCTCTCTCTCTCTCTCTCTCTCTCTCTCTCTTTCACACACACACACACACACACACAAAATCAGGAATCAATAGTCATACTACCCAAAGCAATTTATAGAGTCAATGGTATTCCTTCAAACTACCAATGACATTTTTCACATAATTAGAGAAAACAATTTTAAAATTCATATGGAACCAAAAAAGAGTTCCAATAGCCATGGCAATCCTAAGCAAAAAGAACAAAGCTGGAAGCATCATATTACATGACTTCAAACTATGCTATAATACAAGGCCATAGGAACCAAAACAATAAGGTACTGATACATAAACAGACACAGAGACCAACGGAACAAAATATAGAGCCCACAAATAATGTTGTATGCTTACAACCAACTGATCTTTGACAAAGTCAAACAAAAAAAACAGTGGAGAAAAGACTTCCTTATTCAATAAATGGTGAATAACTGGCGTAAAGTTAATTCTTCCAAATATTTGAAGTAGAAATAAGACCAGATTTGTACAAACTCAGAGACTAGAAAAAGAGAAATCATTGTAATATTGATTTTAAAACATTGCAAGGACATTAAACTAAAAGCAAATTATATTATAGATCCTCTCTGATATATAGATTCAATTATTCTAAATAAAATATTAATAAAAGAAATCAAGTGATATGCACGTGTGTGTATTCCACAGGTAGAGGGGAATTATCACTATTATACATTTGAAAAATCAATTTTACTCATAACATTAGTATAAAAATAAAGAAAATCCATGTGATTATTCCAATAGATGCAGATTTAAAACTCATGTAGGATAAAAACACTAAACAAAATAGGAAATAGAACTTTCTTAATCTAATGACAAATATTATTTTAAAACTCTACTGTAAATAGCATACCCACCAATAAAATATTGATGCAAGTGCAATGAACTAAGTAAACTGAATTAAAGTGCATAAAAAATTAAAAGAATGAAACTGTCATTACTTGCAGAAACATAATGGTGTACTAGAAAATTCAAAAGGATCTGCAAACTACTCAAATTAATAGTAAATTTAGAGCAATAGTTGAATGTAAATCTAATGTATAAATAAATTATATTTTTGTATATCAAAATCAAATATGATAAAAATTTCAAGTACTCTGGATTTTGGGGACTCCCAGCAAAAGTAACTGCAACTCCACCAAAATGGGAGGTTAGATCCCCATGCATATCCTGATATGGTTTGGCTGTCCAAACCATCCAAATCTCATTTTCAATTGTAGTTTCCATAATCCCCACATGTCATGGCAGGTACCAGGTGGACATAATTGAATCATAGGGTCTGTTTCCCCACTCCACTCTTGTGATAGTGAGTGAGTTCTCATGAGATCTCTTTGTTTTACAAGGGGTTTCCCCCTTCACCAGGGACTCATTCTTCTTCCTGCCACTATGTGAAGAAGGATTTATTTGCTTATCCTTCTGCCATGATTGTAAGTTTCCTGAGGCCTCCACAGCCATGCTGAACTGTGAGTCAATTAAATGTCTTTATTTTATAAATTACCCAGTCTTGGGTATGTCTTTATTAGCAGCATGAAAACAGACTAATATAGTAAATTGGTACTGTAGATAGAGAGTGGGATACTGCTATAAGGAAACCAGAATATGTGGAATCAATTTTGGAACTAGGTAACAGGCAGAAGTTGAAACAGTTTTGAGGGCTCAAAAGAAGACATAAAAATGTGGGAAAGTTTGGAACTTCATAGAGACTTGTTGAATGATTTTGACCAAAATGCTGATAGTGAGATGGGCAATGAAGTCCAGGCTGAGGTGGTCTCAGATGGAGATGAGAAACATTTTCAAAACTAGAATAAAGGTCACTTTTGCTATGCAAAGAGACTGGTAGCATTTTGCCCCTGCCATAGAGATCTGTGGAACTTTGAACTTGAGAGAGATGATTTAGGGTATCTGACAGAAGAAATTTCTAAGCAGCAAATTGTTCAAGGGGAAGCAGAGCATAAAAGTTTTGAAAATTTGCAGCCTGATGATGGAAAAGAAAACTCCATGTTCTGGGGAGAAGTTCAAGCCTGCTGTAGAAATTTGCATAAATAATGAGGAGCCAAATGTTCGTCACCAAAACAATGGGGAAATTGTCTCCAGGGCATGTCAGAGAACTTCAGAGAACTTCACAGCATCCACTCCCATCACAGGCCCAGAGGCCTAGGAGGGAGAAATTGTTTCTGGGATGGGGCCAGGGACCCTTTGCTGTGTTCAGCTTCAGGACATGGTGCCCTGCATCCCAACTGCTTCAGCTCTAGCCATGGCTAAAAGGGGTCAAGCTACAGCTTAGGCCATTGCTCCAGAGGGTGCACATCCAAGCCTTGGCAGCTTACACGTGGTGTTGGGCCTGTAGGTTCACAGAAGTCAAGCATTGAGGTTTGGGAACCTCAACCTAGATTTAAGAGGATGCATGCAAATACCTGGATGTCTAGGCAGAAGTCTGCTGCTGTGGTGAAGCCCTCATGCTGAACCTCTGCTAGGGCAATGCAGAAGGTGAATGTGAAGTTGGAGCTCCCATACTGAGTCTACACTGGGGCACTGCCTAGTGGAGCTGTGAGAAAAGGGCAACTATCCTTCAGACCCCAGAAGGGTAGATCCACTGACAGCTTGCACTGTGTGGTGGAAAAGCTGCAGACACTATATGCCAGCCCAGGAAACAACCAGGACAGGGACTGTACCTGCAAAGCCACAGAGGTGGAGCTGCACAAGGCCACTGGAGCCCACCTCTTGCATCAGCATGACCTGGATATGAGATATGGAGTCAAAGGAGATCATTTGGGAACTTTAAGATGTAATGACTGCCCTATTGGATTTTGGACATGCATGGGGCCTGCAGCCCCTTTGTTTTGGCCAATTTCTCCCATTCGGAATTGGTGTATTTACCCAATGCCTGTACTTCCATTGTATCTAGGAAGTAAGTAACTTGCTTTTGAATTTTTCAGGCTCATAGGTGGAAGGGACCTGCCCTGTCTCAGATGAGACTTTGGACTTGGACCTTTGAGTTATTGCTAGAATTTGGAGGACTGTTGGGAGGGCATGATTGTGTTTTGAATCATGAGAAAATGAGATTTGGGAGGGGCCAGTGGTGGAATGATATGGTTTGGTTGTATCCTCACCCAAATCTCACCTTGAATTGTAGTTCCTATAACCCCCATGTGTCAGGGGAAGGACCAACTGGAGATTATTGAATCATGGGGGCTGCTTCCCTCATCCTGTTCTTGTGATAGTGAGTTAGTTCTTACAAGATCTATTGGTTTTACAAGGGGTTCCCCCTTTGCTGGGCACTCATTCTTCTCCTTCCTGATGCCATGTGAATAATGGCATGATTGCTCTCCTTCCATTATAATTCCTGAGTCCTCCCCTGCCAATCTGAACTGTGAGTCAATTAAATTTCTCTTATTTTGTAAATTATTTAGTCTTGGGTATGTCTTTCTTAGCAGCATAAGAATGAACTAATACATTTCCCATAGTAAAGAAGCTGAGTCCAGGGACTGAGCTATGATGGTCTGTTGGACCCACTTCCACGGTGTCTCATAGGATAAGACCCACTGGTTTGAAATTCCAGCCAGCAACCAGTAACAGTGTTGAGCCTACCTGGGACAAAGTGCCAGTGGGGAAGGCAAACTGCTATCTTTGCTCTTTGGGCAGCTTAGCTATTCCAGAATGTGGGATTGGAAAGCCACAAACCAGGGGCAGAAGGGGGGATTCCCCAGCACGGATAGCTGCCCTACTAAAACGTGGTCACAAGGCTTCTTTAATAGGGTCCTCAGTCCATTCCTCCTGACTGGGTGGGACTTCACAACTGAGGCCTCCAGCCACACCACCAGTGTCCTGTGGCCAACAGAGATTTGAAAACTCCCTGGGACAGACCTCCCAGAGGATGGGGCAGGTCATCATTTTTGCTGTATGGATGACTTAGCTGATACAGAGGTAGGACAGAACTGCCAGATGAAGGAGTAGGCTGCCATCTTTGCTGCTTGGGTGACTTAGCAGTTCCAGACTTAGGACTTCGGATAGCCCAAGCCAACCAGGGCAGGAATGTTACCACAGCACAGCACAGCAGCCCCACAAAATCATGGTATGCTTTTCAAAGTGGGTCCGCAAACCTATTCCTCATCACCAGGTGGAGCCTCCCAACCATGGTTTTCAGCTACCCCATTGATGTTCTCCAGAGGTTTCAGGCCTCCCTGGTACAGAGGTCACAGGTGGAGAGGTAAGCCATCATCATTACTGTTCGAATGACTTAGCTGTTCCAGCTTTTTGGGATTTGGAGTGTCCAAGGCAACCAGGGACTGAAATGGACCCACAGCACAGCATAGCTACCCTAAAACAATATGGCCAGACTACTTTTTAAGTGGGTCCCCAGTCTCCTTTCTCCTGCCTGGGTGAGACCTCACAATCAGAGTCTCCAGTCACCTCCTTCAGGTGCATTTAGGCTTACAACAGGTCTGTACCTCCCTAGGACAGAGCTCCCAGCGGAAGGGGGCAGGCTGCCATCTTTGCTATTTAGGGGCCCTCACTGATGATACCTCCAGGTACTGAAAAATGCAAGGTGACTAGGGACTGCAGCAAACCCTCTGCATACTACAGGGGCCTTATGGAAAAGTGGCCAGTTAGAAAAAAACAAAATCCAAAAGCCAGCAACCTCAAAGATTGAAGGTAGATAAGTCCACAAAGATGATAAATAATCAGCACAAGAATGCTGAATTATCAAAAGAAAACAATGCCTTTTCCCTCCAAATGACTGCATCACCTCTGCAGCAAGGGTTTGGAACCAGGCTAAAGCTGAGAGGGCTGAAATGACAGAAGTAGAATTCAGAATATGGATAGAAACAAAGTATGCTGACCTAAAGGAGTACACTGTAAGCCATCGAAGGAAGCTAAAAATCATGATAAACCATTGCAGGAGCTGACAGAAAAAAAAAAAAGCCAGTATAGAGAAGAATGTAACTGATCTGAAAGAGCTGAAATACACATTATAATAATTTTATAATGCAAACACAAGTGTTAATAGTAGAATAGACCAAGTGGAGGAAAGAATCACAGACCTTGAAGACTGGCTTTCTGAAAGAAGACTGGCAGATAGTTATAGAGAAAAAACAATGAAAAGGATTGAACAAAACTTCTGATAAATATGGGATTATGTAAAAAGACCAAATCTATACTTGATTGGTGTACCTGAAAGAGATGGGGAGAATAGAACCAATATGGAAAACATATATCAGGATATTATCCATGAGAAGTTCTTCAACCTTGCTAGAGAGGCCAACATTCAAATTCAGGAAATGAGGAGAATCCCAGTAAGACACTCCATGGCCATGCAAAAAAAACTGAAATCCTAACAGCCTCTCAAACCACAGTGCAATCTAATTCAAAATCAAAACTAAGAAATTCAGTCAAAAACATAGATTTACATGGAAATTGAATAACTTGCTCCTGAATGGATTTTTGATAAATAATGAAATTAAGGCAAAAATAAAGAAGTTCATCAAAACTAATTAGAACAAAGATACAGTGTAGCAAAATCTCTAGGACACAGCCAAGGCACTGTGAAGATGGAAATTTATGGCACTAAATGCTGTAAAAACATCAAAAAGTTAGAAAGATTTCAAGTTAACAACCTATCATCACAACTAAAAGAACTAGAGAACTAAGAGCAAACAAATCTCAAAGCTAGAAAAAGACAAGAAATAACAAAAATCAGAGCTAAACACAAGGAGCTAGAGACACAAAAACATCATTCAAAAGATCAATAAGTCCAGAAGCTGGTTTTTTAAAAATAAAAAATAATAAAATAGATCCCTAACTAGACTAATAAAGAAGGAAAGAGAAAATATTCAAATAAATACAATTAGAAATGACAAAGGGTTATTACCACTGACCCCATAGAAACACAAAGAATCAGCAGAGAATATTATGGATATCTCTCTGCATATAAACTAGAAAATCTATAAGAAACTGATAAATTCCTAGACACATACACCCTACCAAGACTGAAGGAGAAAGAAGGATTGAACCCCTGAACAGACCAATCATGAATTCTGAAATTGAGGGAGTAATAAATTGCCTACCAATTAAAGAAAGCCCTGGAACAGACACATTCACAGCTGAATTCTACCAGATGTGTAAAAAAGAACTGGTACCATTCGCACTGAAAGTATTCAAAAATTGAAGAGGAGAAACTCATTCCTAACTCATTCTACCAGACCAGCATCATCCTGATACCAAAACCTGGCAGAGATACAACAAAAAAAGAGAAGACTTCAGGCCAATATCTTTGATGAACATCAATGCAAAAAATCCTCAAAAAAATACTGGCAAATGAAACCTAACAGCAAGTCAAAAATGCTTATCCTCCATGACTAGGTACACTTCATCCCTAGAATGCAAAGTTGGTTTAACATACACAAATCAATAAATGTGGTTCATCACATAAACTGAACAAAAGACAAATACCACATGATTATCTCAATAGATGAAAAAAAGCTTTTGATGAAATTCTACATTAATTCCAGTTAAACACTTAATAAATTAGGTATTAAAAGAATATACCTCAAAATAATAAGAGTCATCTATGACAAACCCATAGGCAACATCATACTGAATGGGCAAAAGCTGGAAGCATTCCCCTTGAAAGCTAGAACAAGGCAAGGACACCCCCTCTCACCACTTCTATTTAACATAGTATTGTAAGTTCTGGCCAGAGAAATCAGGCAAGATAAAGATATAAAAGTTATTCAAATAGGAAGAAAGAAGTCAAATTATTCCTGTTTTCAGATGACATAATTTTGTATCTAAAATGTCATAGTCTAAGTCCAAAAGCTTCTTAAGCTGATAAACAACTTCAGCAAAATCTCAGTATACAAAATCAATGTGTAAAAAATTAATAGCATTCCTAAACATCATAATAGGTAAGCTGAGAGTCAAATCAGGAATGAACTTCCATTCATAATTGTCACAAAACAATAAAATACCTAGTAATACACCTAACTAGGGAGGTGAGAGACCTCTACAAGGATAACTACAAACTGCTACTCGAGAAATCAGAGATGACACAAATGAATGAAAAGCATTTCATGTTCATACATAGGAAGAATCACTATCTTCGAAATGGCCATACTGCCTGTATTGGTCAGGGTTCCCTTAGAGGAACAAAAGTAATAGGATATACATATATATCCTATTTTTATATATGTCCTACTATATATATATATATCCTATTTTTATATCCCATTTTTAATATATCCTATATATATCATATATATTATATATATCATATATACACATCATATATCCATGTGTATATATCTATCATATGTATGTCATGTATCTACATATATTATATATCCATATCTATGCCAAATACTCATCCCAGAAAAACACTTTGGTCCTGAATGCGACCC
>NW_012115488.1:10872760-10913483 GCF_000951035.1 Colobus angolensis palliatus | reverse complement strand
ATATATCATATATATTATATATATATGGGGGAATTTATTACGTATTAACTTCCATTATTGCAAGGTCTCACAATAGGCTATCTGAGCTCCTGCAAGCTGAGGAGCAAGGAGAGCCAGTACGAGTCCCAAAACTGAAGAACTTGGAGTCTGATTTTCGAGGGCAGGAAGCATCCAGCACAGGAGAAAGATACAGGCTGGGAGACTAGGCCTGTCTCTCCTTTTCACATTTTCTGCCTGCTTTTACTGGAAGCTGATTAGATTATACCCACCACATTAAGGGTGGATCTCCCTTCTTCAGCCCACTGACTCAAATATTAATCTCTTTTGGCAACACCTACATAGCCAAACCCAGGAACAATACTTTGTATGTGTCAATCCAATGAAGTTGACACTCATTATTAGCCATCACAAGTCCACCCCTTGTCAACTTGAACCCATACACATGTCCTTAGATCATATATAGTCTTCAAATAGAGACAATAATGAGGTCATAGTTATGCCTAACGTAATACAACTGTCCCTTATACAACCAGAAATGCACCAATCCCCAACCCAAATACTATTACTTAAAGTTAACAATATTTAAATGCTGATACGAAGTCAATAAATCTTATGTCACATGATAAAGGAAAAAGGAAATAAAATGAAGATATTTTCTTAGTACAAGTGTATACAGGCACAAAAATGTTTTTAACAAACGAAGGAGAAAATACTCATGACAGTTACAGTCTTTTTGCTGCAGCTGGTCACGTGGTCTTAGCCGGTATTGATGACTACCATCTTTTACTACCCATTCTGAATTCCCTTTTCCTTCATCAAGCACCTCAGAAGATCATGGTTTTTTTCCTGGTGGAGTGACCCAAACCTTCATGCCTGACAGGTCTGGGTCATTTGTAGTCCTGCCTGGATTGGGCTGTTGTAGTTTCCCATTGACCTTAATCACAGGGCATGGTAATACTAAGAGATGCCATAATGGATTTCCTATATTCCATGCATACTCTTCCTTACCTCCGTTGTGGAGTAATAGACTGATTTCATCTTGATAGTCCTGGTCAATCACCCCAGCCAACACTGTAACTCTCTTCTCAGCCTGTAGACTTAAAGATAGGAGGAGCCCAAAGTGTCCAGGTGGCAATCTTAATTTCCAGTTTAATGGAACCATTATTGTGTCTCCTGGTGGCAGCCTTCCCCCCTCTGGAACTAATTCCTCTAGGCTGTAACTAATGTCGCAGGAACAGGAAGCAAAAATTTTGCTAGTTGATCGCTAGGAGTGATGGCAAGTGGTGCCACTTCCACCCCTTGATTTAATTTGTGGTAATTTGTTACAGCAGGAATAGGAAACTAATGAACTCACTTATGTTTTTGAATTTTCACTGTGTACAGAATTCCAATTTTATTTTTTAGTCAGCACTTTAAAGATATCATTTTATTGTCTACAGGTTTCAACTTTTCAGCCACCATTCATAGTGTTCCTTAACTATATTTAATTTGTTATTTTTCTTTCTCCACTTTCAAGGTTTTCTTTGTATTTGTTGGCTTCAAAACGTGCCTAGTTGTGCGTATTCTTGCGTTAAAGTGAATTGAATATGGTCTGAGAAAACCCTGTACTTATATATTCGAGACTTTGTGGATGAACTATAATCTAACTTAATAGGTAGACAAGATTGAAAACCTAAGAGTTTGTGCCTGCAACAATAGCCGAGTATCGGTCAATCCCAGCAGCCGTACTTCAACCACTCATATATTGCCAAATGTTCAAACTGTGTTCAAATAAAGCAAACGCTGAGCTATAACCAATCCAGTTATTTCTGTACCTCACTTCCGATTTCTGCATGTCACTTCCCTTTTTTTCTCTATAAATTTGTCAGCACCAGTAGCTGTGCTGGAGTCTCTGAATCTGCTGTGATGCTACAGGCTGCCTGATTTGTGAATCATTCATTGCTCAATTAAGCGTCTTTAAATTTAATTCAGCTGAAGTTTTTCTTGTAACACTTGCATTTGTCTTGCTTGTATTTGGGTAAGGTTCTCGGATGTTTAGATTTATGTTTCTCACCTAATTTGGGCAATTTTTAGCTATTATTTCTTAAAATACTATCGATGATCCATACTCTACTTTCTCACCTCTGAGACTCTTAATTACATACTTGTTAGAGAACTTGATATGTTTCACATGACATTGGGCTTTATTAATATTGCTGTTTTCCTTCATCTGTCTTTTTTGAGTAGTATGGTTTCTATTAACCTAGCTTGAAGTTTTATTACCTTTCTTTTTTTTAATTGTAGTCTTGCTCCGTCTCCAGCCTGGAGTGCAGTGGTACGATTTCAGCTCACTGTGACCTCTGCCTCCCAGGTTCAAGCAATTCTCTTGCCTCAGCCTCTCAGGTTCAAGCAATTCTCTTGCCTCAGCCTCCCAGGTTCAAGCAATTCTCTTGCCTCAGCCTCCCAGGTTCAAGCAATTCTCTTGCCTCAGCCTCTCAGGTTCAAGCAATTCTCTTGCCTCAGCCTCTCAGGTTCAAGCAATTCTCTTGCTTCAGCCTCCCGAGTAGCTGGGACTACAGGTGCATACCACCAAGCCCGGCTAATTGTTGTATTTTTAGTAGAGACAGGGTTTCACCATGTTGGCCAGAATGGTCTCAATCTCTTGATCTTGTGACCTGCCCACCTCGACCTTCCAAAGTGCTGGGATTACAGGCATGAGCAACCACCTCCGGTTCAAGTTTTATTACCTTTTTATTTGCCATCTTTATTGCTTTTAAATGTAATCTTTAAAAAAAAATCAGATAGTGTACTTTTAAGTTCTAGAATATCCATTTAATGGAACTGCTTTTCCAAAAATTATAACTGAGGAAATTATGACAGTGAAAGAGATCAGACCTCACCAACTCCATCTGGCTTCTAATCTCTAAGCTGTCGTTGTTCATTCTTAGGCATAGGCTGAACTAAACTTGGGAAGGAATTTAGCTTATAGTTTAACTCTGAAACAAAAGTGATAATAGTCCTTTCCAAAAGCAAACAAACAAACAAAAAACCTTCTTGCCTGAGGACGATTTGCCTCTGTAGTACTAACAAATTAGCTACAAGATTAGAAGTTATAATTTAAGCACCATGCGGCCTCTGACTGCAAGAGTCTGAATTGCCCCAAATTATTCCTGGGAATAACATCACTATTGTAACACCTAAAATGAGTGCTTGAGATGTTTTGCTCACCCTGTACTTGATACACCAGCTGACACCATGCAGACTGGTAATCTGGCTCAACTGGTTCTATAATTCCACCCAGGAACAGAAGACAGCCAAAAAAAAAAGCACCTCACTTCCATCCTCTATGATTCCATCTCAAACCCTACCAATCAGCACTCCCCACTTCCAGAGCCCCCAACCTCCAAATTCTCCTTAAAACTCCATTCCAGAATGCTTGGGGAGACTGATTTGAGTTATAATAAAACTTCAGTCTCCCATGCAACTGGCTCTGTGAGAATTACATTTCTCTATTACAATTCCCCTGTCTTGATAAATTGGCTCTGTCTGGGCAGTGGGCAAGGTGAACCTGTTGGGTGGTTACATTAATCTTTCTTATGTATTTCATTTCTATGTTGAAGTTTCCCATCTCTTCAATCTTTATAACCAAGGTTTTCTTAGATATATTAATAATAATTACTTTAAAATCTCAGTCTGATCATTACAACACCCTTTCATTTTGATTTTCTTTTTACAGATTGCTTTGTCTTTTCTTGACTATGGGTGACTATTTGCTACTTCTTATTCTTATGACGCCTCAGTTTTTTTCTGTCATTCAGATACTTTGTAGAAATTCTAGCTTCTATTTCACTAAAGAGTTTTAATTTGGCTGGACTAAAACTACAAACTTCTTTTTTTTTCCCTTCTGTTGTGTAAGTGTTGAGAGTTTCATTCACTTACCTCAGTCTTTCAGTTGCTGCCTTCTGAGGGGCTTCTTGGAGTTTCCACTATGCCTACTTAGTTGAAACACCTCTAAGGGCTGAGGTGGAGTTTACAAGAAGATCTGATTTTCCCCATTCATGTCTCCTCCCTTTCTGGGATTTTTCCCCTCACTTCATAGGCACTCTAGAAATCCTGGATTCCATCCTTAGCCTCCTAACGCGAATGCCAGTAAGATGTGAATTTCTGCTTCAGGTTTAGCAGCTTCATGCTATGTGGACCAGAGACTGTCACAGGTTAAAAATGGGTAAATGTACCCATGAAGTTCTCAATTTTTATAGATTGACTGTCTTCCAGATTGTTTTTTACTTTGGTCACTTTCCAAAGTCTTACATTTTTCTTATATCTTCCAGATTTCATACTAGTTCATCTGAATTAAATGTTAATTTTCTGGAACATACCAAAAGCACAATTGTGCCAATCATATTAAAATAGTAATAAATGAACTCTATGAAGTGAATACATTCTTAATACAAATTATATCATTAATAATGTGAAAATACAAGCCTCAGAGTGAGAGAAGATATTCTCAGTTCCCATATCCAAGAATGTCTTCTATCTAGAATATATCAAGAATTGTTATTCATCAAGAAGGAAAAGATAGGAAGCCCAATAAGAAATGGGCAAAAAACTTGAACAGACATTTTTCAAAAGAGAGTATCTGATGGCCAATACATATAAGAAAAAGTGATTAATTTCATTCATTATTGGGGAAATGCACGTTTAACATGCAACAAGATTCCACTATACATTCATTAGAACTGCTAAAATTAAAGAGACTGAAAATAAATTTTGGCAAGAATATAGAGAAACCAGAAATATTAGACATTGGTAACAAAGTAGTCTTTGGTAACATCTACTAAAGTTTCACATATGCATATGCTATGACTCAGCAATTCCAATCCTAGGTTTGTACCAAATAGAAATATGTACCTATCCTTACCAATTATGTAATAATTTACATACATTACATTCTAATGTATGTAAAGACATACATTAGAATACTCAACAATTATGCTTAATATCTTCCATTTGGAAATCACTCAATGACAATTAATTTTACAATGTGTAAATAATGATATAGTTATCCAATTACATACTATGCAAAACTATAGTATACTATACAAAATAATTTTAAATATTTATTTAAAAACTGTAACTGCACATAATATTTATGAATCTCACAAATGTTATGTAAAATAAGCAAGACACAAAAGAATATATGATGTATTGCTCCATTTATATCAACTATCAAATTAATCAATGCTGTTAGAATGACAGTGTTGCAGGTACTGATGTCATATCTGGTAGTTAAATGGGCATATTCGTTTCATATAAATTAATGTTGTTACATATTTATAATATTCACATCTTTCTGTTAAACATCAAAGTTCTTAACACATTTTAATACTATATATCTCAAATTTAAAACTTTGGTATTAAAAACTTCCTCTGAGACAAAGGAAAGCAACAAATGAATTTTATAGAGAAAACAAAATCTGAGGTTTATTGCAGTTTAATAATCATCACTGAGTCAGAATATCAATCACATCTATTGATTCTTTGTGCATTTTCTGTATGAACATATGTTTTGCTATTTTGAAAAGGCTATGGCATCTTTCACATTATTTTCATGATGTATACTTTCTTGCCTATCTATATAACAAATGACTGTCCAAAACAATAATTAAATCTTATAATAGTGTTTCTAGTAAAGCTTCAATGAGAACAAAATTATAGAATATGAGCAGTGCTTTTAAAGGTTAGAATGTTTCCTCATTCCTTCTTTAATGCCTGGAACTTCTGTATCAGAATTTTCATTATTTAAGTCTTCAAAACTGCAAATCATCTAAACATTAGGGGAAGCTTTTCAAAACAACATATCCCGCTAATGTTTCCCGCTTTACAAGTCCACTTCCCTTCCCCCTCCCTCAAAGGGCCCCAAACCCTCCAGGCCTTGAATCATGTCACTATCATTCTAGCTAAAGGGAACTGAAGAGCACTCCCTTGGGTTCCTATTAACACCTGCTACTTAATCAGCCAGAGGGGCTACTGGTGACTGATGGCAAATAGTTTCATCCATCCATCCCTCCTCCCTCCCCAGAGGCTGTACCACCATTGCAGCCATCCCAGCCTGGGGAGTGAGAATAACAGATATTGGGCAATATACCAAGTTGGAGAAATACATTCAATTGTTCAAAAGCTGGAATTTGTTAGTAGTAGTAAATTCCCAGTTATAAATTTGCAAACCAAAAACATGCAGCTGTGGAATGTATTAGCTACAAATCTGTAATTTTTTAGCTTTCAGATTTATAAATATTTTAGGTATTGTACAAATACAGCAGCAAATAGTAATAGAGACCTCCCTGGGTAGAAGGCAGCTACAGATAAGATATATGTGGCTAAGCGTAGGGGGTCCTTACATTTTGAACGAGGAATAGGTTTCGCAGTGCAGCCATGTCTAATTTAAACTGTTTTCGTAATCTGCTGCCAGGGGACCATGCTGGGTGATTCACAGTAATGAACTCCACCTGGATGCTCTGTAAATCTGAGCAGGAGAACTGACTGCAGCCTACTAACTGTTGTTACCACAGATCTGGTTGAGTGAGCTCTAATTTGATCATTAAGTGACCATTCCACCAAGGAACCGTGAGAAATGCTTAGAGACTTCCACTTCACGATAGTGCAAAAAAGTGTGCTATTTAAATAAGATTATTATGAAATAAGATGACTTATTTTGAGAAAAAAATAGTAATGTTTGTGGAACAATATAAACAAACTAATATTAAATATTGAATCTTGAACCAGTGGATCTTATTGTTAGTTTAATGGAATCAGTATTTTTGAGAGGGAAAAAGGTAATATAAATGATTATAACAGATAAAAGCTGTTCACTAAAATTGTTTCAACACCATTATGTAATCAATGACAGTTAACTCACCAACTATGATACTTGGAGTATCAGCCTTTATATAAATAGTGAATTAAAATACAAATTATAATGTATTGCATAATAAACGTATGTCAAGGAAATAGCATTTTTACAGATGCAGAATGTATATGTCATTGTTGCATAATAACAGTTATGAAATGGTATCTATCTCCTAGAAAACACAAGTTGAGCTGTGTCACCTGAATTTATTGTTTTATTTACATCTGAAACTCTGGTCACCAATTTAACAATGTAATTTGAGAACAAGACCATGACTACTGGTCACATTTCTGCTGCTATATCAAGTCCCTTGGGAACCAACTGAGAACAAAATAAGCCATTGATTGATTTTGCTTTTCCCTTTCATTACAATTTCCCTTCCATTCTTTGTTACAAACTCTTGTCCACTTTTGTGGACACTTACTGTTTTTTTCTTATCTATTCTCACCACTTCTGACAGTAGAACAAATATTAAAACGATGCTTCTGTGGAAAAATTTTCCCATATTAGGAGTCTTTGTACAAGAACTACAACTGGGACATTTTGAGATTTATCAGCAAGCTTTTCAGTGAAATAAACCAATAAAAACCCACTCATTTACACAAACATTTATTCCTTGATTTTTGCTTAACCAAGTTTTTGGTTGAACTTTATTTGAATCTTTATAATATCCTTCCCTATCATTAGATAAATCCTGTCCAACTGCACTGGAGACAGGAGTCTAATGCACAGACTTGTTAGTGTATGCGTATCTGTATATACTTGTGCGCACAGACACTCTAAAGTACGCACTATCACACTGCAAATTATTATCCTCATGACTTTTTCTTTTGTAAATTGAAAATTTTAAATATATGACATTTTCTAAAAATTACAGACATTTGCATTCTGATTAATTTTAAAACTAATTAAAGCAAATTTTAAGTCAATGTGGAGTATTTAATAGTAGATCAACTGAGGAATTGGCTGTCTCAAGGCAGAATGCATCCTTGTCACTGGAAGTGTACTAGCAAAGGCTGGACATTTCATTGAAGGGATTTTGTAGTAGGGATTCTCACTATTAAATTGCAGTCAGATTATAATATCTGTGATATTCCTTTCAATGCAGATATTTTGCGATTTATAAGCTCGTAGATTGTACAGATCAGAGTATTCTTGGCACCAGGTAGAAATGAAAAGAAATAATCAAGCACTTCACTTTAAGGCATTTAAGAGACTTATCTTCAAATAGAAGATAATATAAAAGGAAATTCAAGGAATAGTTCAACAAATTCAACAATACATTTCTATCTGAATATACAAGAACTAAAGAAAGTTTCACAAGGATAGTTAACGAAAAAAGATTTCTACTAGATCTTTGAGTCCAATCACAGGGATAATACATTCACTTTGACAATTTTTCTAAAAGTCTGGTCCCTCAAACTTCTCAATTTCAGTTACTTTTTTTCCTTGAAACCACTGTCAGACAATATCATATAGCAGTCTTTCCCAAAGAAGTAAATAACAATTCCAAATACTGTGTATTTAAAATGATATATCTATAGTCTAACCACTTTTATCAACTAACAAACTTATGGAAAAAATAGACAAATCTACCATGATACTTCAAGACTTTAATACTCCTTTCTCAATAGTAAGTAATAGGGAAAAATACAATGATGAACATTATTTGAACACTTCCAAATATCATGACTTAATTTATTGAATATTATTTTCAAGTATGGCAGCAAGTACTTTCTTTTCAAGTGTATATGGAACACCTACCAAGGCAAACCATATGCTGAAACACGAAACAAGTCTCAATCAAGTCCAAGGAATTAAAACCCACAGAGTATGTTTTCTGGCTTCAAAAAAAAAAAATTGAATTAGAAATACATGAAAAAAATATATATCTAGAAATTCTTAAATATTTAAAGATTAAATAATACAATTCTAAATTATGAGTTACAGAGGAAAACATTTAAAAAGAAAATATTTTTAAGTAATGATATTTAAAAGATAATGTAAAAAATAAGTGAAATATCCTAAACAGATGCTAAATAGTGAAGTTATAGTTTGTAATGCTTTTATTAAAAATAATCTAACATGTCTTTTTAAAAAGCAGTGATAAAAGAACACAATAAAGCAAAAATAAGTACAAAGAATAAATAAGTAAATAGCACAAATCATTAGAATAGAAAACAGGCATACAGCATGGAAAATCAACAAAGACAAAAGTTGATTCTTCAAAAGACTAATAAAAATAATAACCTCCTTGCAAGAGTGATCGAGTGGAAAGGAGGGATAAATGACTAATATCAACAAAAAAGATGTAATGCCTCGACAGATTCTGCAGACATATGACATTACATGAATATTATAAGCAATTATTTTGCCAACACATTTGATTAAATAGACAAAATTCCTAAAAAATACAGAGCCAAATTTATTTAACAAATTCATAAGTAAAATCATGTAACATGTAGCAAAAAGTGATATATTAATATTCTGGTAGATTAAATATGGAAATATACTTTTGTAACTCTGCTCATCAAGAAGTCTTAGGTTTCTTTCCTTGTCCATAAGGAATGCATCATATTTTTACCTAAGTAAATTTTTTAGCCTGTTTCCTGTTTGTAGAAATTGGAGAACTCATAGGCAATTTTTATGCAGCCACATGAGTACACTTAAGGAAAACTGGTAGAAAAACCACCTCACCAACACCCAGATTATAAGCAATGATAAACCACTGTTGTTTTAAACCACCACATTTTGAAATACTTTCTTATGCAGCACTATATAACATACAATGCAATAAGGAAAAGTCTTTACTTGCAGATGAAATGACTGTTTGACTATTTGAAATGACTGTACAACTGTAGGTATCTACACAAAATCTACTTTGTTGATTATCCTACTGTTAAGTGGAGAGAGTTAACATTATAAGATACAAGATAAATATAGAAAAATCAAGTTTGTCTCTAGTAAAGGACAATTTTAAATAGAAATTAAATATATAATACCATTTATTGTAGCATAAAATAGAAAATTTCTAAAATAAATTCAAAAATATGTGCAAGACAAATACACTAAAAAACAAACACTGTTGAGGAAAAAATGTAAAGACTCAAATACCTGGAAAGGCATACTGCATTCATGATCTGAAGTTTCAAAGGCTTTATAAGGTGATATTGCATCAGACTTTCGAAGAAAGAGCAAACTGATTTTAAAATCTGTAAAGAAGGGTCTAGAATAGCCAAAGCAACTTTAATTAAAAAAAAAAAAAAAAAACTAAGAGGATTTGTACTACATGATTTCAATATATATTATAAAATTATAATAACCAAGGCAGTGGAAGTTTAGTATAATGATAAATGAATAGATCACTAGAGCAGATTAGAGTGTCCAGAAATAGATCCACACCTATATAGCAAATGGATATTTGACAAAATTGTAAAGGTATTACAGTGGGGAGAAGATAATTTTTAACTAATATTTCAGGAACTATTAAAAATTCTATGCAAAACAAAGTAACACAAAAATTCACTTTGATTCATATTTTATTCCATATTTTAAAAGTTACTTAAAATGAATCATAAACATAAGTGTAAAATCTAAAATTATAAACCTTTTAAGAAGAAAACAGAATAGAAATTATATTTAACCCTAGGTTAAGGCCAACGCTTACTGGATGTGACACTAAAACCATGCTCCATAAAATACATAAGACTTTATCAAAAGTAGAAGCTTTTGTTCTTAAGAAAACAAAAAGGCAAGCCATATGTTGGGGGAAAATATCAAGTATTGTAAATAGTATAACTGATAAAGAAATTATATCCAGATATAACAAACATCCAAAACTCAATAAAACAAACATGCAGACCAATTTGAAGAAAATGAGCAAAAGATTTGACAGTTTCTACATCAAAGAAGATACATAAATGTCAAGTAAGCACCTTAAAAATGTTTACCATTAGTTAATAGGGAAATGTAGATTAAAACCATAATATAATACCACTGTATACCTATTAGAATGTCTAAAATTTCAAAAGACTGATCACACCAGGTGTCGGTGAAAATTTGGAACAACTGGAGTGCTGATACACTGCTAGACAGAATGTAAATGATAAAAACATTCTGAATAAGAATTTGAATGTTTCTTTAAAAGTTAATGCATATGCTAATTGACTCTATTTAGTCATTCCACAATATACATAATTTAAAACATCATGTTATACAACAGAAATATATACAATTTTAATTTGTCAATTAAACAAATATTTTTAAAGTTAACCATACGCCCACCATATGACCTAAATTTTCTGCTCCTCACTATTTACCCAAGAAAAATTAAAGAATATGTCCTTACAAAGACTTGCACATAAATGTGCGTAGTAACATTATTAATAATAACCTAAAACTGAAAAATATCCCAAAATGTTCATCAATAGAAGAATGTATTTACAAATGATGGTATATTCATGAAGTAAATTGCCATTCAGTAATAAACATGAGCAAAGAGTGATAATTATATAGATGAATAACAAAAAGAATTATGATAATGAAAAAGCCAGATACAAAATATACATATTTTATGGCTCCCTTTTCAAGAAATTCAAGAATAGTTACTAGTACTCTGTGGAATTAGAAATCAGGACACTAGTTACGTGTGGAATAACAGGGAGATTGGCTAGAAAAAGGTACAAGGAAACATTCCAGAGCAATTACAATATTCCATATGTTGATTTCCTTATGAGGGAATTAAAAACTCAGTAAACTGTGCAGTCAAGGTCTATGCATTTGACTAGATGTAATTTGATTCCATTAAAAGAAGAAAAGAAGCATTTTGATAATAAAATATTTCAATACATGGATCATAAAGAAGTTTTTCTAAACATAGAGCTAAAAGTGATAGAGAATAGGAGAAAAAATATTACAGAATTACAATTTATTCTCAAGAGGTCCCAAATCGGAATAACAGGAGTTCCAGAAAGAGAGAGCTGATGGAATAAAGAAGTAATTATCAAACAAAGAATATAAGATATTTTATTTGGACAAAGGGTATGCTTACTGTTTACATGCAGAGAATCTAAAAACAGATTTCCTGGGTTAAGTTCCATCTACCAATAAGTAATTGTACAACCTCCAGCAAATTACTCAACCTCTGTGTCCCTAAGTTTCCTTATCTTTAAAACAGAGATAATTGAAGTACTTTCCTTAGGTTGCTCTGAGAATTACATAAGTTTAGATATACAAAGTAATATTTGAATAGCTGCTGGCTATGCAAATATTACTTGTATAATTGTTATTAAAGGAAATATACATTTATAAAATGAAAAATATCATTAAATATTAAGTAAATTAAACAAAATAGACTCACACTAAGATACGTTACCAGGAAATTTCAAAAGCCTGGAAACTAACAAACCAACAGATGAAGCTTTCCAAAAGATGGAAAGAGAAAAAGGGGAAAAGGAAGCTGATTACTTACAAAGGTTTAGAATCACAATGGCATTACATTTTTTAAAAGCACCAAAGGAATATGGAATTTAGTTTAAAATAAATTATGAAAACAAAATATGAATATTTAAGACCTACAAGGAATTTCCTACCAGAATTTCCTACCAGAAGAATTGAGGGAGTAGTAAAAGAATAAACAAAAAAGTGAAATACATGAGACTTAGGAAAAAGAGAATCTGCTCAAACAGAATAAGGAGAAATCCTGTTTACAAATTTATAAATGTAAGTACAAAATCTGAAACAATGAACAGTATTTTATCTTTATTTTATGATTCTTTCTATAGAGAGGTAATAAAGTGGTAATAGAAAGATGAGGATAGAATGCATGGATCAAAAGGTAACCAAATTTTGTGGGGTTTTTTTGTTTGCTTTTTCAAAATTACTATTTTGAAATTTATCACAGCAATTATTTTCTAATAAGGTAGAAATAATGCCAAAAATGTTAACTGATCAAATGACAATAAAAATCTAACATAATAATACAATAAAAAACAAACAGAAAACCCTCTATTGAAAAATTTTGAAATATTTATTAAACATGTCTAGCAACAAAGGGGGATATAAATTGAAATTAAGAAAGTTCTAAAAATAATGACAGTGCAAAGCTACATATCAAGATGTGTCAGGTACAATTAAAGCAGGGCACAAAAAAAAAGCGTAAAACCATTATACGAAAAAACAAAAGAATAAAGAAGAATTAAGGTATAAATTTTAAGTTAGAAAGTCAAGGAAAAAAAACAAAAGAAATTGGAAGTTAGAAATTAACAAAAACATAGGCATATGTTAATTAGAAATAAGAAAAACCAAAGAACCAATAATTCAATAGAAATCATTTAAAATCATCAAATAGACAAACTCTAGGAAAATGTATCAAGAAAAATGGGAAAAGCACACATATATAAAATATGAAATAAGGAAAATAACCATTGGTACTAAGAATTTCAAAAATTTATTAAAACTATTTGCATAACCATACATATAAATTTAAAAACATGATGTAATATAATTTCCTAGGAAAATATAATTTTTCAAAATCAACTACTAAAAGAAACCAAGTGTAGTTAGAAAATTTTCATACAAGACATACAGAATTATCAATTTATCAATAAACACCAGAAACAAGATTCACAAAATAAAGACAAAACACTGGTCATTGTTTCAGATTTTGTACTTACATTTATAAATTTTTAAATTTTTTGTAAAAATAATTGTAAAGAATTTATGTTCATCAAGGGTCTATTTCATTCTTCTTAATGGTTGTATATTCCAAGGCATAGTTACGTCATATTATGACTATAACTTCTCCAAGTGTGTTGGGTTACCTAAGTGAGGTATATGCCTATCAGTAGCATTACAATTCATACAAAAATAACATATAAAAATAATATAATGTAGAAAATTCTATGTATCATATGTTATATAGTTGATTTATATATAATATTTTATAAATAGACCTAAAATATATGTAGGTCTACTTCATTCTTCTTATATTATGTATAATATTATATATATATTGACAGTGTCCTTAAGGCATGTTAAGAAAAACATTAAAACAAAATCTCAAGAAAATATATATACAAAAATACATTAAATTTTAACAATATGTTTAAAAATGTATTCATAAATGCATGTAACAGAGATTGGGATTATTCACACCATACTATAATAGAAGTGGGACTGACAGATGTCCGGACAGAGTAAATGGGGCAACTCTGGACTAAGGTCCAGAGTTTTTGTTTTTCTGGTTTACCTAGGAATGATTGTATTATATACTTCTACTTTTCTTTTCTTTTTAAAGACAGAATCTTGCTCTGTTACCCAGGCCCGAAGTGCAACAGCATGATCATAGCTCATTACAACCTCTAACTCCTGGGCTCAAGCAATCCTTCTGCCCCAGCCTCACAAGTAGCTAGGACTATAGGTGAGCACCACCATGCCTGGGAACTTATTATTATTATTTTGTAGAGACAAGGTCTTGTTTTGTTGCCTAGGCTGGTCTTAAACTCCTGGACTCAAGTATTCCTCTTGCCTCAGCCTCCCAAAGGGCTAGGATTACAGGTGTGAGCCACTGGGCTCAGTTTTTGTAATACATTTTTAAAGTCAAGGAATGGAAACTTATTTAGCATATTTGTCAGAGGTCAGAAATAACACACATACACACACACACACACACACACACGCAGTCTAATGGAATACATTTAAAAAGTTCTGATTAGATGTTATGATTTTTTAAAACATATTATTCAATTTTAAAAAATTTTAGATATCACTAATAAAAGATGCTTAGTCCTATGAAAAAAGACATTAAAGCAAATTTGCCATCAGAGATTACCTAGCAGAACTATAAATCACAGTCACTTACTGATGTATCTATAACTACTTAGTTAGCATGACAAAATCGGATAGTGATTACATGATTTATGAGGTATAAAGAAAGAGAACCCCTCAAGGGGAATATTCAAAGATACCAAAATATTTGAACATAAAAGGAATGTTTTACTTTTCTTAATATCAATTCAGATGTGTATGAGGGAGAAAAAAAATCTAGTGGGTAATTTAAGCATAATTTTATGGAGTTAAATATGAAAGATAAAAAATTAAAATGTTTCTAAGAAGATGATAAACAATAATAAAAATGCTTACAGTACTATAAATACAGCGTATAAACTCTTTTCCCTCTCAAAAAATAAAAAATCTAATCTAACAGAATATTAAAATCAGCATATTTTAATAGATAAAACATAGGATTGTAATCCTTGTCTAAACCCAAGCTTCATAATCTATTCATTTTTAATCTTTGCAATATTATTTAACTTCTCTGAAAATCAATTTACTCATTTATAAAGTAGGGATTTAAATACCTATTGCTTAAGGCTGTTTTGAAAATTAAACAAGTTATCAAATATAAATTTGGGAAACAGAGCATATCAACCATGCACATTTGGTTTTTCTGTTGAAATGACTTGAATTTTACCAGTTCTGTTTTAAAAAATAAGTGGAGGGCTGGGCACGGTGGTTCACGCCTGTAATCCCAACAATTTTGGGAGGTGGAGGCAGGCAGATCATCGAGAACAACCTGGCCAACAAGGCAAAACTCTGTCTCTACTAAAGATACAAAAAAAACTAGCGGGGCATGGTGGCGCTCGCCTGTAGTCCCAGCTACTCAGGAGGCTGAGGCATAAGAATTGCTTGCACCCGGGAGGCAGAGGTTGCAGTGAGCCGAGATTGCGCCACTGCGCTCCAGCCTAGGACACAGAGGGAGACTCTGTCTCAATAAAAATAAAAATAAAAATAAATAAAAGTGGAGGTAAGAATATAAGTGTGTTGAGTTACCTAAATGAAGTATAGGCCTATCAGTAGCAGTGAAATTCATACAACTAAATAGTGGACTAAACAACTTATTTTCTGTTCAATACATTGTTTTGTTTCCCTTGGACTCCACTGAAACATAGTGGAATTAAGGCAAGAAAAACTTTCAAACAGCTCTCTGTGTAGAAAACTGTTGTGTAAAGACCTCCATATGGTCAAGAAGTCTAGGAAGAATCTGATTTTAGACAATTCAGCAGCTGTCTCTGGTCTAGTCAACAACAATAACAAACATTTACTAAGGTCTACATGCTTCACAATATTCAAACTATGTTAAATGCGTTGATTAAATTGAATCACTAATAAGACAGTAATCACTTACAAGATAGTAATATTATTCTAATCACTTATAAGATAGTAATACTATTATCATTTATGGTGGTCAAGATAAAATTACAAGGGTTCTGGATTCATGTCCTGCCAGAGTTAGAAGCAGATGTATTTAAAAACAAACAAACAAATATCAAATAAACAAATACATTTATGAATACATAAATACACAAAATAAAATAAGATAATCTGATATATACATTTTAGAAAGGAGCAGAGTTCTGCGCTAATGAAGTCCACTTGGAGTATGGTAGGGTTCCCCTCTCCTCTTTGAAGCTTTTTACTCAGCTTTCCTTCTGGCACTAAGATGTATTTTCAGGTATCCAGCCAGAATGTCTTCCAGGACTCTGCAACAGAAGGAGACTCAGGCAGAAAGAGGCAGCCACAGGCAGTCTCCTCTTGAATAGAAGGAACCAGTTATGGCCCCATGAGGATATTGAACATCTTTGTTTTGTTTTGGATGGCTTTCATTTCAACACATTACTTCTAAGTAGTTGACTATAATTCCAAAGCATCTTTCTGCCCCCTTCCATTCCTACATGTACAAATGCACTCCTCCAGCCTAGTACTTACGAAACAAAAGTATCTTCCGAGACAACCAAGCCATGACTTTCCATATCTTGGAGATTTTGAATCGTGAGAAAAGAAGTCTGTATACCTGGGCTAAGATGAGAAAGAAATTAAGATGAACTTTGCCGATTCCTACTCCTTTTTTTTTTTTCTTTTTTTCTGAAGCTTTAAAACTTATTTTCTTCAACTCAGTGGAACTTTCTCTTCAATATCAAAAAATACTGGATAGGTTTATTTCCACATCTTTTAAGAAGCGTGGTTTTTATTCTTCCTTCAACTCTATTTTAATTACTAAAAACTGACAGTCTCCAAACATAGCATAGAATTAAAGAATAAGTATTGCTTTTTCACAGAATGTGTGCGATGTTGCCTGACACCATTTACAATAAGTGCAGTAGTACTAATACAGCAGAGACTGTGTAAGGCCAGGTTGGTGGCCATTAAAAGACATGAAAAGAATGCCAACATCAAGGAAGATGTGGTATCTTTCTTTGTAAAGTCCTTTTAAAAAAGCAAAATAATAATTCCTAATATATAAAATAACTATAACTGATGGAATGAGGTTTCGATTTTGATGCTGCATGTAGACTTTTTTTTGAGTTGGAATAATTTTAATTCATTTAAATATATACTGAAAATATTCATTTCCATTATAGTATGGTATTGTTTTAAAATAATTCCTTTGAAGCAAAATATATTAGTTAGTTTAAAGAAAATACAGATACTATTTAGACAGGGCAATAATTTATAAATCTGAGTATAATTTAGGAAATGTTGGGTATAGAAAAATACTATATCTGGGATTGGATTGGAAACTTTAAACTCTGTTCTTTGGAACCGGTTGCTCTTAGGCTGCAAGTGGATAGACTAACCCAACAACTCGTTTCAGATTCAAAGGTCAAAGAGTTGCATTTTAGCTTCTATTTTTCAAACATACACAGACTTTTACATGTTAGTAGCTACTGAGCAATGCCAGTATTCTTATTTAACTCTTTTAATAAACAAATACACAATCCAAATGTTAGGAATATATATTTACCTTGTCTATGAAAACAGAATTTCGCATTTTAGCACTTTGTCTTGATTTTACTCGTGAAAATTTTTGTTTGCGGGAAAGCAAAAACATCCTGGGAAGCAGGAAAGGTCTTTATTTTTCATAAGTGGATTCCAGTAGCAGAAATTTATCATTTTACCTGCATTAAAATCTCTTCCCCATATGTGTCCCTGTGGTTTTTGTGGGGTTGACCCCTTCCACCATAATCAGCATTACTGGTGGGTGGAGAGGTAGGAATTACCCTAGGTCTGGTCAATTGTAATGCTCCATCTTCTCCATCCATCACTGGGAGTATTTCAGAGATGAATCTAAGGGAATTATTTAATTTCTCATTCCAATCTACTAACCACCATCATTGATTAATGCACAAATTAAATAACTTTGGAAATGAAATTAAATATTCAAAAATGTTTAGAATAATGCCTGAAACACTTCCTAAGCACCCTATAAATGTTAGCTACTAATATTACTATTTCTAAATTGATAGGACTTGAGTTTTGGTTAGCAGCATCCCATTGTGCCCAATATAAGAGGACATTTTCAAACACTGGATTCACACTTAGGAGAGTCAATTAATTTCTCCTTATGCATTGATTTAAAGATAATACAAATCAGTTTTTTCTCATTAAAAAGGTCTCCACTCACACATACGCATAATAATTTGTTATCATTTTGTACTGTGATCCAACAATGTTGTTTAGACATTTTGTTTCTGAACAATGATATTTATTTGAATATTTGGATATATATTAGAACATTATATGAGGCTGTATATATAATATATAAATATAATATATATACAATTAGCTTGTACCAACTGCAGTGATTTTTCTTTGATTATTGTATATTTAGTAGGAGACACATGCTATATTTTGCTAGATTAAATAATAACAGAGTGATTCTTCACATGATCAGAGTGATAAAATAAATTAATATTTTTATCTGTAGACAAATACTTGAAGACAACATTGAAAGTGAAAAAATAAACATATTGTGACTAGAGTGGTAGGATTTCAGGTTAATAGTTTCCTTTAAATCTAATGTCACACGATAAATTTTGTTATGGCTAACAAAAGTGAGGGAAAAAAGTATCATTTGTGGATATGTGCATTTTTCTAAACTACACCTCTACTCGTGATAATATGTTTGCTTAAAATGCCCACTTCTTTCCTCCTCGCTTCTCAAAATACCATTCATCTTTCAGGGCCTGCCTCAAATCCCACTTCAATAAAGATCTCTCTGACTCCTCAACCTGAAATGAATTCTCCTAGCTCTGAGCTCCCCTGAAATTCTTGTCTGCACAGTGTATTTAGAAATTAATCATGCATTGTCTTGAGGTAGTGAAAAAAGAGCCTGGGCTTCCGAAGTCAGACAGATTCAGGATGAATCCTGACTCTACTACAAACAGCTGCAATGACCTTGGGCAAGTTATTTGTTTTGTAATAACGTGGGAACGACCTGATCTTTACCACACGCTAGAAATGGTTTAAAATGCTTTACATGTATTATCTCATTTAATACACACAGTGACCCAGTAAAATAGATGTTGTTATGAATCTCTTTATGTAAGTAATGGCATTTGACACACAATGTTCTTATCTGTATATCTGTATCTATACAGTAAAGTATCCAAGGCCACATTGTAAGCAAGTAGCACAAACAGGTTTCAAACCCCAGGACCTGACTGCAGACTCCATGTTCTTATGAAATATACTATATTGCCTCTAAATTTCTGTGCTAGCACATCATGATGCTTACTAAACTCATAGGCCTATGAAGTGGGTGAAATTAAAAATATGTATATATATAAAGTGTATGGCTCAGAGTAGGTGTATTACAAATGCTATTTACTGTCTCCCCTGCCTTCTTCCCTATTTATTGTTGCTTTGAATTGCCACTTATATCTATAGTATACATTATAATAAGCCAGGTAAATACAAATTATTTCAACACACTGTAGCAAAATCTTGAAGCAAGGACTTGATTGTAACCGTGTTAGTATTCCCAATATTTTGTACTTTGCACAATAACTGGAACTGTAGGCATTCAGTCAGTGCTTATTGAATTTTTGTGATAATAGACTTTATTTTTAACTTGATTTGCTCTAAAGTTTTTGGGAAAGGGATTCCTAGTAATAGTCTCTTCCAGGAATAATCCAAACATTAGCATTTCCTAACGTGTGTTCTGTACAGCAAGATGCTCTATGGGGAAAAAATGGACCTGGGCCAAATATATTTGGGAACTATGGCATATTTTCACTCTCATTCTAGAGAATCACAGCTTGCATTAGGATATTTATTAAATCAATATTTATTGAGTACCCCACACTTAACATATAGGGGTAACTAAGGTAGAAACAATCTAAGCCCTTGTGATTTTATGTCTATCCACTCTTCGAGACGTCTTGCAATAAAGAAATAGGTTTTACCTTGTTCAGACCAATATATTTCTGTACATTTGATCAAAATTCTTTTTTTTAAAGACACACATTTTGGCAAATAGAGCCCATCAATGTTACCCAGAATGTTTTCTTCTCTCCTAACCCAAGTTTATCCCCTGTAGTACTTCTGATTTTTATAGCAAATAAATAAGAGAAAAGGACAATTAAATAGCTGACAGTTCATATTATTATTTAATCAAATATTAAAATACATTACTAGAAATGTTTAAACTGCAATTCTACTTGGTAGATACTTCATATAGTTAAAATCTTATACACTTGATGTTAAGGAACTGATAATTAGGTGAAGCAAAAGAAAAACATCATTGAAAATTCCTCCAGAGGTAGAAATGAGCAATTTGTAAACATAAATTTAAAGATTTACCATTGCTAAATTAATATGTGCAGGATTTTATATAATGTTTGGTCAAACTCATACTCCAGCCTTTGCCATGACACTATAACCTAGTTTCTATAACCTAGTCTAAAATCTCTTTCTCAGGCTGAAATGAAAAAATTAGACACATTTAAATAAATCAGTGACCACTTTAATGTGTCACATGTAGGTATTTATTGAGGTGATGAGGGGAAACTGCCCGAAATTATCTCTTCTGATCAATTGTTTTAATTCTTTTCCATTTACTCTAATGTATTTTTTATAAGTACTAGCCACAAAGAAAGTTATTTTATGAGACTGAATTTATCTTGACACTTCACACTTTTAACTACTTGTTTTGTATTCACATTTTCTCTTTCTTTGGTATTAGTGACTTTTAATGTGTTATCTTCATCTATTTCCACGGATATTTATTCTACTGACTCTCCAATATTACCTCTTTGCTATTCTCACCTTCTCGCTGCGGGTATTACCCAGAATTTAATTAGGAGATCTTTTCTGTGCAGTATCTCTATACTTATCTCTGTATCATCAGCACCTCAGACACACCAGGTACTTACCATGAGTCTAACAATCCTAAATGGAATGCTAGCCTTGTTTTAATTTCTTTCCAAAACATTCATGTTTGCAATAGGGACCATGTCTATTTTATTTACCTTTTTATTCCTAGAACCTTGAACAATTTTTAGAGAGCCAATGCACACTCAGTAAATATCTGTTAAATCAGCAAATGAAACCAATCAGTTGGACTTATTTAGAAGTAAAAATTTACCAAAATCTTGCCCCTAGAATTTACCATTAAGATGGTATACAGAAATATCTGTAATAGTCAATTCATCAAATCACAGTTACTGCTCAGCCAAGTTATTGAATTTTATCTTTTTCGTGTCTGTATTTATTACTCTAATATGCAATTATTTATGTTAACGTTGCAGTAATAATTTGTCATTCTGTAACTAAACATCAGAATAGGTTAAATATATGCATTTTTAGGTCCAAATTTCCAGATGAACACGTGAGACAATTACATATTTTGTTCAGTCATTCTCTATGCATAATATAGCTCAAATTTTATTTAATTACAATTGAGGTTACATTTTTTAAATTCCTTAAAGATAGGAATAGTGTCACAGCTTAGCATATACACTATTTAGCTCTTTTCTATTCACATAGTTGATGCCCAGTAGATACTTGTTGACCTAATGAATGATCAACATTAGGATTTATTGAGACCTTTTAAGTCATTTTGCATTATTTCTCAGCTTGAATCAATTATAAAATATGACAAAGTCAGTGTTCAGTACTTCTTGACTCTGCTTGCTATGCTGGACTCATCATTCTTTTTCCTAGCTGTTTATTAACTATGATTCCAACTCTGAATATGCCACATACCTAAAACAACTAAATTTTTCTTTCTCACTTCCTCTACTAAAAAGTTGTCTGTATTATTTCTTGTTTTCTCGAAGTCAGTTCTCTGAAATATGAGAATCATGAGGCTCAGTTCGCTGCATGGTTCTGTCTTTACCTATCTCTAGGTGCCATAGAGATACTGTGCACTGATATTTTATATATAAAAATACTTACTAGGCTAAAACACAACTGAGGCACAATTAAGAAGCTAATACATAAGTTATACAATTGTATCAGCTAGCCTAAAGTGTTGAACAGATTTCTTCTCTCTAGAATCTTTTCATTATTTAACATGTTATTCCTCCCATGAAGTGAGATCAGATACAGAAGGATTAACTGCAATGAACAGAAAGGGTTAGTGAAAGAGAAATGGCAAGTTCACATTATGTCAATTGTAAATCATGATTTTTGTCCAAAGAGAACATTGATTTTTGCCAATAATTACTTATTAATACAAAAAGAATCACAGATTAATTTATGAGGATTACAAATTCAGTAGTCTAAAACTTAAACATTAAATCCAATTAAAATGAAATTGGATTAGCATATTATAACATGGAACCAATTGAACCAAATATACAGGTGCCTTGTTTATCCAATTGGACATTTGACAATTGAAAAAAATTACCTGGCACATCTTTGTGTTTAGTTATAAACTACACATTGTGTTTAGAATGCATCAATATTGTATGATAAGTTAGAACTGATCCATTTGTAGTGTCTTCTCTAGCTCACTATAAGTTCCTGGATGGATATTAAAATCTCTATTAATACTTTTATAATGAAGTCTCACTGCGAGAAAAAAGCATGTAGCATTTGAAAACTGTCATGCAATGTACAAAATAGAGACTACATTTGTTACTCATTATCTGATACTTTATAGCTATGAATTTTTCATATTCTTCTAGCTTCATGTCACCTCAGCTACCCTGGAATATATCTTGGTTCATATCAGGGCCAGTCAAACATAAACAAATAAATTGAACAAGTAGTTATTGGAGGTTCTTTTCCATGATGTATAGAAAAATCCTTATCTTGTTGAAAAATCATTATCTCATTTTTTGGAAGATTGTAATCTGGTAGATATTGGTTAAAAGTGTGGTTCATAAATACTAATAAATAATTCAAAATTGTTATATTTTCAAATAGTTGTTGGATATTAGCTGTTGTTGGGAATAAGAAGACCAGAACACTCATAAATTATATGAGTTTCATAGAACAATAGAAGCCCTTAGCTATCCATTTGGTTGTCCTTTGGACATTATGCCCTGAATTATCAAAGTCATTTTTATTCTCTTGAGAAACGTACTAAGCTACATTTCATAAAAGTCTCTCATTGATTTCCACATGGAAAAATCATCTTTCTCTTGTAATGTCTCATTATTCATATTTCAAATATATTTTTTCTAAAAGATAGGTGAGTTTAGAGGAATGTCTTAAATAGGGATAGTCTAAATTAGAGAATGAGGTATACTAGGTAGTGAGTTGGTTCTGTCTGCACCCTTGTTTTCACCATGACACCAAGTGTAATAACATTTACCTGCAAAACACTCTCCCTCAGTGCTCTGTATGTCCCAAGGCTTTACTCCAGCTAATTCATCAACTTTTCTTATTCAAGAAAAAAAATATCATAAAGTAAGTAATGGTAATTACAGTATAAAAATAACTTTGAATATATTTTTCTTTCTCTGTAAAATATATCACTCACAAATTTTTATATTTTATTTTTTATTAATAATAAACAACTTGGGTGCATACCTTACATGACATTTTGCCACATGGTTTAAAACTTCTAATGTAATTTATCTGTGCTCTAAGTTAGTCGAACTTTTTTGAACCTAAAATAACTTATTGTGATATTTGAATCAAAATGGTGCCCATGTTAAACTAATGTTTGTGTTGAACTCTGATTGGCTCCTGTGTAGAAATAGGTCTGACTCCTTCCTGTTCTATTAAAGATAATCCAAAGTAGTTTCTTATCTCAACAACTAAATCAGAATTATACATGTTTTCTCACATTTTAATAACTTCCAGATGGTGGAAAAACTAAAATAAAACTAAGAATTCAACAAAAGTGTGGGAAAATATTAGCATAGTACAAAAGACTAAGAACACTAAGGAAGTTATTTTCAAACTAGTTTTTCCTTGCTTTAAAAAATGCCACTGGCAAGAATAATGATGCTTCCATAATGTTACTAGAGTGCTATATTTGTAAAGCAGCATGTAAGCCTCATAAAAGGGTAATGAGTTCCTTAAGTGATAGTAAAATAAGCTTTCATGTAGAGATAGGCTGAGGTACTACTGTTCATGGGCAGCAGAGAGCTGCATTACCTATTTTGTATTGCAATTTTCACTAACACAAAAAAAGGAATTGCAGTAATGGTCACATTTTCCTTCCTGTGACATTAAAAAAAGACTCCAGTGGAGCTCAACTAAGTAGAGAAAATGATAAAATCTTATATAAAATTTATGCTTATTTGGCCATTCTTCTTTATATAAGCATGTTATTTGAGTAGACTAGGAGTTCATTCCTCTAGCTGATCATACAATTACTTTCAGATAACTATTCTCAGTTGATCTCCTCTCTTCAGATTTATCAATTATTGCAGCTTCATGAAATATGCATCATTCTTTGACATTTATATTAAATAACACTTGTATTCTCCCTTCCATGTTTACATATAAAATAATAATCAATAAAAGGAATCATTCACTATTAGTAAATCTTTTTTAAAGAAAACACATATAAGAAAGTTCAAAAAGTCCCCCAGCCTATCTCTTTCTTTACAACAGAAAAATCCTGTCTTATCGTGTAATTGAAATCCCTTAGGAATAAAAATTTCACAGTAACTTCTATTGGCTAATTGCCTACAAAATCAAGAAGTCTATTCTCTCCCCTCTCACTATTCTTAATTGGATTTCTAGAGCTCTTTAGCAGAAACAGGAAACAGATGCTCACAGAATTCAGAAATCCTCAGTAAGTGACAGGTACATGAAATATCTTAGCATTTTGTTATATTAATTTTGTCAAAGCAACATGTTAGGGTGAGGGGAGAGATTATATCTACGAAGCTTGTGAGTATGATTCTAAAATATTCAAATGGAAATTATGAGTTGTGAGGCAGAAATTTAAAAGGAAATATCTTTGGAGGATGGACTGCAAATAAATATGTAGATGACTGTGGTGAAGAAAAGCTCTCCTTCTAGAGTATATATTTCCCAAGAAAAAAGCACAACCCAAAAAACTAGAGAATAGACCTTTCTGAAGTTTCATAAAAAAACTTAGCCCATTAGTTCCAAACTATTGAAGTCACATATATAAACTCTTCGCATGAGTTAAATCAAGGCAAATAAAAGTGTTAAAATGCTAAATTCTGTTTGCATTAGACAGGGTAAATGTATATTCCTACCATTTAGATTACATACTTTATTTAATAGAAGAGTTAAATGAGAAAATTGGCATTGCTCTGTAGCTACAAAAGTATAAAAGTCTGTGCATGTTTGAAAAATAGCAACATAAAGGCAGCTTTTTAATCCTTGAATCTGAAACTACATGTTGGGCTGGGCTATCTGCTCAGCCCGAGAGCAACTAGTTTCTTAGCACAGTCTCAGGCTAGAGGAGCACGTGTAGCATTTTTTAAAAGTTTATATTTTCTGTATTTTCAATATTTGTATAATTAAAAAATTAAAACTTACCAATGAATTTTCAACTAAATAGCTCTTCCTTTCATAGGAGAAGGGTGGAGAATAAGACATTGACTGTTTCTCCAAATAGACTGGAGTTTTAAGGGAAGAAAAAAACCCTACTTGTTTGGATGTAATCATAGTTCATAATGATATTCAAAGCAAATTTTAACACCTTCTAGAAAAAAACTGTAAGCCAATTTCTCAATAAATTAAATATTTTAAACATATAATTGATAACAAATATAAAAACAGTTTAACATTTAAAAACAAAAATATTGAAATAACAAAAACATTCCATAATGAACAAGACATTATTCTTAACAAAATGAATTAGTTTTAAAAACAGATATTAAGTTTCAAAAATAAGTCAATAAAGAATGATTTGCCTTAGGGAAAAAATGACTGAATTAATATTTCGGAGTCATTGTGACAATAGGGGGAGCAGATAAAAATGACAAGATCCTTATCATCAATATCACTTTTATTCATTCACTAACTTAATATTCATTTATGAAACTATTATTTGGACAAGCAACCATATATAGAAATATGAAAGTGTTAGTCAAATATTTTAAAATACCATTTGCCAATATTTCTTTGTGTAATTTTTGATTACCCTGATTCTTCCCCATAGGAGCAAACCCCTAGATCTTCACATATCTATTACCTAAATTTGATTTGAAAATTCTATTGGATAGCCTCCATGATCTTCATGCCCTCATGTTATTCTAATAAGTATGTTACATAGCAAAAGAAATTTTGCAAATATCATTAAGGTTACCATTTAGTTACCCTTAAAGTAGGGAGGTGATCAGGGTGGGTCTAACCTAATCACCTGAGCTGTTAAAAGCACAGAGCTTTCTCCAGCTGAGAACAAAAGAGGAAGCCAGAGATTAGTAGCATGAGGAAAATTTGGTGCATTGTTGCTCGTTGGGAAATGGAGGGTACTCTGTGGAAAGAAGTTTAAAGAGATTCCTAGAAACTGAGAGCAACCCTGAGCCACTATTCAGCAAGGAATCAGGAACTTTATTTAGTTCTACAGTTGCATGAAACTGGATTCTTTAACAATAAGAAAGACTTTGGAAATAGTGTTTCCCAGAGCCTCCAAATAAGAACTCAGTCTGGCTGAGCTGATTTTGACTTTGTGGGATCCCAAACAGAGAATACAGTGCAGCCCACCTTGGCTTCAGACCTATGGAGCTTTGAGCTAATAAACGGGTTTTGGTTTAAGCTGCTAAATTTGTGGTAATTTGTAACACTTGAGAAAATAAATTTTAAAAATCACAACATTGGGATAAACTTGCTAGAGTAGAAGCTGAAAAAAGAATTTTAAATTTGGAAACCCTAGACCCTGAGGTGTCATGGGCCATAATGAATACATAATTAGTCAAGTTTAGGCTTCTAAAGCTCCCAGTCTTTCCAGGATGAGACCAGATAAAGTTTCTTATGAGCTGGGAAAGGAGGTTCTTAAGAGCAATGGCAATAATAAGTCCCATATTCAACACCTTAGATGGTAATGGGTTACTAAGAAGGAGGTATGGCATCTTTTCCTTCTCTAAGTTTTGCCTGAAAACAGGAATTTAACAAAAAGATAGACAGCTTTGGGGATCTGGACTACAGAGAGACTGGTATCATCTTTCCTGGGAAAAATCATGCAATAGAGTTAGTTGGTAATAATGATAAATCACGGCACATAAATATTAACATTTTTAACTATTATGTGTCAGGCACTGATGTAAATTACTTTCATCCATTATTCCACTTAAACCTCACAAAAACTCTATGAAGATAAACCTACAACTTCTGCCTATTTTACAAATAGAAAGTGCAAAGAAAAACAATTCTCCGCAAATAAGTGCAGAAAGAAGGATGTGAATCCTAATAGTCTGGCTCCTTAGTTCGTTCTTTTATCCACTAACCTAAGACTTCAAGAAAGTAGGAACAAACAAACAAAAAACAAGCAGAGAAGTGTGTTTTCATGTTTTTAGGCAGATGATGGCAAGACAGCCTGTCACGTAACTGTTGCCCCCATCACAATACACACATTTCTAAATGGCATGGGGAAAATACTTCTTCTGTCCAAATGTGTAAGCAGTGAAGGAGTCCAGATGGATGGCCTCGGCATTTTCCCAATATGCCATATATGGCGGGACGAGCAGGATGGCAAGATCATTCTGAAAGGGGCAAAGACAATGAGAACTAGACCTAAAAGTATCTTAAAAATCAGGAAAATGGACAAGACAGTCTCCAGATGTTGAGCTTATTCTGCCCCTGTTCCTACTCCGCCAATACAAAGGGTATTCTTTTTTATTTTATTTGTATTTTATTTTATTTTTTAATTTTTTGAGACGGGGTCTCACTCTGTTACTCAGGCTGCAGCGCAGTGGCACGATCTCAGCTCACTGCAACCTGTACCTCCCGGGTTCACGAGATGATCCTGCCTCAGTCTCCCCCGTAGCTGGGACTACAGGCGCATCCCGCCACGCCCGGCTAATTTTTTTATGTTTTTCGTAGAGACGGGGTTTCACCATATGGGTCTCAAATCTTATGCTGAAATTGGAATGCAATAGATATTTTACAAATAACAGGATTTCTTTATTGTTTTCATGAGATATTTTGCACAGAGTTTTTTTTACTTATATTCGTTACGTTAACTTTCTGAAAGTAAGCTTCCTGGATTAAACAATGATAAATTTTACATTATGTATACGGTTCAATTATGTAACTATGATTGGTGGAATGAATATCATCAGCTTGGTCTAGAATACAGGAAATAATTTGGAAAAGCTAAATAAGTAACTCCAAATTTATCAGAATTGCTTTCCTATATAAGTAGGATTTTAATATACTTACAAGCATTATGAGTTTTCTAGCTATATGTTTATTTGAAATTATATATAATATGTATACTTTTTAAATTTTTACTCGTATTTTGGTATATCTCTCATCGTGGAAAACAAACACAGGTTTTTTATTGGAAAGACCAAATAGAAAGTTCAAATAGAAAGTGTGTATTACATTTATTCTTCTAAGGGACCAGTTAAAAATGAGAACATCATATATTAACTTCATGTAACGATAAATGACGCCAGAATGTTTCTTACATTTGGTTTTAAAGTGAAACCTAGAAATTTTAGTTAGATCTAAACTTAGCTGTGTCTCCTCAGATTCATCGCTTGCTACCATATGCTGTGTTTCTGATTACAATTCTCATAATCTGTGGAGTGGCTACAGATGTCTGCTTTTAAATAAAAACAACGATGAGTTTTCTAAAGAATGGACATGGGCCACATTTCTAATTTCAAGTTAGAAAATTTGTTCCATTTTACAGGTTTATTTTTGCACCTGCAGACTCCTAGCAAGATTTGCGGTCCCTGACTATTCTAGACAGTTCTTTTTTATCATTTTTCCAATTTCAAGTAATATTTTTTAAAGATCCATCCTGAGGCTCTGCTATAAAATTTTATGCTGAAGTTACTTTCACTCATTTGAAAAAAAAATTTTGAGCAGAATAAGGAAATTTATAATTTATTTAATTTTGATGATGATTAGACATGGGTAATCTGAAAGTATTTTCACTCTCAATTATGTGAATCTATCATTGAATAGGAAGAGTAGATTTTATGTCCTTACATTCATTCTGGATATTCTTAGAAATTTGATCCTGGAAATTATGATTTTTTTCTTGAACAATTCAATGATTGTTATTGAATAATTCATCCAATTTACAGATACAGAAACTAAGTCTCATAAAAATTAACAGGGTTGAGTCACAGCACTAGTGAGTGGAAGATTCAGAGCTGAATCTAGAAATGTGTATGTACTCAACTAAGTCAGTCATCACTTTTCATTGATAAAGAAGTTGTACCTAGGATTTTTAGACAGTGTTATCCAACATAGCCATGTTTTACATTTTCACTTTCAGGTTTCCAAACACTTTAATTATTTGCCTGGATTTAACCACTTGAAGTTTCATTGGACAGGAAATGGTGCTCTATACTATAAAAATGTGCACACATGTGTACGTATATGTGTAGATATTCAGCAGTAAATAATGTTCTGAATCTTTCCAAAGCTTAAATCTCAGAGAGTGTGATTCACACACCCATTTAAATATAGATGTTTAATGAAAGTGATATTTCTGGGTACTGCCATATCCATTTCTAAATACTTCAATTTTGCCTAGTTTTTTTGGAATCCTACGTGGTAGTTATTCACTAACAATTGACTTGGTACTTCCTTTCCCTCTCTCTCTCTTTCTCTGTCTATCGTCTCCTTGTTCTTAATTCATTTCCAAGGAATGTATTTTTCTTCTGGAAATTTCCAATACATGTTTTCTTGTTGAATAAAACGGGCAAATACTGAGTCCAGAGGTAATATATTAACTGCCTCAGCGTTCAACTCTAGAGGACACATCTTATATTCCAGCTTCATGATAAATTCAGAAATATTGTAAGTAGCATAAATATAATGTGGTTTCTTTCCAGCATTACTGATCTTCTCTGATAATATCTTAGAAATATCATATAGCTGAAAAGAGAACAAATTCATGACATAGTAAATGTAGGGTTTTCAAAAGTCAAGTTAACATAATTCTTCATAACTTAAATCAAGTACCACTGGTATAGAAAATTGCTAAATTCACTAGATACATATGCCTTAAACATTTTGTTTTTCATTAATTTATTCCTTCAAAAACCCAAAGAGAGCATTATCTCTGTGCCAAGTTTTTACTCTATGAAACTTTTGCTGTTACTCATATGGAAGAGCTCTTAGTGTGGTGATCATTGCTATATAATTGCATTGCTATTATAATAAATATAACTGCCAGTAGTGCTTTTGTAAGTTTTTCTTTCTTGCTTATTGCTCACATGCCTTTCTTCTTTACTTATTTATAGACATAAAGAAGCATCGAATTTGCAAATCTGTGATAATCATTATTAACTTTTTGTTTTTTTCTTGAGACAGGGTCTAGCTCTGTAGCCAGGCTGGAGTGCAGTGGTGTGACCTCGGCTCACTGCAACCTCCGCCTCCTGGGTTCAAGTGATTCTCCTGCCTCAGCCTCCCGAGTAGCGGGGACCACAGGAGTGCACCACCACGCCCAGCTATTTTCTGTATTTTTATTAGAGACGAGTTTTCATCATGTTGGCCAGGATGATCCTGATCTCTTGAACTGGTGATCCGCCCACCTTGGCCTCCCAAAGTGCTGGGATTACAGGTGTGATCCACCATGCATGGCCCTCAGCTTCTTAATTAGAACCACATTCATTGTAGGATTTCTTTTCTATCACATATTTGTTTCATCAGCTGTTTAGATGGTAGTTTGGAGGAAAAGATAGCATGTCTTTAATTGTGTTTAAAAAGCAATGTGTGAGGTTTATTGATAAATGAGAGGCCATAATGCTCAATACCAGTTATTGGTATTTTCTCCTACTTGGGAGGTTAAGTCTTCAGAATCTTCCTTACAAGTCCTTTCATTTATTAACATGATAATGACTATGATGATGAAAATAAGTAGATAAATAGATATTATATATATTTAAAATATAAAAGTATATAATTATTTAATCTTGATATATTAATAATAATAATGGATGCTTATAGCAAAATTTGAAATATCTCAGGAATGTAAAAACAATTTAACATTAGGAAATATGTTAATATGTTTTTGTTCATGTTAAACAAATTAAAGAAAATTATGGAGAAAACATATTCAGTTTGGGAGTCCGAGTCAGGTGGATCACTTGAGGTCAGGAGTTCAAGACCAGCCTCTCCAACATGGTGAAACCTCATCTCTACCAAAAATACAAAAAAAGTTAGCCAGGCATAGTGGCTCAGGCCTGTAATCCCAGCTACTTGGGAGGATGAGGCAGGAGAATTGCTTGAACCTCGGAGGCAGAGGTTGCAGTGAGCTGAGATTGTGCCACTGCACTCCAGCCTAGGTGACAGAGCGAGACTCTGTCTCCAAACTAAAAAACAAACAAAAAAAATTCAACAAAATCCAATATCCATTCATAATAAAACTCAGCAAACTAGCTGTATATGGAAATTTCTTAAACTCAAGAAAGTTGTCATTTCAGATATCATTTTTAATTATGGCCTTTTCTTCAAAATTAAGAAAAATTAAACTCATTGTAACAGCTTCTATTCAATATTCAAACAAGAAGTCCTACTGTATAAGTAAAAAGTAAGAAATATATTTCCATATTTGGAAATTATATGAGTGAAATAGAAAAATTATAATATTGATCATGGATTTCAGCAGTATTTCTGAGCACAAAATCTACATATAAAAGACATTGCATTGCTATAGACCAGCAACAATTAGAAAATATAATAACAGTAATAACAGTAATTAACAAACAAATTAAGATAAAAAATCATGTTCAGGAATATGGATATGAAAATTCCACAGTGAATTTTTTAACGCAATATCATAGACCGTCACAATGCAATTGATATAAAAAAATATGAGGGTCAAGGTTACCCTAGATAATTGTGAAGAAGAATAACATGAAAATACTAGTTAACTAACTATGGAAACTATAGCAATTTAAGATAATGTTATTAACACAGGGACAGACAAGCCAATAGATATAATCAAGAACCTAGAAATTTACCCATTTAATATGAAAACCATATCTATGAAAAAGGTGGCATTATATATTGATGGTAAATACTGAGCCCTAACACTGTAAAGTAAAAAACAAAGACTTAGTATCTGTATTGGCCTAATCTGAATGTAACAAAAATTATTTGAAGTGATTAAAAAGTCTATTTCTTGGCCGGGCACGATGGCTCATGCCTGTAATCCCAGCACTTTGGGAGGCTGATGGGGGTGGATCACCTGAGGTCAGGAGTTTGAGACCAGTCTGCCCCAGCAGGACAAAACCCCATCTCTACTAAAAATACAAAAAATTAGCTGGGTGTGGTGGTGGGCACCTGTAATCCCAGTTACTCAGGAGGCTGAGGCAGGAGAATCACTAGAACCCAGGAGGCAGAGGTTGCAGGGCGGCGAGGTTGCGCCACTACGCTTGAGCCTGAGAGACAAGAGCAAAACTCTGTCTCAAACAAACAAACAAACCAAAAACACTCTATCTCTTTTTTTGTTGTTTAAAACAAATACATAGATATTAAAATTACTAGTTTTTTGGAAGTCATTTTAATACTTAATAACAACTCTATAGAACTCATGGCCTTATTTTATGAAAGGAGTCATTACCTTTTCAACACTGATTAAATATGTTTAAGGACTACAGGTACCTTCAGTAATTTTCTTTTATGCAAATAATATTGTTCTAGGAAAAATATCAATGTAATAAAAATTTCCCATAGTTTTGGAATAAATTTCTAAAATGTTTTATTTTTTCTCAGTCTGTGCTTAGGTCACTTTTGTCATTCAAAATATCGATTGTATTTTCTCTAGTTCATCCTAATGTTTTTTCCATTTTATTAATTTTGTGAAGAACCAAATTTTTGCTTTATAGTTCCTCTTCATTATAAGTTTGTTTCTTATTTCTTTACACTCTGTTCCTTTTTTCTACTAACAACTCTATTGTATTTCAGTTTATTCTGTCATATTTATTTTTATTTCTAGTAAAATTTTCTAGCTTTATTCTTTAGGATATAATTACTTAAGATTCTAAATTTTCCTTGAAGCACAACTTTAACTTTCATTCTACAATTTTTATATAAAGTATTTATATTATTTACATGTTTAGTTAAAATGTATCCTTTAAAATGTATGCTTAAAGGTGCATAGTTCCAAATATAAAAAATTGTTGAAGTTCTTTTTAAACTAAATGTCAAATTTATATTGTAGTCACAGAGGACTGTGTGATATAGATTTTTAAATTTTTCCTAATACTTATTGTATGCAAGATCACAGAGTACAATTTTAGGAATATTCTATGCTTGAAATACTGGCTATCTTGATTACTACATGATATGGTTTGGCTGTGTTCCCATCCAAATCTCATCTTGAATTGTAGCTCCCATTATCCCCATGTGTTGTGGGAGGGACCTGGTGGGAGATAATTAAACCATGGAGGTTGTTTCCTCCATACTGTTCTCATGGCAGGGAATAAGTCTCATGAGATCTGATGGTTTTATAAAAGGGACGTTTATTGCTTTGATTTCATTCTCTCTGCCTGTCACCATGTAAGACGTTCCTTTCACCTTCCATGATGGTTGTGAGTTTTCCCCAGTCACGTGGAACTGTGAGTCTATTAAACCTTTTTCTTTATAAATTATCCAGTCTCAGGTATGTCTTTATCAGCAATGTGAAAACTAATAGAGTTAATTGGTACCAGTAGAGTGAGGCGATGTTGTAGAGATACCTGAAATTGTGGAAGTGACTTTGGAACTCGGTAAGGGGCAGAGGAGGTTGAACAGTTTGGAGGACTCAGAAGAGGACAGGAAGACGTGGGAAAGTTTGAAACATTTAGGGACTTGTTGAATGGCTTTGACCAAAATGCTGATAGTAATATGGACAATAAAATCCAGTCTGAGGTGGTCTCAGATGGAGATGAGGAACTCGTTGGGAACTAGAGTAAAGGAAAATCTTGCGAAGTGTTAGCAAAGAGATTGTTTTACCTTTCATTTAATCGTATTTTTAATCAATGATTAAATCAATGATTAATGATTAAAAATTATCAAATGATTAAAGACAAAAAAACAATTTTTTGTCTCCAAGTACATTTTCTCTGATGCTAATATAAGTGCAATTGTTTTAGGTTAGTATTTGCTTGGTGTAGCTTTTTCTGTTCTTTTATTTTCAACTTTACTGTTTTCAAGATTTCTTGCTACATTCTCTTATTGGAAGCAAATATATTGTTTTTTTCTTTTACTATGTTAGTTTGGGGTTTGTAATTGGAACTTCTACATGATATTGATTATGATTTCTAATAGACCTTCTAATGATCATATTTCAATCTTGCTCTATACCATGATTTTTCTATACTCTTTTTTCTTTTTCTAGGTCTTCTTTTCACGGTTTATCTTAATTTCATTGTTTCCTTATGTTAGTCTGGCAGTTAAATAATCTATTTTTGTTCTTTTAGTGGTTATCACTAAAATTTTAAAATACATAATATCCCTTAAAATTAAAATTAATTAACATATTTGGAGTCCCCTTTCTTTTTTTTTTATACTCTATATTTGCCAAGCTTTATTAATTTAAATATACATATATATATATTTTTTTTTAAGCAAAAGAAGAGTACAGCCAATCTTGGATTTGGATAACACAGAGGTCTTATTTATCTCTGTGATATAAACCTTGTTAAAGTATTTTTTTTTTTTTTTTTATACTTTAAGTTCTAGGGTACATGTGCATAACGTGCAGGTTTGTTACATATGTATACTTGTGCAATGTTGGTGTGCTGCACCCATCAACTCGTCAGCACTTTCAAACAACACATGGGGCATAGAATCTTTTAATGTATGATCACTCGACTCCACTTTATTATACTTCGGCATTGATTTATGCCAAATCATTATATTCTCTGCAATGTACTAATATTTCTGTTTTCTTCTCATATATCTTTGGAAGGTGATTCAATGATATGAGTGAAGCCTATGTGACTAGAATAACTACCTTTACAAAGGAGATCCTAGAGATCTAGCTAGTCATTTCCACCCTGTTGTGAGGACACAATTAGAAGGCTCTATGAACCAGAAATTAGTCCTTATGAGACACCAAATCTATCAGAGTCTTAATCTTGGAATTCCCAGACTCTGGAACTGTAAGAAGTAAACTTCTGTTGTTTATAATCTGGCCAGTTCATGGAATATAGCAGCAAGAACAGACTAAGATGATCTCTAAAACACTTCTTGTTTTCACTTTATTATAAAGTTAAGACTTATATAACATTCCCCATGTGTTTACTAATTTAGTTGCTCATCTTCTTGTGCTATAGGCTCTTGTTAAGATATCATATTCATATTCTTCTTTGTGAAGTATGTCATTAGAAATTGTTTAATTAGAGCTAGTTTATCACAGCCTTTTTGGTTTGTTTTCAAGATTTCTTTATTTCACCTTTATTGGTAAAAGGTAATTTTGGGGGATATAAAATAGGGGTTGCAGTCATTGCTTCTCAGATTTTTAAAGCCATTTATATACTTTTATATTTTTACTATGGCTAAGTGAGTTATCAGTTTCTAATTGTTTTGGTTTTAAAAAATTTTTTATTTCATTTTGTTAGTCTTTTTATGTTATGGAGTTTTACTATTATGTAAATAAATATTTGTTTCTTTTTATTTTTCTTGCTTCAGATTTTCAAAACTTTCTGAACCTGAAAAATTATGCCTTTCAATAATTCTGGAAAATGTTCAGTCATTCTGTTTTCTTCTCATGGCACACTAAATAGACATGTGCCACATTTCATATATGTTAACCACTTTCTAATAGTTGCCATTCTATATTTATTAAATTATATTCAGTGTAATTTCTTCAAATTTATCTTCTAGCTCCCTACTTCTCTCTTTTGCTATGTCGGCTGTTCAGTTCATCTTTTTTATTATTTTAATGATGATTTTCTTTATTTCTACATCTAGTTAAAGATTTTTTAAATATATTGTATTTTAGTTATATTATCTTATTTTCTCAGAAGTGTAGTATCTTTAAACTTTTAAAATACTGCAACAATTTGTACCTCAGTTTCCAATTAGTTAAAGTAAATTAAAATACATTTTGTTCCAATAATTACATTAACTGAAGCTTTTGCCTCTTCCCACGGTGAATTTTTAATTTGAAGTTTGGATTTGGAGCTCAAATCCAAACTCAAATACAAAGCTGTTTGATACAGCTTTATCTTTAAGAACATTGAAACACACAGGTTTAGAATGAGTCCTTTCAGATTCTCAAGAGTACCCAATATGATTATTTTAAATTAATTTCACAGACTGAGGTTTGAAAAAAAAAAAGCTATTAGTAAAAGTTGCATCTTTAAATCTGTAATTAATAATTCCTGGATAGAAAAATTCTCCTCCTAACCCATTCTCAGGAATTTTGGCTGAAACAAAATGTTTACTTTTTTTTTCTTCTTTTGCTAGTAGTGTAACTTTTTTCCCTGTCCATCCATTTACTAAGATGCAGCTCTTTAATTGTCCTATTAATCTCACTGGAACTCTAAATGTTGACTCTTAAGCCCTTTGGCTATTAAAAGCAAGCCTCTTACTTACTATAACTGGCAAATATCTATAGACTATCTTTAGTTTCAGCTTGAACTTACTATCACAGATTCTACCCCACTAATATTTCAGGCTTCAACCCTTGTTTTTTTCTGAACACTTATTGTTTTTCTTATTTACGTCAGAGCTCCGTTGATTAGGTTATTGTATAATACTTCTACATATTTTATTTGTTCTATCTTCTTAACACTTGCAGAAAAATTTAGGCATTATTTAACTTCAAAATATTAACATTTTATTCTAACATATTTTGAGGTTAATACTATCATTACACTTATTTTAACTAACCGAAAACTGAGGTACAAATGTTAAAAACAACTTATGCAGTATCATACACCTTATAAGTGGCACAGGTAGAATTAAAACAGGCATTCTAGTTTGAGAATCATCATTCTCAATTTTTAGACTGCATTTCTGTGTTAGGCCAGTTTTGCTTTACTATGAAGAAATACCCAAGACAATTATTTCTGTTTTTATCTTTAATTTTTTTAATTATTCTTTCTTCTGTTTTTATGCCTCTTTAACTGAATCTTGGCTTATTTCTGTCTTTTCTACATTTTCACTAGAAAAGAATGCATTACAAAAGACTATGTGTCTCAGAACATATTTGGGCGTATCTAGTAAATGTTGAAAGTAAGATAACTTTCTAAATAGTCTCCTGTTCTTAATATCCTCCTCTGTTTGTGATTGCCTCAATCCACTCTCATCAATTTAGGAAGGAATTATTATAAATTATGGATAATTGAAATAAATCCATAGGAACTTCAAAAATTAACTTTCTTCATAATCGTATAGAAAATAAGCTGTAGATTTTCTAGAATAGTCTGTTTAAAGTATTCTGCCTTTCTGCCTTGCTATCTTTTTTTTTTTGAGATGGAGTCTCGCTCTGTCGCCCAGGCTGGAGTGCGCTATCTTACCATATAACTATGCATCTAGATTTTAATTCAAGAAATATATTCACTAATCTTACAGAGTCAATGAAAGATGAACCCAGCTCTGGCACTCAAGCCCTGTCAATAGAGTTTAAAATCCATAAAAATTGAAAGTACTATTCATTTTTTTGCCTTTCATATATATTATATATATATATATATATATGGAATAATTTGGTTATAACCAACTTTATAATGGTTTCCAAACCAGAGCAAATTAAAACTTTTGATATTAATGACTTTACTTAATGCTTTTAAAGGAAAATTGAGAAGTATCTGTTCATATCCTTTGCCCACTTTTTGATGAGGTTGATTTTTTTGTGTAAATTTGTTTAAGTTCTTTGTAGATTCTGGAAAAAAGACATTTATGCAGCCAACAGACACATGAAAAAATGCTCACCATCACTGGCCATCAGAGAAATGCAAATCCAAACCACAATGAGATACCATCTCACATCAGTTAGAATGGTGATCATTAAGAAGTCAGGAAACAATAGGTGCTGGAGAGGATGTGGAGAAATACGAACACTTTTACACTGTTGGTGGGACTGTAAAGTAGTTCAATCACTGTGGAAGACAGTGTGGCAATTCCTCAAGGATCTAAAACTAGAAATAACATTTGACCCAGCCATCCCATTACTGGGCATATACCCAAAGTATTATAAATCATGCTGCTATAAAGACACATGCACATGTATGTTTATTGTGGCACTATTCACAATAGCAAAGACTTGGAACCAACCCAAATGCCCATCAATGAATGATAGACTGGATTAAGAAAATGTGGCATATATACACCATGGAATACTATGCAACCGTAAAAAAAGGATGAGTTCATGTCCTTTGTAGGGACATAGATGAAGCTATAAACCATCATTCTGAGCAAACTATTGCAAGGACAAAAAACCAAACACCGCATGTTCTCACTCATAGGTGGAAATGGAACAATGAGAACACTTGGACACAGAGTGGGGAACACCACACACCGGTGTCTGTTGTGGGGTGGGGGCAGGGGGAGAGATAGCATTAGGAGATATACCTAATGTAAATGATGAGTTAACGGGTGCAGCACACCAATATGGCACATGTATACATATGTCACAAACCTGCATGTTGTGCACCTGTACCCTAGAACTTAAAGTATAATAAAAAATGAAAAAAAAGGAAAATTGAAAGATTAATCACTCTAAAATTGAACTATTCACAAAGGTAAAAATTATTAGATTTCAAATGAGCATTCCATTATAGGTTCTTCTGCTGGTCCTATCCACAAGTATTTGGAAATTTTCTTTATACCTTAGGGTTAGGATCTTATTGACATATTCAACTAGTTCTACAAATCTGTAGCATGCTGATTTCTGCTTGCTAGAATCAGTCTAAAGTTAGCAGATTTGCCACTTAGTAAGTTAATCCCTTCATACATTAAAAGTTCTCAGGTAGTGTGATACATTTGAATATCAGATTAGATATTCTCATGTTATGAGTCTTTTTGGACTTTGGAGACAATGAATTCATCCTGTGGGCGTGCTACTCCTGCCCATTTACCAAACGGCCTAAAAAGCTGCTAGTTTTGAGTGGGGCCCAGAACAAGAGAAGGCTCTGCAGCAGATCTAAGCTTCTGTGAAAGCTATCCTGCCCATTCGTCCACATGATTCAGCAGATCCAGTGGTGCTTAAAGTAGCAGATAGGGATGCTGTTTGGGATCTTTATTATATACTTACAGATGAGCCATTGAGCCCTTTAGAATTTTGGAGCAAAATTTTCTCATCCTCTGTATATAACTACTTTCCTTTTGAGAAATAGCTTTTGGACCAGTACTGGGCCTAGTGGAGACTGAATGTTTAACCACGGACCACCAAGTGACCTGAGCTTTTCATCATGAACTGGGATTTAGCCCACCAAGCAATAAAGTTGGGCGTACACTGCAGCACTCCATCATCAAATGGAAGTGTTATATACACAATTATGCCCAAGCAAGCCCTGAAAACACAAGTAAGTTATGTGAAGAAGTGGCTCAAATGTTCATGGTCCTCATTCCTGCTACACTGACTTCTATCTCTCAGCTTGCACCTATGGTCTTCTGGGGAGATCCCTATAATCAGTCGACGTGGATGAGAAGACTTCAGCTTGGTTTACAGATGGTTCTTATGAAGGCACCACCCAAAAGTGGCAACTGCAGTACTACAGCCCCTTTCTAAGACATTCCTGAAGGATGGTGGTGAAAGTAAGTCTTCCCAGTCAGAACTTCAAGAACACTTGGTTGTCCATTTGGCTTGCAAGAGAAGTAATCAGACGTATACTAATTATACACTGATTTATGAGCTGTAGCCAATGGTTTGACTGAATGGTCAGGTACTTGGAAGGAACATGATTAAAAAATTGATGACTCTGAATGTTCTGCACATGTATCCCACAAATTAAAGTAAAATTTAAAAAAAAAGATGACAAGGAAGTCTGAGCAAGAGGTATTTGGATAGACAACTCTGAATGGACAAAAATTATAGCAATACTTGTGTCTCACGTGAATGCTCACCAAAGTGTGACCTAAGTAGAGGAGGATTTTAATAATCAAGTGGATAAAATGACGCATTTCATGAATACCAGTAAGATTTTTTTTTCTAACTACCCCTGTTATCGACCAATGGACTCATAAAGTGGCCATGGTGGTAGGAATGGCAATTATGCATGGGCTCAGCAACATGGATTCCCACTCACCAAGTCAACCTAGATATAGCCACTGCTGAGTGCTCAATATGCCAGCAGTAGAGAACAACACTGAATCCTCAATATGACACCATTCCCTGGGGTGATCAGCCAGTTGGTGGCAGTATGATTGCATTAGAATGCTTCTATAATGAAAAGGGCATAACGTGCAGGTTTGTTACATATGTATACTTGTGCCATGTTGGTGTGCTGCACCCATCAACTCGTCAGCACCCATCAATTCATCATTTAT
>NW_012115488.1:10855634-10871480 GCF_000951035.1 Colobus angolensis palliatus | reverse complement strand
CTCTCCCTTTGTTCATCCATGGGATTTAATCATAAACTTACATTGTTTGAATATAGTTTCACTAATTATGAAATATGATCAGTTTGGACAATTACATGAAATGTCAAATAGAAATATCCCAGATCTGGCATCAGTGTTACTGATATCAAATGGTTATAAATCAGTGTTCTAGTAATGTTTAATGTACCCTCAACACTTTTGCAAAAACCCAAAACATTTTATTTTAATCAAAAAGAAAACAAGGTATGTCACCGATGAAAATGACATACATATTTTTGTGCTTATTATTTAAAGAAAGGAGAAACATCTGAAATCTGTTTGCTAACTACAGTATAATACAAATTAGCCTGCAGGCACCGTGTGTGCCGTACCCTGTCTGCTTGCCAGCCCTGCTTAGTCCCAACGTATTAATGAGCAAGTGCAAGTATTTGAACAATCAGCATTTCTGCATTTGCATGCAAACTCTCATGCTGTGTAATTATACACAGAGCTGGCACTCAAATTAATTAAAGCTGATTTTTCTGTGACTGCAAACTGGTCATATCCTCAGCTTTGCCTTCCTATGAAGTCATCATTCTACATTCAACGTGACACTCTGTCCCCGGCATTCTTAGTAATGCTAATGTTCGACAATTGTGAATCCAGCAATATTTTAGAGAGCAGCTGACAATGACTGGCTGTTCTTATGCTTTTCCTCTCCTATCTTTCCCCCTTCTGGTATAAAGGACAGCTTTTGAACACTTGCTTTATAATTATCTCAAATACTAATGCAAACAAATTACATATATTGTTTCAGTGGGTTCCCTCCCCTCTTTTATGACTCCACCCATTTGATTAGAGCTTACAAACAATTTATCAAACTTTAAAAATTTGTTTATTTGATGCCAAGAAACAATTAGTTGTGATGGTTTTAGTCTTAATTTTGAAAAGGCTTTAACAAATGATGTTTTATTTTAAGAAATAAAGATCTCATAATTCAAAATCAGGGAGATTAGGAAAGAAAGAAGCAGCAATGACTGCTAGATTCAATTAAGACTTTTTGAATCCTCATCAAACACAATGGACTTGAAACGGAGACTATTATTTGCCAGAGAGATCCATAAATGTTAACTTCTAGGACAGAAGGCTTTCCTCAACTCTTTCACAAAAAGCCATCTCCTTTGGTTTCTCTGTTCCTCTGAAGGAACTGTTCCTGTGACAATTCTTTTGAAAAGACATCTTCAGAGCAATTAAGATGTCATTATGATTCTCTTTTCATAAATTTAAATCTCTGAATAAAAGTGGCTACTAAAACATCATCATGTAGGGCCTTGGGAGATGAGCTGCTTTGACATTTTCCTCTGAAATCACCTGTTACCACATAAGCACAGCTCACTGTCTTCCTCATTTCTCTGCATTTCATTAGCCAGAAACTGTGCCGACAGTTATTGCAGGGGCTGGCTATCTCTTTTTAGAGCAGGCACTAGACAATTCTATCCCTCAAGTTCAAGATCCTGAAATACACTGGCGACATTGCCCTAGTAATCTACATTTGAAAGGGAAGATGGAGTAGTAGGAGATTTCTTTATACTCTGACTTTAATGATCAAACAAAGAGATATAATTGCCCTTACCTTATCAGTTGTAATGCTGGATCCACATAGAACACAGTTATCAAGCTCCCTTCAAATTCCAACTGGCAAACAAGTGAGAAAAGAGTATTGAGCCTTTTCCAGAGAGGCTCCTAAGGAAATCACAGTCACAACGCTATTAAGATCCCAAGCCTGCCCTTCTGTGTTTCGTCAGGAATTTCCTAAGCAGACAGGTGTCATATTGGCATGAATTTTGTTGCCAGGTACATTTTAAAAGTTGGGCGTGGCTGTGATCAGGTAGCCAGTTCCACCTGTCTCTAAACCCTCATAACCTCCATTGCTTTCAATATTTTGCTCAAGTACCCAGTGACTTCATGATTTACCCACGCACTGGGCCCGACTGACTGAGGTGTGGGAACAGTATCGAGTTAAGCAGCACCGTCATTGTAGTACACAATGCTCATTGCTACTGGCAAATACCTATTTGCTGAATCAGGATTGGGCTGCAGTGAGCAGGACTGGGCTGTTCTACAGCTTTCTGTTTGTTTCCTTTTTAGAATCACCCTCTTCTAATTAAATCTAACCATTTAACAAAAATAGGCTCTTTCTTTATTCCTGTCTTAAAAATATACCTTTATTTAAACATAGAGAATTACTGTATTTTCACCTTTTCTAAAGCAACTGTTTGCAAAACAAAAGGCAGAGGGAGAAAATAAAATCAGAGTTCTCAAACAATCAAAATGAACATCGCTGTGTATGTTGTATGTTGCACATTTTGCTTTTAAATTTTCTGATAGCAAATCAGATACATCTGTTAGTTATGATCCTTTTACTTCTTCTGAAGAGAAAAGGATAATAGGAGAAGCATTAAGAAAACTTCTTAAGGAAAGGGAATCATTTTTGCTCCCTAAGGAGCAGTAGACAATTAATTTATTTTATTGTTGTTTGTGGTATTAAAAAAAAGTCGGTTGGCTACATATCTCTTTATAGTTATGTATGTAAATGGAATTCAGGTATTGAAGAAGCAAGACAAGATTTTAGAAACATGCTAAAATTATATGTATTATTTGTCATGCAAGTATAACATGATCAAAACAAAGTATAAAAAATATAGGGCTAAATAGATGGAAAGCACATGCATTTGACTTATAATTTCAACCCATTTTGTCAATGTACTGTACTCTAGAGGTGGGATTTTAATTCTCTCAGACCCTTGATTCCTTAATGACGTTTAAATCAAGTAAACTATGCTATTTTTAGATTGATTTGTTCTCCAATATCAAAGTTTCGTCCAATATCTCTCCCAAGCAAAAATTTCTTACAAAATATTGCCTTTGCTTCAACTTGCCCATCATCTAGCACAAGACTGACATGTAATGAGTTCAATAAATATTTACTCAGTAAAAAAAAAAAAAAAAGAAAAAAAAAGAAAGACATTTTGTCTTTTCACTGCTTTGTTTATTATTAATAAATGACTATCACTATTTGTGGAAAAAAAAAAAAAGGGCAATGTTTTGTTTCACTAGAATAGACACTTAGGCCAGACGTGGGTTAGCCTTCCCTGCACACAATATTTCTGCCAAAAGCACCATCTGTAGACTTACAGGACTTACCCACCATTATGGTATTCCACACAGCATTGCTTCTGATTGAAAACTGCCTTCATAGCAAATGAAGTATGGCAAGGACCCTATACTCTTGGTATTCATTGGTCCTACCGTGTTTCCCATCATCCTAATGCAGCTTAATGACAGAAAGGTAGAATGTGGAAAAGAGCTTCATTAAAAAGATGCAACCTAACAAGCTGACAGAGGTGGACTTGTGATGGCTAATGTTATATTTCAACTCGGCTGGGCCATGGTGCCCAGATACTTGGTCAAATATTATTCTGCATGTTTTCGTGAAGGTATTTTTCAAATAAGATTAACATTTAAATCTGTGGATTTTGAGTAAAGCAGATTGTCTTCCATCATGTGTGTGGTTTTCATCCAATCAGTTAAAGTCCTCAGTAGAATAAAGAATGACCTCCCAGAATAAGAAGGAATTTTCTAAGCAGACTGCTTTCGAACTGGAATCGCAACTCTGAATCTCCAGCGTGCTGGTCTACCCTGCAGATTTTGAATTTACCAAACTTCTGCAATTGTGTGAACAAATTCTTTAAAATAACTTGCTCTCTCTCTCCTTCTTCTGCTCCTGATTCTGTAATTCTGGTTCTCTGGAGAACCCCTAACTACTGCAGATTTTCATAATCATAATTAAGAACACATTAGAATAACTTCTAGAATTAATTTAAAAATCAGATTATTCATTCCAACAGTTTGTAGTAAGTAAAAAAAAAACACAGACAGTATTCAAGTATTTTATCTGTAAAGCCCTAACAGGTGCATGTGTAAGTCATGAAAAAAGAAAATGACATCTTAATGCATAAAATTGCAAAAGTATATTCTTCCTAATTTGATCAGCTTCTAATTATTTGAGATGAATAAGAAAAAATGAACCAGAGGTCAGGTACATACATTTCTCACACATATAATGCATTTTAACATCTTTAATTATTCTAAATATTTATCTTTATTCTAATGCTTAAGATAAGAAGTTGATTTCTGCAGTTTTAATAAAAGGGAAATTTTTTTTGTGATTGGTTGTGATCAATATTTTGCCTGCATAGTTATGGCTTTCTTTGAAATGACACTTAAGAAGATTCAGAAAATAAAATACATATTACTTTGACTCTATATATATTACAAAAACAATTTAGAGGTTTTCCTTTTAAGAATTCCTTGTATCACAAAATAACTTGTAATTGGCAAAATTTGTATTATTGAATTTAGTTAGATATATGAGCTGAACTAGAAAACTATCATCAAGAACTGCTTTAGTGATGGACTAAATGACCTTTGTAGGAAAAACAGGGGGATTGTTATCTATAGAACAAAAGTCACGGATTTAGAGATATTAGCTAACTTGGCCAGGTTTTCCCACTATGGAAGTGAAAGGACCACTTGGCCGGGTGCGGTGGCTCAAGCCTGTAATCCCAGCACTTTGGGAGGCCGAGACGGGCGGATCACGAGGTCAGGAGATCGAGACCATCTTGGCTAACACGGTGAAACCCCGTCTCTACTAAAAAATACAAAAATCTAGCCTGGCGAGGTGGCGGGCGCCTGTAGTCCCAGCTACTCGGAGGCTGAGGCAGGAGAATGGCGGGAACCCGGGAGGCGGAGCTTGCTGAGATCCAGCCACTGCACTCCAGCCTCAGCGACTGACCGAGACTCCGTCTCAAAAAAAAAAAAAAAAGGACCACTTAAACTTGTGACTTATTAGGAGGAAAAAAAAAACCAACAACAAAAAACAACAACAATCCTTAGGACATACAAGAGAATAAACTATGGTTTCTGTCCACATTAAGCTTATAGTCCACTGTGGCACACAAGATATGTAGATAGTGCAATTTAATGTAATCTAAAATGGTATCAGTAAAGAAATATGATACACACATACACACATACAGGCATACCTTGGAGATTTCATGAGTTTGGGTCCAAACCACTGCAATAAAGTGAATATAGCAATTCAATATTCAATATGTCAATAAAGCAATTAACGAAGTTTTTTTGTTGTTGTTGTTCCCCAGTGCATATATAAATTGCATTTACACTATAGTCTATCAAGGGTGCAATAGTATTACATCAAAAAATGTACATACTTTAATTTAAAAACGCTTGATTGCTAAAAAATGCTAACAATTATTTGGACCTTCAGAGGGTCAGAATCTTTTCACTGGTAGAAGGCCTTGCCTCAATGTTGATGGCTCCTCACTGATCAGATTGGTGATTGCTGAAGGTTAGGGTGACTGGGACAATTTCTTAAAACAAACAATGAAGTTTGCTGCATCAACTGACTCTTCTTTTTATGAAACTTTTCTCTGTAGGATGCAATGCTGTTTGATAGCATTTTACTCACAGTAGAACTTCTTTCAAAATTGGATTCAATCCACTCAAAACCTGCCACTGCTTTATCAACCAAGTTTGTGTAAAATTCTAAATCTTTTATTGTCATTTCAGCAATATTCATAGCATCTTCATCATGAGTAGATTCCATCTCCAGAAACTATTTTTGTTGTTCATCCATAAGAAGTAACTCCTCATCTATTTAATTTTTATCATGAGATTGCAGCAATTCAGTCACATTTGCAGATTCCACCTCTATTTCTAGTATTCTTGCTCTTTCTACCACATCTGCAGTACTTCCTCCACTGAAAGGTTGAACCCTTCAAAGTCATTCATGAGGGCTGGATCAGTTTCTCCCAAACTCCTGTTAATGCCAATATTTTGACCTCCTCCCACAAATCACAAACATACTTAATGGTACCTAGAATGATAAATTATTTCCAGAAGGTTTTCAATTTACTTTTCACACATCTACCAGAGGAATCCATATCTATGGCAGCTATGGTCTTATGAAATATATTTCTTATATAACAAGACTTGAAAGTCAAATTCCTCTTAATCGATGGGTTTCAGAATAAATGTGTTATCACACATGAAAACACCACCACCCTCCTTGTACATGTCTATCAGAGCTCTTGGGTCATTAGTTGCATACCTAATGAGCAGTAAGATTTTGAACATAATCTTTTTTTTCTGAGCAGTAATTTTCAACAGTGGGCTTAAAATATTCAGCAAATTATGCTATAAACAGATGTGCCGTTATCCAGTCTATGTTCTATCCATGGAGCATAAGTAGAAATTCATCATAATTCTTAAGGGTCCTAAGCTTTTCAGAATGGTAAATGAACATTGGCTTCAAGTTAAAATCATGAGCTTCATTAACTCCTAACAAAGCAGTCAGTCTTTTTCAGCTTTCAAGCCAGGCATTGACTTCTCCTCTCTCACTATGAAAGTCCTAGATGTCATCTTCTTCCAGTAGAAGGCCGCTTCATCTACACTGAAAATACATTGTTTAGTGTAGCCACTTTCATCAATGATCTTAGCCAGATCTTCTGGATAATGTGCTGCAGCTTCTGCAGCAGGACTTGCTGCTTCACCTTGCACTTTCAGGTTCTGGAGATGGCTTCTTTTCTTAAACTTCATTCTATTTGTCCATTCTTACACTGCTACAAAGAACTACCTGAGACTGTGTAATTTATAAAGAAAGGAGGTCTAATTTACTTACAGTTCTGCAGGCTTAATGGGATGAATAACTGGGAGGCCTCATGAAACTTACTATCATGGCAGAAGGTGAAGAGGAAGCAAGGACCTGCCTCACATGGCAGCAGGAAAGAGAGAGAGAGAACAAAGGAAAGTACCACACACTTCCAGCGGGATCTCTTGAGAACTCACTATTATGAGAACTCTGATATGGTTTGGCTCCTGTCTCCATCCAAATCTCATCTCGAATTCTAATCCACACATGTCAAGGAATGGATCTTTTGGGAGGTAACTGGATCATGGGGACAGTTTCCCTGATGGTGTTCTCATGATAGTGAGGGAGCTCTCACAAGATCTGATGGTTTAAAAATAGTTTTCCTTGAAATTTCTCTCTCCTGTTGCCTTGTGTAGAAGGTGCCTGCTTTTCTTTTACCTTCCATCATGATTGTCAGTTTCCTGAGGCCTCCGCAGGCACGCAGAGCTGTGAGTCAATTAAACCTCTTTTGTTTATAAATTACCCAATCTCGGGTAGTATTTTTCTTTTTTTTTTTTAAGACAGAGTCTCCGCCACCCAGGCTGGAGTGCAGTGGCGTGATCTCGGTTCACTGCAAGCTCCGCCTCCCGGATTCACGCCATTCTCCTGCCTCATTCTCCCTGAGTTGCTGAGACTACAGGTGCCCGCCAACACACCCGACTAATTTTTTGTATTTTTAGTGGAGAGGGGTTTTCCCGATGGTCTCTATCTCCTGACTTTGTGATCCACCCGCCTCGGCCTTCCAAAGTGCTAGGCTTACAGGCGTGAGCCATCGCGCCCAGCCATCTCAGGTAGTATCTTGATAGAAGTGTGAAAATGGACTAATGCAAACAGAAAGGGGAAATTCTGACCCCATGATCCAATCACCTACCTCGTGATCCCTCCTCCAATTCAACATGAGATTTGGGCAGGAACATACATCCAAACCGCATCACTCATGAACCACATCCTCTGCAATGGACTGAATGTTTACAAGTTCTCTTTAAACTTTTTTCTAGTTTTTGTCTTTTCTTCTACAGCTTCCTCACTTCTCTCAGCCTTCATAAATTGAAAGGATATAGGGTCTTACTCTGGATTAGGGCTTGGCTTAAGGAAATGTTGTGGCTGTTTTGATCTTCTATCCAGATCGGTTAAATTTTCTCCATATCAGCTTTAAAACTTTTATTTTCTCATCATTTGTGTGTTCACTGGAGTATCACTTTCAATTTCCTTCAAAAACTTTTCCTTTGCATTCGCAACTTGGCTGTTTGGTGCAAGAGGTCTAGCTTTCAGCCTGTCTCACCTTTCAACATGCTTTCTTCACTAAGATTAATCATTTTTAGCTTGTGACTTAAAGTGAGAAGCACATGACACTTCCTTTTACTTGACCTCTCAGAAGCCATTGTAGGGTCATTAATTGGCTTAATTTCAATATCATCCTGTCTCAGGGAATAGGGAGATCTGAGGAGATGGAGAGTGGTGGGGAAACAGCTGGTCAGTGGAGCAGTCTGAACACACACATCATTTATTGACTGATTAAGCTCATCATCTTATATGGGTACTGTTGGTGGTACCCGAAATAATTATAATAGCCACACCAAAGATCACTGAACACAGATCACCACAACAGATACAATAGTAATGTTTGAAATAATTTTGAGAATTACCAAAATGTAACACAGAGAGATGAAGTAAACACATGCTGTTGGAAAAATAGCACCAACAGACTTATTTCATGCAGGGTTGTCACAACCTTCAGTTTGTAAAAAACACAAATTTGTGTGTGCAATAAATCTGTGAAGTGCAATAAAGTGTGTGTGTGTGTGTATATACATACATATATACAATATAAATATATATGTATATACACACACATATATACACAATGTAAATGCATGTGTGCTTATATGTGTGTGCATGTGTGTGTGTACATATATATACACACACATGTATATGTATATGTATATGCATATATTATTTTGTAGAGATAGTGTTTCTCCATGTTACTCAGGCTGGTCTCAAACTTTTGGGTTCAAACTGTCTACTTGCCTCAGCCACCTGAATTTCTGGGATTACAGGCATGAGCCGCTGTGCCCAGCAAGTCATTTTTTTAACAGAAGCTTTGAAGCATGAGGGGGAAATATTAGCTCTAATACTTGATGTCTTAGGACATCAGCTCGAAGAAAGAAAAAGTGAATTAAATGACAGAATTATAGAACAGTATGTTTCTTCCGAAGACCTGTATGAAATCAAAATTATGTACAGTGAGTATCCATTTTATAATCACGGAAAATAAATACTTATTTACTAAATAAAAATTATGAACTTGGGACTTCTGTTTCCAGCTATGACAATGCTAATGGTACTGGACTTTCCCTCTTTCTATAAATAACTAGGAACAGGACAAAAAATATGAAACCACTGCTTTATGACTTTATACAATAGACAGTGACGGACTATGATCCCCAAGAGTAGGAAACAAAAAATATGTTATATACAGTTTCATCAACTTTTTCTCTGGTGGCATGTTTTGGACTGTGGTGCACAGAGAAGAAAGAAAAGTAGAACACTATGTTCAAAAAGTTGGTAACCTAGGCACCGCAGATTGAGAAAGCGGAGGGGGCTTGATTTTGTTAGTCGGACCATTGCAGACAAGTGAGCTGTGCAAGAAAAAAGACCCATAAGTCTACTGATCTGCCTTTGATTCTGGCTGAATAATCAGCAGTATATTTGTAAGATGAAACTCCATGACTCTGGGCACAGAACACCTACTGAATACATGTCTGCAGAATAATTCTCAGGAATCACTCAGAGCTGGGACACATACATGATCTGACACAGTGAGTGGAGCGAGCTTGAAGAAGACCAGAGATTTCACTAGAGATCCCTGCAGGATCAAGCTTCAATAGTAGAACTAAATTAGCCCTAAATAGTAGAACTAAAGTAAATGTGATTCTAGATCAACCACATAATGACTAAGACCAATCCTTAAAAGTATAAAGAAGATCCATAGTAATTTAACTGCCTGCAATATAGAATGTAAACATATAACCAGGAAAAAATATCAGTCAATAGAAACAGGTCTCAAAATCACAGAGGTTATAAAATTTGCAAAGACTTTATAAAACAGCTACTATAAGTATTCTTTAAGATTAAAAGTACAAAAAAAAGTTACCAAAAAAGACAAGATATAGATGACTCAACAACAACAACAACAAAACACAATGAAACCTCTAAAACTAAAAATCTGTAATATATTAAAATTCACTGGAGGGGAAAAACAGAAGACTAAACACTGCAGAAGAGAAGATCAGTGAATATAAACATATTGTGATAAACTCTACCTAAGACAAAGCCCAGAGAGAGAGAGGGGGAGAGAATAAAGCTGAATAAGAAATAAAGAGAGTTCAGTGACTAGTGAAGTAATACCATGCAGTCTATATATCTGTAATTGAATCCCCAAAAGAGAAAATGAGAAGAGTAGGACAAATAATTAAATAAATAATTTAAAATATTTCAAAGCTTATAAAAATGATAAATCCACAGATCCAAGATATTCAAATGAACCCAGCATGATAGAAAACAAACGTGTCCAGAAACATCAATTTCTGGATTGATTTGAATTGCTGAAAACCTTTAACAAAGTTAACATCTTAAAAGAAGCCAGAAAAAAAATAGAGGTATACAATGCATATATACTTTTGATAGGTTCCTAGTTTAAATATAAAGTTGGATAATTGATAAGGTTTGGCTGTGTCCTCAGCCAAATCTCATCTTGAAGTGTAATTCCTATAATCTCCACGTGTCCTGGGGGGGGGACATCGAGGTAGGTAATTGAATCATGGAGGCAGCTACCTCCATGCTGTTCTCACGATAGCAAGAAAGTTTGCATGAGATCTGATGATTTTACAAGGGGTGTTTCCTACTCTTCACTCTGGATGTCTCCTTGCTGCTGCCATGTAAAGAGGGACATGTTTGCTTCCCCTTCTGCCATGACTGTTTTCCTGAGGCCTCCCCAGCCCTGCTGAACTATAAGTCAATTAAACTCTTTCTTTATCTTTGTATCTTTATAAATTATCCAGTCTCGGGTATTTTTTCATAGCAGCGTGAGAATGGACTAATACAATGAAACTATTTGAATAAAGACTATGAAAAGATACACTATGAAAAGATGGAACATAATATGGCACATATTAAAACCCTACAGCAATCACTGAATTATATTAGACACAGCTCTAATAAGTGAATACAGGATATAAAGTGAAGAATTTTTTAAAAATCTGAAAGAAGAAAGCAAGAAGGAGAAACATAATAAGAAAGGAAAGATAGGAATGAATGGAAAGCAACTAGAAAAAATGGTACATTTGAGCCCAAGCATATTAGTAACTATTGTAAATGCAAATCATCTAATTAATTAAACATTATAGATTCTTAGATTGGATAAAAGGCAATGCTCAACTGTATGCTGTCTTTAAGGAACACACTACAATTACAAATACAAAAAATCGTTAAAGTGAAACTATTGAAAAACACATACCACACAGATACAAATATCAAGAAAGATAGAGTAGCTATAATAACATACAAAATTGGCTTTAGAATAAGAAATATTACTGGGTGTAAAGAAGAAAATATCATAATAAGGAATCAATTAATTAAGATCAATAGCAAAACTAAATATTTACATAGGTAAAACAATGAAATATGTTTCTAATATATATCATCAGTGTGTATAGAACTAAAGAAATAGACAATTTTGTGAAAATAGAAATTATATCTTTCCTCAGTAATTGATACTAAAAGTGAATTAAAAAGTTTCAATAAGGATATAGAGAAGTAGAATTTTAAAAATTTATGACACAAAGAATTTATAAAACACTACACTCAATAACGGCAGAATGTACATTATGTGTTACTGTACTTAAAAGATTCATCAACATAAAACATGTGCTGAGTCACAAAATAATTTAATGAATTTGAACAGATTGAAATTATACAGATCATTTTCTCTAATCACTATCAAATTATGTGAGAAATAAACAAAGTAACAATGTCAAGAGTCCCTCAATTTGGAAATTAAACAGTATGTATCAAAATACTCATGATGGAGAAATCACAATCAATATTAGAAAATATTTTTTAAAGAATGATTATGAAAGCATGACATATAAAAATTTGTAGGATGAAGCTAAAATAATGATTAAAGGATAATTTTAGCATCAAACGATTGCATTGAAAAGAAACAAATGTGTAAGATTAATAATGTAAGCTTCCACCTTGAAAATCATGGGACAAGATAAAAAATTAATCACAAAGTAAGTAGAAAGACACAACTAATGATGATCAGAACAGAAAGCAATGGATAGACAGTGGACAAATAGAAAAAATATCAATAAAACTGAAGGTTAGTTATTTGAAAAGAACAGTAACTGATTAATCTTTAAACTGAGCAAGAAAAGAGAAGACGCAAATTATTAACATAGGGCTGAAAGAGTGCCATCGTATAGAATCTGTGACTCTTACAATGATATAGGAGAAATATTATGGATAATTAATACTAATAAATTCAGCAATGTAAATGGAATGGACAACTTCCTGGAGAGAAAAAATTACTAAAATTCGCATGGGAATAAATAGAAAATATAAATACTGTTGCTGCTATTAAGGAAATTGAATGTGTAATTTCAAAACTTTCTCACAAATGAAACTCAGGACCATATGATTTCACTGGTCATCAAATATTCTATCAAATATGAAAGTAAGTAATTATTACAAGTGTACACAAAGTTTTTCAGAAAATAGAGCAGGAAAAAATATATTTCAAGTCAATTTTAGAGAACAGCATTAGTATCTTGAAGAAAAATCAGAAAAGGACATCCTTGATGCAAAAGTCAGGCAATTACATTATAAGGAAAGGCAACTACAGACTTTATGAATATAGATGCAAAAGTCCACAGAAAAATATTTGCAAATTGAACCTAGAAAAATATTACATATATATATAATATATATATATAAAATTTCCAAATGGTTTTTATCCCAGGATCTTCACATTGAAAATTACAAAACATTGCAGATAGAAACTAAAAAGGAGCAGCAATTTCACTCCTAGGCCCCACCCAACATTTTTAAAAACATGTATCTATGTAAAGTTTCATGCATGAGTACAGCATTATGAACTATTCTTCATATTATTATGCATAATAGCAGCAGTATTTGTAATAGCTGCACAGTAAAAACAAATTAAATTTTCATCAACAGGATAATGGATGAATTTTGGTATAACAATAATCCAACATTAATCAGAAATAAAAGGAAAAATGCTATTGATAAATGAAACAATTTGGATATATCTCAAAAACATCATTTGGAGCATAAAAAGCTCAGACCAAAATCAAAACAAGCTGCATTATTTTGTTTCTATGAAATTATTGAACAACCATAACTACCCTACAGAACAGAAATCAGATTAGTGGTCGCCTAACTCCATGAGTTGGGGAGATTGGTAGAGTAACAAGGATACTCTTTGAGTTGATAAAAAGTTTCATATCTTGATTGTGATGGTGGTTGCCCATTGATACATACATTTGTCAAACTTCACAAAACAGTATATTTAAGTGTATTTTTAAGCGACCTACACATCAATTAATTTCATATTAAAAATAAAAACAATAATAAAATTAGTTCATCTCTTTATTTTGGTAAATTGTTAGAAAATATTTAAGGCAAACTTGTTGAGTAGAGAACTTGTCAACTGAAAATTCTCTTTAAATAAATCATACAACGGAAAATTGTTTACAATGATTTACATAAACAAAATTTTTCAAGATATAATGACTAATAATGAAAAACTGGCTAATTAAATATGAATAAATTTTATGTTCCAAATTCCTTAATATGCTGTTTTCTCCCTCAGTTTTGAGCTTTTTCTTTTACATTTGAGGATGTTGAACAACCTTAACTACTTTTACATTTGAGAATGTAAAAGAAAAAGTTCAAAACTGAGGGAGAAAACAGGGCCTAGATGAAAGAGCTTTCCAAAGGCTATCATCATGAATCTCAATGTTTATAAACCTTGGCTAGACCTGACTGGATAAACACCTGTAAGCAAAATGATCGTAAATAATTGCCACTTATAGGGCAATATTTATAAAAAAATTTAATTTTTAAATTTACTTAGACCCTGAATGACTTTAGGGAACACTAATCTAGTTTTCAGACTACTGTTTTAGAAATCAAACATTCAGATGTTTTCTGTAGACACGACATATTCTAGAAAAGCATATTGATGTTTTCTTCCGAAGTTTAAGCCTATTCAATACATAAATTGAACTTTAATATTAAATGCCTTATTTAAATGTATTATTATGAAATTGCCAGTAATATATATTTAAATATATATTTACATATAAAATACAATATATTTAAATACACAAAAATAACATCAAACTATGAGCATATTAAAACATTTAATATAGTTATTCTGAGGAATAGAACCATAAGTTAGATCTTGTTATCTTTAGGTGTAAAAATATGCAGTATGTATCTAGACAAGCAATGCATTTTAAATAAACCTTCTGAGAGATTTCAAATATAATGAACTTAATGAAAATTAACACAATGTGAAACAGCAGAAATGGAATCATGACCAGCACAAATTGATGTTCAGTCTAGAAATTCTAAAATAATCATATTATAATTTTGAAAACAATTATCTTAAGAGGTTTTAATAACAGAAAAGCAATAAAGCTATTATGGTCACTCTCAGGAGTGTTCCCCTTCACCTTATTATTGAACTGTTAAAATAAAACACCAAAACTCTGCTGTAAGCTCAGTGACCTCTCCATCAGTTAACACAAATGCTTTGTGTTCTGAGGCAAGGTCAAAACATCAAGTCAACCAAAGATCAAAAAGGTTTTGTGGCATAAATAACATACATTATGTAATTTTCAAAGAGGTTGTGACCTGACTCAATTATAAGCAAGATATAAAAATGAATTTTTATTTGACTTCAAAATATTATGGATTAATTTAAATATAGTGACTATATTCTCCTTTCCCATGCATAGTTCCCAACCCATCTCCAGCCTCAAAATCTTTATCAGAAAGCACTGGCTTCACATAAACAAAATAGTACCTCCAGTCTAGTGTGCATATACTTAATAAAAGCCTTTCAATTGCAAATGAACATTTTTATTTAACTTTGGATGATTGATACTTATGTTCTATATTTCTACAGATAGCACATCTGCTGACTTCAAAAGTGTCACACATTTGCTGAGAAAAAAGGTCTTAGCTATTCAGAGTTTATGTACTTACCAGTTTTACTTATTTCAAGTGGCTTATAAAGAAAAATGATATACTTGCTCTTTTCCTCTGCATGAGATGTGTATCTTAGTAAGTTTATGCAAAATTTATTACTCTCCATACTCAGTTTAAAGAAATCCTCCACAATATTTGTTTTTGTGCAATCGGACACCAATACAATTTCTTTTCAACAATAAAATATTCACTTTTGTTTTTATACTTCTATTAGGAATTATTTATGAAAATGCACAGTCTCATTTATGAAATGATGTTTAAGATGTTAGATGAATGAGCAAACATGAACAAATTGTGCCTAAGGGTTGTTCTTTCATACTCTGCAGGAAAATTAGCTAAATTTAGATTTCATAAAACTCACCTTTATAAATATTAATATTGTATTTTTCAAAAGCACTATTTTGCTTCCCTTTCTCAGATGTATCACACATATTATCATAATAATAATCTAAAAATAGAGTGAAAATTGGCTGGTAAAATTGCCTGTAGGCTGACATTATTGTGAAACCATCAAGAATGAAATGCTGAATCAGGGGATATGGGATAGTGTCTTCTAGAAATTAATTCCAGTTGAGACTTTGTGAAACCTTAATCACATAATCCTGACTTACCAAAAATCATTCTTAAGAAAATTTAGTGTTCAGGATAACTTCTGGGAATAAAATTTTATGATAATCTGTAAGAAAGGCAAAGGAAACATAAGATGCACAGACTTCGCTCTCTGTGAGCCTCAAAAACTTTAATGATGACTCTGAGGACTGAAAAAGTAATCTGATTTCTTTATCCACTCAGTT
>NW_012115488.1:10773134-10850634 GCF_000951035.1 Colobus angolensis palliatus | reverse complement strand
ATTATTTATGGTCTTCATCAATCTTATGACATGTTTCATTCGTATTAAACACTCAGGCCTTGGCAAATGGTTAATTGCTAGCCCAAGGCAAGTGACTTCAAGCTAGCTAGGCATATAGAAGTTCAGTTTACCCTGTTGAGAAACTAATGGGTAAGTTGTAAATCATGGCCAGAGTTATTTGCATCCTATTCCTTTTAGCTCAACTGCTAGTTGATGATAAACTTTAATAGGCTTGTCTGAAAAGTGGTTTGATTTCACTTGCGTTCAGAAAGAATTCATATACAGCGTTAGAGAAACATTATGTAAAGTTTAAAATGATTTTCTTATTTTTAAAATATGTTAGATCTAATTTGTTACGGGATGAAATAAAATTGAAGCTATTTAAAAATGTCATAGACTTAATACTTGGGATTAATGTGGGAGAAATTCATTTATTTCCATTTTGAATATTATCTGGTGTTGGCCATTGGCTATTGGGATAACTAATCTCTAAAAGGAAGTTTAGCTAATTTTTTTTCATTTAAATTTGTAAGGGCAGACATCTTTATCCTTACACACTATAGGACTGACTGACTGTTATTGTTGGAAAATTAAAGTCACATATTAGAAATAGAAAGTGGTAACTGAAATTGGAAACCGAAACCACTTTTTAGTTACTACAATTACTTTGTTTTCTGCATTTAGAACATTTGTGTATATTTGATATCTAATTCCTCAGTTCTTCCATAGCATTCTCTATGTGTATTTGTGGACTTTTTGGTCTCTAATAACAAAAATTTGGGGACTACTGGCCAATGAATGCTAGCCTAAATAGTTGTATTCTCAAGCACAGAGTGAAGTGTCTCTTTTCTTAACAAGACTATTGTATACAGATATGAAATTCTTCCAGTCTGAATGGCTTGCTCATATATACACAGCAACTTGTGAATGGCTTCAGGAACTGCAAAAAGAGTGCTTCTTCTGGTGTAGGTTCAGCAAGTCTACTCCTGTGGACTTCGAAGGCCCTTGTTTTCTTTAGTGAGAAATAAGGAATTCTGGTGACATAAGGGCTACCTCACAACAGGTAGCCATATTGCCCCTGGATTTGGCCTAATGCAGAAGACATGAGCTTTGGTCAGGTATACATACTTCCTGCTCTGCCAGAACTGAAACTTCCTTTTATCAATTCAGTTATTAAAACAACCGAAGCAGTCTCCCTCTCACAGCAATTTTCCTACCATCCACTTTTCTGAGAAAATGAAAGTCAATAGCCACTCACTGTTCAATCTATATTTTATGGTTTCTATCTGCATTGTTCTACTGAAACAGCTCTCACACGAGTCCCTAATGACCTCCTTGATATTAAATCAAGCATAATTTTCATAGCTGTAGTAAAAAGGAGAGACTTCCTGAGTGCAAATGCTTGATGCTACACATACTAGCTGTGTGACCTTGGAAACTTTCTTCACCTCTCTGCTCCTCTGTATCCTTATATGCAAAATTGTGAGAATATTAGTATTCATCTTTTAAGGTTGCTCTGAGTATTAAATAAACTAATCCGTATAAGGTGCTAAGGATGTACTTGGCAACTTGTAAGCATTAAATTGGAGTTTGTGATTTTTAATTGTTTATGTATGGATTGTATCACCATTCTGTACTGATCACTCTGCTTCTTAAAACATTCTTTTTTCCTTACTTCATATCAAGTCAATTCAGTATCACAAAAGGCTCCTGACTTCTTTTCATATATATATGCACTCAGTGAAGTGCAGACTACCATTATCTTTGGCATGGTTATAACAGGCCTATGTGTGTATATCCACACAGATGTACAATTTAGACAAGGTCCTCTTGCTGTCATGCAAATCTGATTATTCATTGCTTTATTTAAAACTATTCAATGTTTTTCTACTGGTTTTACAATAACGTAAAATTTCTTAAAGTGGCCCCATATGGTCAGAGTGAAATCTGTGTGTATTCGGCCTCTTTTCATAGCCAGCTTACCCCTTTCTCTCATCTCTAGTCACAGTAAATATTCTTTTAGTCCTTTGTGATGACCATCTTTCCTCCTACCAATATGGCTGAAATGCTTTTATCTCCCTTCTTTGATTAAAAAACCCTTACTTATCCTTCAGACCTTAACTCAATGATGACAGTTTTAGAAAGGTTTTCTGTGACCTTCCTGTCTATTCCAAATTCTACCATTAAATGCATTGAGGAAAACATGTGTTTTTCTTTCTTATTAGCTATTACATTTGCAAGTTTATATTGTAGTTGTGTGATTTTTAAAAGTAGTATTTGTTTATCTGCATGAGATTCTAAGGCCCATAGCAAGCAGAGTAGTGTTCAATTTTGATCTTCACCATATGCTTGAGCCTAGCACCATGGTGAATTAATGCATTTATTGTGCTCTTTGTCATTGAATGTACTAGATGATAGGCTGAGTTCAGCAAATGTTAAATCATTTCCTTTTATATATTTGTCATATTCTACCTTGCAGAAACTCCATGTACACACACCTTATTTCCTATGCCAAATGTAAACTCTTTGAAGGCAAATATTGTATGTTTTTTAACATTTGTGACATGTATTAATTTCTTATTGGTGGTATAACAAATTGCAATAAATTTACATAAATGTAAAGATATTTAAAACACAAATATCTTACATGTTTTGAGGTCAGAAGTCCGAAATGGGTTCCACTGGGATGAAACAAAGGATTGTCAGGATTATGTTCCTTCCAAAGGCTGTAGGGGAGAATCCTCTTCCTTGCCTTTTCCAACTTCTAGACATTGCCTAGTTCCTTGCTTTGTGTCCCCCTTCCATCCTCAAAGACAGCAATGGCCATTTGAAACTTTCTCACATTGTATCACTCTGATTCTCATGGCTCTATCTGTTCTTTCACTTATCAGGACTCTTGTGATTAGATTGAGCTCCCCTGGATCATCCAGATGACCCTTCCCATCTCAAAGTCAGCTGATTAGCAATCTTAATTTCATGTGCAACATTAATCCCCTCTTATCATAGGTTTAGTGAATTATGATCAGTCATTTGTGGGCTACTATGCCATCTACCACAGACCTCAATATCACTTTTCATAGTGTTTTACATAGAGTACATGATCCAGAAATTTTTAACATAAAATGTAATCTACAAGGAAACTTGAAATCATATAACTATTAAGTCACATAACACTGAGGCTCAGAACGTAGCTTAGTGGCTAAATAGATCTTCATCTTATATATAAGGGAAGACAGGAGACTTGAGAAAGTACTCTATGTCACATGTTTCATAATGGCAAAAGCCAGAGACCACATTAACCCTTCAGTCCCTAGCCTAGGAGTCTTTCCTATAGTTTACTAATCAACATTTGAAAGAATATGTGACAACTCATTGTAGCTCATAAATTTTGATTTCAAGCTCAATTACCTTTAAATTTTTCTATGAAATAGAAAAATATTTTGAAAAATATTTTCCTTACAGGCCACATTGCTGCACAGGAAAAGAAGACAAAACAGATTTAACTTATGATTAAAGAAAGTTAAGTGACATATAATAACTATCCTCTTAAGACCTTTTGATACACAGACTAATGAGGGATTCTTTTACAGAAAATTTTTTGTAAAAGTATTTCAAGGATTATAAGAAATTTTAAAATATTTAAAATTATTCTACGTAAATATGTACTCACAAAGATTTTAGACAATCAGGAACAACTTTTATATTTGCTAACAGGCAGAATAATTATTTAGAATTGATGTCAAATACAAAACAAAATTGGGTGTTTTTAAAAGAGGAATGTGAGAGCATTGTGTAAGTAAAATGGAACTCGATCTGGATGATAATCACTGTTCAGCCACCTAACCACCATTTATTCAACTCTACATTGGACATAAAATTAAGTGCTTCAAAGAATGTTATGCTTATGAAATGGATTGTTGTACATGAAAACAGCAATGAAATGCTTAGCTTATGTAAGTCACCAAAATTTTTTTTAGTTTCCCTTATTTCTCTTTCCACAGCTAAAGATAAATAATGGGTAATTTAAATCAGTATAAATTATGGAGTATTTTTAAATATAATTACATGTTTGATGTATAATATGATGTATTTTTCACTTTTGTCTCTTTCAACTTCTAAATGATGAAGTAATATGAAGTAATGGAATCAGACAAATCTGGATTTGTATCCTGGCTCCTTCATTTCCTAATCAAATAGTTTAGTGTCTACATATCATTTGGAAAATGTCTTATGGAAGTTATTGTGAAAATTAAACAAAATAATCGATATATAGTCCTTAGTCCTCTCTTATTTTTATCCTACACTACCTGGCATCTTCCCACTCTTCTGCTTGTCTATTCTTGCTGTTCTAATGTATCTGCTTTCTCCTAAACAATTCTGAGAGTTTCCCAAAGGACTGCTTCTACTTCTGATTGTCCCTCCCTCCAATCATACTGAAGTTGGATGTATGTTCTCCAAGCATGGCCCTGGCCATGTGATTGCTCTGTCCTCAAATATTTTATACTCACACTATCAATGAAATACATTTGCAGATTTTCTGAAGTGTCAGCCCAATCCCACCATCATCTCAGAGAAATTCCCCCATAGAAATGAACCTAGGCATAGAACACTCACCCAAGTTGAACCTATAAAATTTCCTCCTAATGGAATTTGACACTGAGACGGAAACCCATCGGTAATGCTCTTAGGCTAGAGATGAGAGATTAAAACATTGATGGGCAGAGCCAGTATTTTGTGAGGAATACCTGCAAATTGATAACAAATTCCCTCTTTTGCTTATGATAATGGGGTGTACTTTAGTTACTTCAAACTGAAAATGACTGAGGCAGTAAAAAAAAAAAACCTGATAATTTTTTTATACTTTCTTTGTGTCAATCAGATGTTCCATTTTTAGGCCTTTTGCTTCCTTGTTTCTGTACTTTGGCAAACATATTTCAATTGTAGTTCCTTGTCCAGAATGTGTTTTTTTGGTTCCAAATTTCTCTGAATATAAATATAATTTCTTTTTAATCATCCTCTAATACAATAAAATGTTTTTCAAGTAAAAGAACATATCTTCTTATTTTGAAGCTCCATAGTTTATGTTTTTATGACTCTATATTATTCTGATCTTTATTTTTGGTTCTCCCCAAGTTTCTCACATTTATCTTTATAAGACAACTCAATACTTTTTTGTTCTGGAAAAAAAACACAAAAATAAATTACTTAATGATAGTTTTATATTACTAAAATTTTATATCATGTCATATGACTTAGTTGACTATGAATTCCTTGAATATATATTCCACATATTATTCATTACTTGATACTGTCAAATAATGATGCCTAGAATAGTGTTTTATGCATTACAGACATTTAGAAAGTTTGCTAGACTGTTCATTTAAATGATATCCATAAGAACCTTTATGGTTTTGAAATGCAAATATAAATTATTTCATTAAATTTATGACTAATATATAAAAGAGGCTATTTTTCTGCTGTAAAGTTATTAGATTCAGAGATAAATAATTTTATACAAATTCATATTATTCTATATTGACTATCTAGGAAGCTCTCATGCTTGGTGCTTTAGTGACAGTGACTAGTTCTTAAAGAGATGTGACAATGAAAATATAACTTCTCCTAAGGCTTCTGTATTAGTCAGGGTTCTCCAGAGACAGAACCAATAGAAGATAGATTAGATAGATAGATAGATAGATAGATAGATAGATAGATAGATAGATAAGATGGGATTTGCTAGGGTAATTGATTCACACAATTATGGAGGCTAAGCAGTCACACAATAGACTGTCTGTGAGCTGGAGATCCTGGCATGCTGATAGCATAGCTCAGGGAAAGTCTGAAGGCCTTGGGAATTCAATGGTGTAACGCTCAATCTGAGGTCAAAAGTCTGAAAACTTGGGGTCCACTGGTGTAAGTTCCAAAGTCCAATGGCCAGAAAGCCTGGAGTTCTGAGGAACAAGCGCAGGAGAAGACGGGTGTCGCAGCTTGAAGGAGAAGACAAAAGAGCACATTCTCATTTTCTTTGCCTCTTTGATTTATTCAGGTCTCAGCCTATTGGATGTTGCCTCCTCACATCTGCTGAGGGTAGATCCTTCTTACTCAGTCCACTAATTAAAATGCCAATGTCTTCCAGAAACATTCTCACAGATATACCTAGAAATAATGCTTTACCAATTATCTGGGTATGCCTTAACCTAGACGAGTTAACATTGAAAATTAACAATCACATCTCTCTTTCTCATCTAGTATCTCTCTATTTGAAGGAAAACTATTATTCTTATTAGTATCTGTTGGATGAATAAAAAGAATACATAATTACAAAAACGGAGTTATTTTCTTCATATGTGATAATATAATAATTTTTTGTTATATCTTCTTTCCACTCCTTACTCTCCTATCCTATGGGATAATCTCACTTATTTATTGATCTCCTTAAAAGAGTATGATATCATAGTTAATTTTTATCATTGTAGAAAGAACAATTTATTAAAATTGGGATGTTTTAAGAAAAAAACTAAAAATGTCTAAGAGTTTTGTTATTATGTTTATTACTGGCATATTACATTTTGTCTGAGTACTATAAAATTTCAACTAAAGAGTTTGTAACAAATTGTTTTAGTTTTTTTTTGTGTCACCAAGTATCTCAAAATATACTGGCTTAAACCAATGACTATTTCAATATTTCTTGATGGGAACTGCTCAGCTGTGCAATTCTTCTGGTCTTGCGGTGTTGACTAAAGTCACTTGGTCATATTCAACTGGCAGATGGGCTGGTCTAGAGGGTTTGGCATCTTACGAGGATCACTAAGAGGCTAACTTCAGCACCAGAGGTCTCTCCAGTGCTGTAGTGTCAAGAACTGTGAAGGCCCCGGACTTTTACACAACTTGCAAGCAACTAGCCTATGTCAGTTCAGTGGATGTTAGTAGAAGACATTAAACTTGTAGATTACAAATAAATGACTTTATTACTCAAAATACAAGAAATAACATCAGCATAAGCATATATGTATCCATTTCCCATGCCTCTGAGTCCCATAGGATAGGGCAGATAGTCCTAGGTGGATACCAGCACACACAGTGGGTTGTATTTCAGGAAAGAAACCCCAAGCTTAGGTAACCTGGATCTTTTATAATGACTGGTAATCATGCCTGCCCTCTGCTCTGGAGGGAGATACGTTCTGTATCTTTCAAGCAATAATGGATTAACATTTTCCAAAATGTGATGAGAAAAACAGGAACAGAAGAAATTCAAATTAAACCATACCTAATAACATCATAGCAAAAACTGCTACAAATAAAAGATAAAAAGAAAATCTTAAAAATAGTAAAAGAAAAAACATGCATTGTATTCATAAAAGCAATATGATGTAAATGATGTATGGTATAAATTGTGGCTGAATTCTTATAAAAATAATTTTGGCCAGAATAAAATATAATGACATTTTGGAACAAGAAAAATGTGCCATAAAATTTTATATCCAGTGAAAATATCTATCTAAAATGAGTTGAAATGAACATATTTTCAGATGAAAAATAGTTGAGAGAATTCATTCCCAGAAGACCTAAACTACATGAAATTCAAAAGGAGGTTCTTAAAGCTTATGGAAAATGATAGCAGTTGGAAATTCAGAATGATTGAAACTAAATGAAGATCACTAGGAATGACAAATATATACGTAAATGTAGAAAACTATGCTATCAATATAGACTGATACATCAAGGAAACATATTGTAATATCAGGAATCATGAAAAATAATAAAGATAGAAACAGGTAAAGAGAAAATAAAGTCATTAAAATGAAACACTAAAACTTACTAGGTTTATCTGGATAAAACCAGGAATGAGGGACAGAAGAAAAGAGAAAGATTAAATTATTTTTAAAACACCCTGAAAAAATAGCTGACTTAAATCCAAACACATGATTAATGATAGGTGTCTATGAACAAAACATTCATATTAAAAGCAGATATTTTTAGAATTTATTTGAAAACAAACTATAATTAAAGGCAGTCTATAAGTGACATAGTTAAACATACAGATAAGAAGTAGACTGAATGCAAGGGGTTGAAAACATATTATGCCACCTTCATGAAGGAGAAAACTAAGGTGACTTTATTAATATTAAACAAATTAAAGACAAGGGGTTTCACTAGAGGTAAAAGGATTGATTTTATAATGAGAAATGAACAATGTACCCAGAATACATAAAATAATAAATTTGTATAAATGTAATAATAATTTATATAGCAATGTTATACCTGTGTTATAAAATGCAACATAGAAGACAAGTTATTTCCAAATAGATATGAAATGTTCACAAAAATAGCCCACATGTTGGGCCCTAAAATTGGTCTCAATAAATTTCAAAATTGCATTAAAACCAGTAATAATAAAATATTTTAAAATACAGAAATAATTTAAAATTAATATACATTTTCTAAATTGCTGATGGCTCAAAGAAGTCAGAAGGGAAATTAGAAAATATTTTGAACTAAATTAATAACTAAAATACAACATATCTAAATATATGTGAGGTGGCTCATGCAATGCTAAAATGTAAGTTAATAGCTTCAATTGTTGATATTACAAAAGAAGAAAGGCTTAAAATCAATAACAACATTTTCCAATCTAAGAGATAGCAATTTGAATAAAGGAAATGGTAAATATGACAGTAGAAATTAATGGAATAGAAGAAGACAAGAAGCATCCAAAATTAATAATGCAAAAAGTTGCCTATTTGCTAAGATAATAAAATTGATAAACCTCTAGAAATAATGAACCAAAAGATGGAAAAGAGAAATTACTACTAGAAATATAAACAGTCTTATACCAATAAACAACTTTATGCTCAAATTATTTCTCTGAATTTTATGAAATATGAGATGAATAATACCAATCTTGCATAATCTACTTAATCAAAAAGGAGAGAAAACTTCTTCTGAACTTGTTATATGGTGAGCATAAATCTGTTGCCAAAGCCATACAAAGATTTAACAAGAAAAAAAATTCTAGTTTTCAGGAACATTATCACAAACATCTTAAGTAAATAAAAGCAATTCAAATTTAGCAAAATGTAAAATAATACATTATAACCAAGTGATGCTTATCATAAGAATATATTAAGAATATTTTGATGTTTCTAGCTTTTTTATTCAAGATTACATTAGCTATTTAGAGTCTTTAGCAATTGCATACAAATTTTAGTATTGTTTCTTCTATTTCTGTGAAAGATGCTATTGGAATTTTGATAGAAATTGCATTGAGTCTGTCGATTGCATTGAGTGGCATAAATATTTGACAATATTCATCCTCCTGACCCATGAACATAGAATATGTTGCCATTTGTGTCTTCAATTTTATTTGTCAGTCCTGTACGGTTTTCTGTGCACATATCTTTCTCCACTTCAGTTACATTTATTACTAAGCATTTTATTCTTTTTGATGCTATTGTAAATAAAAATATTTTCTTAATTATTTTGGATAATTCATTGCTAGCATATGGAAACAAAACTGAATTTTGTTCGTTGATTTTGTATCTTGCAACATTACTGAATTCACTTATTAATTTTAACAGATTTTTGGTAGTCTTAGGATTTTCTGTATATAAGATAAGGTCATATGGAACAGAGATCATTTTACTTCTTTTCCAATTTGGGTGCTTTTTTTCCTTGCCTAGTTGCTCTGGCTATGATTTCCAGTGCTATGTTGAACAGAAGTGGCAAGAGTGGACATTCTTGTCTTGTTCCTGATCTTAGAGGAAAAGTTATCCCTTTTCACTATTTAGCATGATGTTAGCTGCGGGCTTGCAATAACTGGCCTTTATTTTATTGAAGTACATTCCTTCTCTACTTAATTTGTTAGGAGTTTTTATTATGAAAGGATGTTCAATTTACTGAGTGCTTTTTTTTTTTTTTGTATCTATTGACATGATCATGATTTTTGTTCTTCATTCTCTTAAAGTGGTATATCACATTTATTCACTTGCATATGTTAAAGCAGTCTAGCATCCTAGGGATAAATCTCACTTGATCATGGTGTCTGATCCTTTGAATATCCTGTTGAATTCCTGACTTCAAATTATATTAATATAGTAATCAAAACAGTATGTTACCATCATGAACACAGACACAGACTGAAGGAATAAAATAGAAAGCAAAGAAACCCTGTATATACAGTCAACTAATGTTTGACAAAATTGTCTATAATACACAATGGGAAAAGGATAGTCTTGACAAATGGTGTTAGGAAAATTGGATATTTGCATGAAAATAAATGAAATTGTATTCTTATCATACATCATAGGCAAAATCAACACAAAATGGTTTAAATATTTAAATATAAGACCCGACACCACAAAAATCCTACAAGAAAACACTGGGCAAAGTTTCATGAAATTGGTCTTAGCAATTATTTTTTGGATATGACCCCACAGCATAGACAACAAAAGCAAAAACAAATAAGTGGGATGATATTAAACTAAAATATTTCTGCATAGCAAGGGAAACAATCAACACAATGAAATGGCAACCCATGAAATGGGAGACAATGTTTCTAAATCATATGTCTGATAAGGGATTAATATCCAAAATATCTAAGAAACTCAAACAACTCAATAGCCAAAAAAAAAAAAAAAAGTCAAATAACCCAACTAAAAAATGACTAAAGGACCTGAGCAGACATTTTTCTAAAGAAAACATTAAAATGGTTAATAGGATATGAAAATGTGCTAAACATTATAAATTATCAAAGAAATGCAAATCAAAATGTATTACCCTCATTTAATGATTCCACAATGTATTTTTTATATATATAAGCATTACATTGTACCCTATAAATATATGCAATTATGATTTGTCCATTAAAACTAAGATAAAATATTTTTTAAAATGATACTACCTCACACCTATTAGAATAATATTATCAAAAAGTCAAAAGATAACAAGTTTTGGTGAGGATATAAAGAAAAGGGAACACTTATACATTGTTGGTGAAAAGGTAAATTAGAAGAACTCATATATGTGTATATACATACATACATAAAATGGAATATGATTCAGCCTTGAAAAAGAGGTCCTGACATTTGCAAAAGCATAGGTAAACGCAGAGGTCCAGAGAAACAAGGATGTGCTCACATATATATAGAATTTTAAAAAGTCAAACTATAGAAAGAATAGAATGGTGCTTATAAGAAGTTGGGAGTTGGGGAATATGAGATGTTGGTCAAAGGGTACAAACTTTCAGTTATAAGGTGAATAAGTTCTAGAGATCTGAAAAGACCAATAACAAGTTCTGCAATTAAAGGAGTAATACATAGCCTACGAACCAAAAATATTCCAGAACCAGACAGATTCATAGCTAAATTCTACCAGATGTACAAAGTAGAACTGGTAGAATTCCTAGTGAAACAATTCCAAAAAATGGAGGAGGAGGGACTTCTCTCTAATTCATTCTATGAGGCCAGCAACAGCCTGATGCTAAAACCTGGCAGTGACACAACAAATAAAGAAAACTTCAGGCCAATATCCTTCATGAACATAGGTGCAAAAATCAACAAAATACCTGCAAACAGTCCAGCAGCACATCAAAAGCCTTATTCACCATGATCAAGTAGGCTTCATCCCCAGGATGCAAGGTTGGTCCAATATATGCCAACCAATAAATGTGATTCATCACATAAGCAGAACTAAAGACAAAACCCACATGATCATCTCAATAGATGCAGAAAAGTTTTTTGATAAATTTCAGCATTCATTCATGTTAAAAACTCTCAATAAACTTGGTACTGAAGGAACATGCCTCAAAATAATAAGAGCCATATATAACAAACTCACAATTGACATCATACTGAATGGGCCAAAGCTGGAAGCATTCTTCTTGAAAACTGGCACAAGACAAGGATGCCCTCTGTCATCACTTCTATTCAACATAGTATTGGAAGTTCTGGCCAGTGCAATCAAGCAAGAGAAAGAAATAAAGGGCATCCAAACAGTAAGAGAGGAAGTCAAACTATCTGTGTTTGCAGACGACATGATCCTATATCTGGAAAACTCCACGGTCACTGCACAAAAGCTTCTTAAGCTGGTGAACAGCTTCAGCAAAGTTTCAGGACACAAAATTAATGTGCAAAAATCCCTAGCATTTCTATATACCAACAGTCAAGCTGAGAGCCAAATTAGGACCAAACTCCCATTCACAACTGCCACAAAAAGAATAAAATACACGGCTGGGCGCGGAGGCTCACGCCTGTAATCCCAGCACTTTGGAAGGGCGAGGCGGACGGATCACGAGGTCAGGAGAACAAGACCATCCTGGCTAACACGGTGAAACCCCGTCTCTACTAAAAATACAAAAAATTAGCCGGGCGTGGTGGTGTGCGCCTGTAGTCCCAGCTACTCGGAGGCTGAGGCAGGAGAATGGTGTGAACCCGGGAGGCGGAGCTTGCAGTGAGCTGAGATTGCACCACTGCACTCCAGCCTGGGCGACAAAGCGAGACTCTGTCTCAAAAAAAAATAAAATAAAAAAAAGAATAAAATACATAAGAATACAGCTAACTAGGGAGGTAAAAGATTTCTACGAGGAGAACTACAAGCCACTGCTCAAAGAAATCAGGGGAGACACAAACAAATGAAAAAACATTCCATGTTCATGGACAGGAAGAATCGATATCATTAAAATGGCCATATGGCCCAAAGCAATTAATAAATTGAATGCTATTCCTATTAAAATCAACATTGACATTCTTCACAGAACTAGAGAAAGCTATTTTAAAATTCAAATGGAACCAAAATAGAGCCCCAAGAGCCAAGGCAATCTTAAACAAAAATAACAAAGCTAGTGGCATCACCCTATTTAACTTTAAGCTCTAGCACAGGGCTACAGTAACCAAAACAGCATGGGACTGGTACAAAAACAGATACAGGGACCAATAAAACAGAACAGAGAACCCAGAAATAAGACTACACACCTACAACTATATGATCTTCAACAAATCTGACAAAAACCTTATTCAACAAATGGTGCTGGGATAACTGGTTAGCCATATGCAGAAGATTGGAACTAGAGCCCTTCCTTACACCATATACAAAAATTAAAGTAAGATGGATTAAAGCCTTAAATATAAAACCCAAAACTATAATATAAAAACCCTGGAACACAGTGTAGGCAGTATGATTTAGGACACAGACACAGACAAACATTTCATGAAGAAGACACCCAAAGCAATGGCAACAAAAGCAAAAATTGACAAATGGGATCTTATTAAACTAAAGAGCTTCTGCACAGTGAAACAAAAAAATCTATCACCAGAGTAAACAGACAACCTACAGAATGGAAGAAAAATCTTGCAAACTATGAATCCAACAAAAGTCTAACATCAAGCATCTATAAGGAACTTAAACAAATTTACAAGAAAAAAACAATCCCATAAATAAGTAGGCAAAGAACATGAACAGACACTTGGCAAAAGAAGATATACATGCATCCAGCAATCATTTAAAAAAAAAAAAAAAAAGCTCAACATCACTGATCATTAGAGAAATGCAAATCAATACCACAATGAGATACCATCTAACACCAGTCAGAATGGCTATAATTAAAAAGTAAAAAAAAAAGAACAACAGATACTGATAAGGTTGCGGAGAAAAGGGAACACTGTTAGTGGGAGTGTAAATTAGTGTAGCCATTGTGGATGACAGTGTGGCAGTTCCTCAAAGACCTAAAGACAGAAATACCATTCTACTCCACAATCACATTATTGGGTATGTATCCAAAGGAATATAAGTCATTCTGTTATAAAGACACATGCACACATATGTTCTTTACAGCACTATTCACAATAGAAAAGACACAGAATTAATATAAATGCCCAACAATGATAGACTGCGCAAAGAAAATGTGGTACATATACATCATGGAGTACTATGTACCCATAAAAAGGAATGAGATCATGTCCTTTGCAGGGATATGGATGGAACTGGAGACCATTACCCTTAGCACACTAACACAGGAACAGAAAACCAAATTCCACATGTTCTTACTTATAAGTAAGAGCTAAATGATGAGAACACGTGGACACATAGAAGTGAAAAATACACACTGGGGCTTTCAGAGGTCAGAGGTTGAGAGAAGGGAGAGGATTGGGAAAAATAACCAGTAGATACCAGGCTTAATACCTGCATGATGAAATAATCTGTGCAACAAATCTTCATGACACAAGTTGATCTATGTAACAAACCTGCATTTGTATCCCTGAACCTAAAATAAAACTTAAAAAATTTAAAAAATAAAGATGGTTTTAAAGATAGAAAAAATAAATAAATAAGCTCTGGCAATCTATTGTACATCATGGGGAATATAGTTAATAATAATGTAATGTACATTTGAAATTTGCTAAGAGAGTAGCTCTTAAAGATTCTGATCCCACCCACCCACATCCCTACACACTGACACACACACAGAGCTAACTGTGTAAGGTAATTAGCATTATTGCAGGAATGATTTCACAATTATATATGTATCAAAACATCAAAGTGTCTGGCTTTTATATACAGAATTTGATTTGCAATCATACCTCAATAAAAATAAAAAAACAATGTAAGGATATTTTCACATTTGAAATTGAGTTGTGTAATTCACCATATTAACAGAAGAAAGGAAGAAACTAGCCATCTTAATAGATACAGAGAAAGCACTTGACAAAATATAGTACCCACTGTTGATAATAGAGGAAATCTTCCTCAATTTGCAATGGGCATAAACCAAAAAATTTACAGCTAACTTTGTACTTAATAATGAAATACTACACTTGTTCTCCCTAAGAGCCAAAACAATGAATAGATGTGTACTCTCACCATTTCCATTTTTATCAATATTTTATTAGAGGTTTTAGCAGTGACATAGGGCAAGGAAGACAAATACATTTTGGAATAGAAGAAATAAAATTGCTTCAATTTATAGAGGAAATGATATTCTAGGAAAAAAAGAAACCCAAGGAATCTACAAAGCAAATACAATAACTAATAGTGGGTTTAGGAAAGTTACAGTGTATGAGACTCCTAAACAAAAGTCAGTTATATTTCTATTCACTTGCAGCAAACAAATGAAAATGAAAATAAAAACAAAAAAGCAATTCCATTCATGATAGTGTCAAAAATCATGCAAACAACAGCAAACTGTTGAGAGAAGATCAACAAATAAATAAATGAAGATATATGCCACATACATATGTCATTTCTTCCCAAATTGATCTATGGATCCAACTCAATTTCAACAGAATATACATATATGTATATCTGTATGTGCATGTGTGTATATATCTACATATATGTATAGACATACATACACATGTATACATATATACATGCATACATATACATATATAGATCTGTATACATGTATGCATATATACATGTATTCATATTTTTAGGTATTTGTTTGCTTATTTTTTGAAACAGTGTGTCTTGCTCCATTGCCCAGGCTAGGGTGCAGTGGCATGATTTGGTTCACTGCAGCCTCGACCTCTTGGGCTTAAGTAGCTGGGACTAGAGGGGCAATTAATTTTTGACTTTTTGTAGAGTTGAGGACTTTCTATGTTCCCCAGGCTGGTCTCAAATTCCTGACCCCAAGCGATCCTCCTGCTTCAGCCTCCCAGTGTTGGGATTATAGGTGTGACCCACTGCACCTGGCCCATGTGTTTATATATTGAGAGAAAGAGAAAGACATAGATTGTTTCTAAAATGAATATAATTATATAAAGGCCAAAAAATAACAAAGTATTTTTTCTAATTTAATTTAGTTTTTACTATGCTTTAAGTTCTGGATTACATGTGCAGAACATGCAGGTTTGTGGGTATACATTTGTATACATGTGCCATGGTGGTTTTCTGCACCAATAGTTATACTACCTAACTTCAAGATTTATTGTATAGCTACAGTAATGAAGAGAGTAAAATATCAGCTTAAAGATGGATAAACAGATAAGGGGAAGAGAATAGACAGTACAGAAAAGACTCATATTTATACTATGAATTGCTTTTTAATAAAGACATCAAAGTCTTTTAATGGAGGAACGAAGTATTTTCAACAAAGGATGGAACAACCGGATATCCTTTGGGAAAAATAATATCTCACAACCCTCATCTCACAAATGTATTTGATAAATACATTTGCCAAAACTCATGAAACTCAAAACTCAAAAACTCATACCACCCACAAAACATTAATAAATCACAATTTCCATTTCACACCATCTGCAAAATTTAAGTAGATGTGAATCATAGACATAAATGTATAAGTTATAGCATAGGAAAAGAAATATAGGGAGAATATCTTTCCAAACCAGGGGAAAGCAGAGATCTCTTTGAGAGGGTATATAGATAGCATTAGCCATAGAAATTAATAAATTAGACAACATCAAAGTTAAAATGTCTGCTTATCAATAGACATCATTAAGAAAATAAATAGACAAGACATATATTAGGTGAAACTATTCTCATATCTAAGCTCACAAAGGACTCATATTTAAAATATAGACAGAAACTCTATAACTCAGGAAATGACAAACAGCCCAATAAAAAAGTAGCCCAAAATGACATATTGATTTCACAAAGATAGATACATGAAAGGTCAATTAGTACACGAAAAATACTCAATATTATTGGTAATCAAGAAAATTTAAATTATATTAAGATATTATTACATACATATTAAAACATCTAAAATTTTACAAACTAAAAATTTCAAATGTTGGCAAAGAGGTAGAGCAAGTAGAATGTTCTTACTTTGATGGTGGAATTTTAAGATGGTCCAATCACTTTGGAAAACCACTTAGCATCTAAGCCTACATTGACCTGAGGATCTGACAGTTCTACTCTTGCAAATTTATGTGATAAAAATATATCTATGCCAAAATATTTGTATGCACATTTTTACAGCAACTTTATTAATAACTGTTAAAAACTGTAAATCACTCAATGCCTGTCACCAGGAGAATGGATAAATGAATTATAGTATATTTATATTATGAAGTACTATTTATCAATAAAAAGATACGCTATTAATTCATGTAATAACATGGATGCTTCTCCCACATATTGAATGAACTAAAGCAGATGAAAGTGTATGATGTTACAAGTGTATGATTTTATATGCGATATTCAAAAACAAGTGAAACTAGCCTGTAACCATAGAAATCAGAACAGTGGTTGCCTAATAGAAGGGAACAGGAATTAACTGGTGAGACGTACAGGTATTATACCTTGACTGAAGTGCTGGCTATAAGGATTTGTTACGTTAGTTAAACTTCACCAAACTGCCTACTTGAAAACAATGCATTTCAAAGTATTTACATTTTACTTCAAAATTTAAAATTTTACAACAGAAAAGAACCCCTCACTGATCACTGATTCAGAAATTCAGTACAAATATCTATGTTAAATACTAATAGTAATAAAACATATTTGTTGCTGTATGTAACTATTACCATGAAATAAGCATTTCTTGAAATAAGTAATATTATCACGAAATAAGTATTTCTTGACCTGCATATTTTACCTAGATAATATAAAAATAGCAAACAAAACTATTTTTAATATATGTTGGCTAAGAGTGCAGTCGGCTGATAAAAATATTTTCTTCCATTATCCTTTCCTTTCTTATATATTTCAAAGAAATTCTCTCTGGAACGCTTATAATTCCAACCTCTGGCTCTGGCTACATAACAGCAAAACATAAAAATATTCAATACAAATACATATTCATTCAAGACATGACTTTGTTCTCAAAAAGTTGCTTCATAAAAATCACTGGAAGATAAAGCCTGTCAACTTTTTTCACAAGTTAGCCAAAAGAGTTTTTAAGAAGTACTTTAAGTACTTCTGGAGGGGAAAAAAATGGGACACGACCCAGGACAGAATTATTTTCCTATCTGTAGAGACTTCTGGCTTCAATGTGCAAGAAAAAAGCACCAGTTGTTCTGACTCATGCTGTACATTTTAAAGTCAATAGATTTAAATATAGAGCCATATCAACATTTGAAATTATTTTTGTCCAATCGGTGTATGTGATGCCAATTTCATTTAAGAAAGGAATTTTCATATCTTAATTGTAAAAGTCATTCTCCTGGGCCATTGTGTTCATTAAGCTGACATGATTTTATTTTCAAATCCGAGTTTTCAGCAGAAGTCACAGAACTTTAATAGTTGATACTCTCTTAGAGCAATGCAAACAAAACACCTGTCTCTCTCATATATTCATTAGCATATAGGCTTTACTGAGATATTTTATAAATGTTAATAGAATTCAGTGAAGTCACTCAACTTCCTGTGAAGGGGATATTTTTGTCTGTCATTCTAAAACTGTAAGCTATTGGAATTTTGAGAAGACTTCAAAAAGAATGGCTAGATGTTTGCATACCAGTCTCACGATTTAAAGAGATAGTTTTATTTTTCAGGTCTTTTTACCGTATAAACATAGATAAAGAGAGTAAAATAACTTGGGAATCTGAATTATGAGGACAATTAAAAGAAAGTCACCACATTTGCCTTACTTGGCTTTTAAGATAAGTGCTTAATAATCTTACCTTCTACTTTTAGAAATAACTATTGTACTACGTTTGTTTTATATTATTTTGCTACAGTACACAGTATATAAATAAAATTAAAAATCCTCACCTCCACATAGACATGAACCAAGGAATATGATCACTAGGATTTTTACATGTATAATAACAGATATTTTGATTTATATAGATTCATTTATGTTTTAAATACTTTTTTATTTGTTTAGAGTTTTTGTTTTCTTTTGGCTTTATCATTAAGATCTTTTAATTTGCTATTTTAAGTCTTCATCTCGTGTCTTGACTTAGAAGTTGTCTCTTTCTAAGATTGTAAACATTTTTCCATATATATATTTTTAATCTTACAAAAGCATGTTTATATGTGTTAAGAATGGTTAGACTTTTTTATAGACTAATAAATGGCTGCATTTACTTTGTTATTTTTTTCTATTGGGAAAATTATTATGAAAGGATAGCAGAGTCACACAGTTTCAGGACTACAAGCAGTTATTTGTTGACAGGAATGGTACAAATTGTTTGAATTATCTCCTTTACATTTTCGGTACCCATTTATACCTTATACAACTGATACAGCACAATGTAAAGTGATCCTCATCACAACAAATCCCCTATCAATGGTTCATTTCCTGAATTGTATTTCCTCTCTTCTTCTGTTCTACTGAGAGAAATGAAGATGACATTACAACTATGCAGGGAGGCATCAACAAATTTGGGCATACAGCTACTTAGAAAGCAGGCTTAAGAACATATGAGAATAAGGGAGAAAATAAATGTACAATTATGGTCTTCAAGTGGCATGAGGTATGTCACAAACTAAATTGTTTTTTAGTACAGGTGTTCAATGAACTATTTTAAAAACACAAAATAATATTAGCTACAATGCTATAAAATTTCTAAGCAGAGTAAGGCTGCATATTGAGTTTTTTAGAAAACAAAGAATTGTACTGTAAATATTATTATTCATAGTAAGCATTAAATGAAGCTATTTTCATAATATGAAAGACATTTAAAATCAATAAAATGACATTTGTAATAATTTTTTAAATTATATATTGTAAACCTTTATAAATTTATGGACACAAATGCAAGTTTTCTAAATCTTACAGGACAAAACCATTTGTTACCATATTATAAAGTTGAATTTTCCTAAACAACTTTTTAAAATTTTCATTTGTTTTGGTCTGCTTGGCTTTGGGGGGCATTATATCTATTTAATTACTAACTAGTTCCAGTGAACCCCCTGCCAAGTTGATACTGGTATTTCTCTAATTAAATCTGTATAATTAAATTTGTGAGAAAATATAATTAATCTAAAATTTAGGCTAGACTTGAACCTTCCACTTTTCCCAGATGCCCCACTGAATTTAAAGAGTCACACAAAATTCTAAAAATTAATATGCATGGCTCTTGTTTTTCCCTAGGTAACTTATACTCTATGAGTTAAAGATCTACTAAAAAAAAACTATGGTTTTTGTTTATTTTGTTTTGCTTTCTCTCTAAAATATTATCTGATCATCTCCACTTGACTGTAGTCTAGCTGAAGGCAAACTTTTCTCAGTAAATATTCTCCTTGTACCCTACTTATTTATGCCAATAAAAGATAAGATTCTTTTATGAGTAGGAAAATAAATAGTTGGAGTCCTTTGGACAAATTATAGATATGGGCACAACTAGTATGGAAAGAAAATATGTTTAATGCTATACAACTTACCTTAATTTGGTGAAATCTCATACCTGTGTGGAACTCTTCTTTGTTTGGATGAAAAATTGGGGACTGATGGTGACAAACCATTTCGAAGTATACCTGTGTCTGCCTGGAAAGTTAAAAATCTCATAACATTTAGAACACATGTATTAATCTGCTCTGTCATCACTTTACAAAAACACTTTGAAAACTATATTTAATATTTACATTGTCCTGGTACTTTTATCTTTTTTTAAGAGTAACAGCTGCCTATTAAAATATCAGAGTATAAACATACTGACAACCCCAGGAAAAGTAAGTGCAAAAAAAAAAACACATAAAGACTTTGATAGTATGACTAAAGAAAGAAGGACAATGTATACCTCATTTTAAGAAAAACCTTTAAGTAAGAAAATATTTAAAGCTAACAATTAAAATAGATGGGTATACTCTATGCTTTAAGTTTTAAATTGTTAACTAAAACTGAGACTTTAAAAACACTATATACATATAGGCCAGACCCATGTCTTAGCTTTCTCAAATGAACTCTGATGAACTCGTGGCTTCTTGAAGAATGTTAAATAAACTGATCTGGATCTAAAACAGATATTTCATAACAGAAATAATATGGACCACTATGTGAGGAGACCCACCAACCTCACTCGCAGACCTCATCTATTATTCTGGACCAAAAAGTGCTTGTCCAACATGGAAAGAAAGTGTTAAGAAGAGCCGTGTGAAATGTCCCTGACTTCTCCCTATCCTGTACCTCTTGGGTATTTGAAACCTTGATTCCTAAGTAAGATATGTAATTCTTCCGAGTTGATTTGAACAATCTGAACCTCTTGCTTAATTCAACCCTAACAAATCCTTGTCCTTATTTCTGTTTCTGTCCCCTTTTAATATAAAGTTAACAAATGTCTATTGAATAAATTAATGTAATTTGATTTATGGGATAAAAAAATCATCTGCCATTTATTAATCTTTTAAATTAATGAGCACAAGAAGGCAAATTTTTCAAAATATTTTCCAATTGTGTTTACATTTGAGCCAGCTCACATATTTTTTAACTGCTTAACATGTTCAAAGATTTCAGGACTCTCTTAATAAATTGATTTATTTATTCAACTTCTAAGCCTTTAAAGGATATTTATGAGAAGAATAAGATATTCAATAACAAATACATGATGTAATTCAGGAATCTGAAACCATAATCAAGTTCTTCCATATTCAGAGGTGAATTGAATCAAACAGTGCTCATTATTCCAAAACGGGATTTCTCTTCTCTCTCTCAGACTTGATACTACTTAAGATGACTTTCTGTAGGTTTGTGGAAAAACAGAGTGCACTAGTATGGGCTGAGACAAAAGTAAATGCATCATTCTTCTGTGGAGCACCACAGATTTACATTTTAAAACTGGCTCTATCCCTTCCTTTATAGACTATTCAGTAAAGCTTAAAGGCAAGTTAAAAATTCTCCATTCTTCACAGTGATGTTGCTAAAAATGCTGGAACCTCAAGAAAAAGTGTCAAAAGAAGCCCTTTTCACCCTAGCACAATACATACAGTTCATTCGCCCCTGGCATTGCAAGGAGTACCTGATGTACATGAACAAAGAGAAGTGATAGCTTGGAAAAGTAAGTAAAGCAATGAGAAAAATGTGGATAATATTTTATTAAACTAATATAAAGTCATAAAAATCTCAGCATCACAGGTCTAGAAGGAACTTTCAAGCCAAAATGATCCAATCTACCATCAAAGCTTAAATCCCTTTTGTACCATCCTTTCTCAGCAGCTATCCAGAGCATGTTTATCCAGAAATTAGTTGTGATGATGCATTTATTTCATTCATATTAACTCTTTATCTCTTTGAACAATTTTATTAGAAATTCTTCCTTTAAGTATATACATTCCTCAATCCTCCACTAATGAAAGTGAGATTGTTACACTAAGATTTCTGAAATTGCTCTCTGGGCTCAAACACTGGTTCTTCTGCTATCTAGCTAAGCATCACTGAGCAAGTTACTAATGAGTAAAATGGGAAAATAATAGCATTTACCACTTAGAGACCTTGCTTTTCTTCTCTTTAAATGGAGATAATAATACCTTCTTTGTAAGACTGTAGGGAGGAATGGATAAACTTGATAGAGTATCTGTTACAAGTTAGTACTCAATATGACACCTATTTTTATTATCAAATTACTTCATTATATTATCTTCATTCTTCTGACTTCATTCTAGTTTATCCTTCTAATGAGCGTGCCGAGTATTGGACACAAAGCTTCATGTATTGACAGACCATACCAGTGCAAAGTAAAACAAAATTATATCACTCTCTTTATGTGAAATATGAAAATTATATTAACACCCACAAATTTATGTTTGTTGCTTGCGTTGTTGTATATACCATTGTCACATTTCTTGCTGAAAACTGTTTTGAAGACTTTAAGTAAACTTTTTATTTGATGTGTCATTTGTCCACCCTCTGATGAAGTCTCACACATCTTCCAAAATACCTATTATGACCCAGCAAACTTTGTGAAACATATGACTAGAAACAAGAACTAGCAACAGAGCCGATGTCCAATCTACCAGAATTTCAGATGTTCACAAAGATTTCCATTAATCATGAACAAAATAAAATTCATTTATGTTTGGACCAACTGAACAGAAATAGAAATATCCTTTCTCCCTGCCTCAACATCCTTTGGTTTAGAAGTACAAAATAATTGTCAACCAGAATACGATGTCTCTATCGTATTGTTGCAATGTTTTAAAAAAAAAAAAAAAAAAAAACTGCTGACGGTTCCTCATGGTCTAAATTATACGATGTCCCTTTATTAGAGGTATCTCTATTTCTATATAAGTTTGAAGATTAGGACACATGAATATTATTAGATCCAATGTGGATACTTGTACTGATGGTATCATAAGAAGTGTTACCCACTCAAGTAAAGATAGATCAGCATTGTGAGCAGTAGTCAGACTTGGGACTATAGCCGTTTTATTGCCATTGTTTCCCATTGGTAGGAAGAAATTGCCTAGCAAAACATTACCTGATGAAAGCCTATTAGAAGCTGGGAATTGAACATGAAACTTCTAATCAAACTGACAGAGAAAAGGCCCAAGAAAAATTATTATATTACCCTGTGCTTATCTGAGTGTGAATATAGATAAAAAAGTGGTTACGTGGCCCACATTAAGAAACAAACACAACTTTCAGAAAAAGGAAAAAAGAAGACTCCGTGAAAGATGAATATTTGAAGAAGAGTTATAGGAACTGAAAAAAAATTTAGAAAATTATTTTGCATTTTCAGTAGGATGAGAAAAGTATGCCATCTTTGAAACAGAAGCAAAAATCCATTAGGAGATATAAGATTAGGAAGAAAATGCAATAGGATATTATTTTTAAAAGAGGGAGATAAAATACAAGAAAATTTGAAAAAAATTAAAAACAATAATAAGAATTTTTAAAACACAACCAAGATTTACAGATGACTCTGCAAAGAATTAAATCAGTACTGCATATGAAAAATATCCGTCTTCTCAGAATGCAAAGGAAAAGCAACAATGACTACACAATAACGAAGAAATAGGTCAGACCTGGAGGATCAAAAATAGAAATACAATTTAAAAATTATTTCCATTCTGAAAAGAATTTAAATATTACAGAAGATAATATACCTGAATTGCAACTATACATATTTAATGCAATTTCTGAATGACAGCCAAAATTAATGAAGAGTAACTCATTCTACGAATCCTACTGGTAATCTAGCTTGAATTACAAAAATAAAGGAGAATCTATCACCCATTCAGGAAACAATAGTAGTCTTAAGTTTCAAGCATGTGAATAAAATCTATCTGGTATTAGATTTGTCTCTTGTAGTATGTAATTCCAGAAGTCAATTAAGAAATCTATAATGAATTTTGAAGTGATTTTCATAAAGATTGTGAACTAAGAATTTTACTCCACCAAAATTTTATTTCATGTGTGATGTTCACAGAAATATAAACAACTAGAAAAATGTAACGTACATGTAAACAATGTTGGCAGATGATGTAATTTGCCCTGCATACAGAAGTGAAAATTAAGAACCTGATGTTTCATAAGTTATATTATAAAAGTAGTATTAAGAATAAAATATTTTATCAATTAAATAATACTCAAGTATCATAAAAATATTAAATATTACCATTAGTTCAGCAAACCACATCTTACTATTCTAATATAGAAATTCAGAGACTATTGTAACTTTTCTAATGGTACTTCTCTGTTGTTAAAAAAACAATTATTATCCCTTATGATGGAAGCTAATATTCAATAATTCTACTGATGTAATTCTCCTGTAAGCATACATAAACATTCAGAGTTTAGTATTGTTCAGTATCACACATAGTATTCTTCTGGGGAACTATAAATATATATATACACACATTCATATATATATAAAAATTATAATTTATAATTTAATTCCTTGGGGGAACTATATGTATATATAATTTATATTCTACAAATTATATATTATATATACTATACCATGTATATGATATATCATATATCATAATTATTATATATAATAATCATACATATGATTTGATATATAATCATATAATACTATACTATAATAATCATATAGTTTACATAAAATTTTAAACAACTGAGAAAATGCGTTACACACATAAAAATGAAAATGTTAATGGATGATGGAGGAAAATACAAATTTGTATGTAAAGCCAGAAAATAAAATGCATGAAAATGTTTGAGTCATTTTTATTGGTTTCTTTTTAACATTTGCTAAATTTTCTTGTATAAACATGTACTATTTTAAAATCAAAAAATGTAATAATTTATAACGAATTGGCTTTGACTAGTCACTTTTGTTAATCCTTACAACCTTATCTTTGCCTATTTTATTGATTTTAAGAACTAATGTATGACATGTTGATTTTTATTCTATTAAATTGATTCATTGCTCTAATCAGTGCAACTCTTTTCAAAATGGACCTTGCTATTTAATGTGTATACTACTTGATCCAGCTTTGCATCACACACTAATTTAATGAACACGTCCTCAATATTTTCATACAGCTCCTACTTTGGAGCCAAGGACAGAGCTGAGACAATTACATTCTAACTTGATATATATCCTTTCATTAGTATCCTTTGGTTTTCATGTACAACCAGTGACTTATTCACCTAATTGGCCTTGGTTCACAGTCATATTTTTTCCTCTTGCTCACAAAGCAATAATTAATTTAATATGATACATCTTGCGGAATTTCACATAGGTCCTGAGGATTCCTTTGCTCCGATCTACTTATCTGATAATTTTGATAGCCTATCAAGAAAAAGACTAGGTTATACTCAGATATCTTGTTCAGACCTGAATATCTAAATGAAAACTTTGCTGATGGTTGTAACAAAATTTCAAAAATATGTTAAACTATCAGCTTATTCTTAATACTCATTATCGTTAAAATACAAACATTTTAATTATCTCAAAATATTGAAAACATCAGCATATTACTGGTTGACTAAATATTATGGGACAGATAAGGATATGAAATAAAACTATAGCCCACAAAATACTTAACTTTTAAAATTTCAATATATGGAAAATTATGATGAAAAGGCATTTCAAAAAGTTCAGAGTAAACCTACAGAACCACAGAAATATGTAAATTGTTGCCACTATGAACATATTCTGGAAAACATTTTTTTAAGAAAAGCCAAAGGGTTTGGTTTTAAATTGACACAAGAAATGGCAACATACAAGTATGAGAGCCAGCAGAAAATGAGTGAGGGAGTTCCAGCCTTAAAGCAAGGAAATGTGTCAAATCAGTTTAGTAAAAGACATTTCATTGTAATAAACTGCCTTGTCAAGGGACTCACAAAAAATGTTACAAATAAACAAATACCACAGGCTGTAGTCTCATTAAAGAATAGAAAACATAAAGTGACCACCGCAGGCATCATTCCTATTATTTTATTACACATATTATAAACCTTAAATAAATAGAAATTATCATAATTTGAAAACAAAGTTTTAAGAATAAAATTGTGATCTCAGTTTTGATATATTTTAACACTATTGTCAAGTAACTCCTCACTAAATATATACATGATAGCAGTAATAGTGTTTCCATAAGACTAAAGAATAGCAAATCAATTCTACTTTTTTAGTTTTACAATGTTTAGTGTTGCCCAAACTTAATGTTTTCCTGTGATGAATTTCAAGAGAAGAGCTAAATTTTTTGATCCCTGGGTAACTTACAAATATGTACAGTCTTATCTCTGCCTGATGAGTTATAGAAATTAATGGAAAATAAGTGAATGATAAACTTGTCACTAAGAGTTAAGGAAAAAGATGAAGAGTAAAAGTGGGGGAAGTATACTATTCTAGAAAAAAAAGTTTAAATCGACTGTTTATTAAATAGCAACTATAATTAATATAGCTAGGTAAGTTCCTGAGTAGATTTATCTGCCCTTAGATTAAAAAAATATGAAAATCCTGAGGCAAAGTGCAAGTGATATCGGTTTGGTCTAATCTTGAGCTATTTGCAATGGTTCAATTAAAAAGAAAACACAAAAAGCTAAAATAGTCACAGCTAATCCTGCTGTAGCATCACCTCTGTGACAAATGAAGAGCTGTGGCACTCCAGGAATTCTAACATTCAAAATCATCCTATCCAACTTAATCTTCAATCTGCATATGTGGTTTGGATTGCCTTGGTGACATTCCTGACCTATGTCACCTCTAACTGCAGGAAAAGTAGATTGTCTATGCATAAATTTCACTTGGTTATTTAAATGAAGTTCTTTGGTTCTGCTTTTCATTTGTCTTTACAAGGGAAGGAGAATAGGATTAGATCCAGGTGACTTCTGATTTTATCAAGCCAACAATTCTTAATCAGGGGTGATTTTGCCACATTCTTTCCTCCTGGTAATATTTGGCAACGTATGGATAAATCTTTGCTTATCACAACCCGGAGAAGTGGGTGCTACTGACATGAAAAGGCAGAGACCATGGATGCTGCTAACACAGGACAGCCCTCTCACCCAAATGAAGTTTTAGCCAGCTCAAAATGCCAACAGTGCTGAAGTTTAAATGTATATATTTATATGTATATATACTGAGAGTCATCAAGTACTATTCTAGGTGGTAACAACAGAGTGAACAAGACAAAGTCCTTGTTCTCTTGTAACTTACATTTTAATAAGAATACTGAAAATAAACAGAAACAAATACCTTATTTGGTTTTAGAAGAGACAAGTGCCATAAAAATAGAGGAAATAAATAAAATGGAAATGGTGGAAGAGGTAGGGGTGGACATAGGAGCTAGAACATTATTTTTTGTAGAAGACACACAATCGACCATGTGATTTCTTTCCCATCCATCTTTTCTCACTGACTTTACTTGCCTTCATACAATTACTTTAGTCATAATTTAAGCCATAAAAAAGTCTAAGGAAAAAATAAAACAAAACAAAGACAGCAAAGAATAATATTCATTGAACTTGTGCAGCTGTTGGCCTCCAGGCTATGATGTGGTAAATTTTGATCATATAATGCTTCATTTCATAAAAATTGAAAAATAGCATTTTTTAATTTAAACAGTTACCTATGTAGATTAAAACATCTAGCTTCTCTTTAGAAGGTCTTACTTTATTTAAATTTTAAAGGTAAGTATTATGCAAAAAGTATGTCATTGAATGTAAATAAAGAATAAAAACTGAAAAGAAATGCTATCTAAAAACTTAGGATAAAACACAGTTAAGACAAGGGTGAGGAAAATATAGAAACACTCAAGGCAAAATGGTCCAATCCAGGTAATCATTGTTGATCAAAATCCACATAATAAAGATGGAGCCAGAAAACCTTTCATAAAGTAACTCAGCCTGCATTGTGATTTAGAAACAGGTAATTCATAAGATTAAGGTGCCCTTTATATATCATCAGGAAGCAGTCAACCTAAAATGTAATCAATGTAAGATAAGCTATAAATTTAGAAAAGTTATGAAAGTGTATTGAAAAAGAATGAATGAGGCTGTAAAGATGAGTTCAAATGGACAATGGTCAGCAAGGAGTCTGCCCAGAGATATGCTGGGGGGAAAGGATATGTCAGTGTGTCTCCCTCACTGTGGAGATGTATCTCCTACCTCTCTGTGGAGTAGGATATCAACTCAGCCAGCAGATCCTTTACAAACTTTCCCGCAGCATTTACTAAAAAGAGAGGAAATAGCTCTTTTTGCACAATCCTGCCTGCACTGCACCTCTTTGTCTGTCTTGAAGCTTCCTACAAAATAATTTGTGTGCGTGTTTTATCTAAAAATGCCTGCTTGCATTTTGCATTCCTCTGCATATTCTATAGCATAATTGTGTTTGTTTTAATATAAATATCTTTAAATGTCAACAATTCCCGATAAAAATAAATACAATCTTGTAGTAAAATTGCCACTCTAAGGCAATGCACCATGTTTATCTCATGGTTTTGCCATATACTGACACACACTCCCAAAGTACTCTGGTTTGGAAATCCTACTTTAGGCTGCCAGCTGTAGTAAAAATAGATATTCTCCTAGTGCCACATATGCTGAGTATGTTTTTCACTATTAATTAAGTTTTTCAGTTGCCTCAATTCTTGGAACAGGATCCCTTGTCCACTGGACACCAATGTTTTATCATTTTAACAGGCTGATTACCAATACAAATTAGTAAATTGGCATTTTCATTTACACACCAATGTGAGAATATTTGTGTATATGAGTTGCACATTTGCCTGTATTAATCGTAACAATTTCAGTCTTTTGAGCCTCTGAAGTACCAGATGCTATACCCCACATTTCTGATTTAAGAACACCATGTCATGCAGTTCATCTTAACAGGTTAATAGGTTGCATATGTCTTTGTTAGTTTCAACCTCACGTGGAAAAGGAAATCCAGTGAAAGATAAAAAGAAAAGAAGGGAGTTAGTGCATTTTCACCTCTTCCTAACAACGCTCACTTCATAACTTTACATTCTAAACTACTTCATTTCTTCCCTCATCCAAACAAAATTGTATTTATCTAATCTCAGCACTTCATGCTTAATGTTGGAAAGTATAGTCTATAACCAAAAGATGTTAATAAAATATCAATCCTGTGTGTGAAAACCAAATGAATACACAAAACAATGTGTAATTATGGGTTTGTATTATGACTTCCAAGCTATAAAGTCACATTAAGTAAAGATCTAGGGGTAGTGTCTCAATTGCATTCCATGGACTCTCTCTGCTCTCCCTCCCTCTCTCTCTCTCTCTCTCACTTCTCTCAAGAGTAATCCATCCCTTTACCTCTATTCACTCCCTTTCCTCTCATCTCACCCTCAGGCACAGTGATTTGGTTTCATTGTATGCATGGTTCTCAGAATAGGCGGATGTCCTTCAAGGCCTTAGGTTTTGTTGCTAGAGAAGAGAATAGGGCTCTGAATCCTATGGGCAGAGACAAATTAAAAAAAAAGTCCTGTCTTTGTTACCTTTAACAAAGGTCTCTTTCTAGAATGGTTTTTAATGTTTACATGTGCCAAGGAAGTGCAGGAATGAGTTGGAAATGAATAAGTATCCAATTACATACCTTCATAAGGTAGACTTTTAAAAATATTTATTTTCTGGGACCAGCCTGACCAACATGGAGAAACCCCGTCTCTACTAAAAAGTACAAAATTAGCCAGGCATGGAGGCGAGCGCCTGTAATCCCAGCTACTCTGGAGGCTGAGGCAGGAGAATCCTGTGAACCTGGGAGGCGGAGGTTGCAGTGAGCAGAGATTGTGTCATTACACTCCAGCCTGGGCAACTCCATCTTAAAAAAAAAAAAAAAAATTATTTGACTGATAATCTTCAAAACCAAAAACCAAACAAATAAAAAATCTGAGACAGGAGCACTAGAATTAGCCTCTATGAATACAGAGAAAATATCTGTTAATGTGCTTTATTTTTACTCCATCATCTGCAATGCATTTTAAGATATATAGCCAGCAACCATTTCAAGATGCAATACTTCCATTGCTAAAAAAAATTCCAGAACCGGGGTTAACTGTTTTATTTTAAATCAAGGAACTCAGTAGAAAGGTGGTTGAGGGAAGCTTGTTTTCTGGCTAGAAGATGAATGGGAAAACTTCCAGTTTTATGATTTGCTGGCATCTCATCTTGAACATCCCAGTAATGCACAGGTTGCTTACTTCACTGCTATTGGATACCTCTCACCTGCCTGGAACTCAATATTAGCATGTCTGGTGACTAAACAGCATTCTGTTTATCATAAGATTAAAAACTAGAATGGTGGCTTAAAAATGAAGTATGGCTTGGAATCTATTCTGATAGAACACAGTATTCCCTATATAGAAATGTTTGGCTTTGTTAGAGCAACCAAAATTCAAGTATAATATTCCATGTTAGGAGTTTAACACTTCCCAACTATAAATGAACATTATCCAATACAACATAAAGTCTTTCATTTACTTCACCAGATTGACTTTGTTTATAATTACATTAGTGTCTTATTTGATAGCAAAAATATTTGGTCATTTATATATAACTGATAGTGTGATAACACAAAAAAGGAAAGATATGGACCTATAATGCATGCTTTATATAAGACGGTCAAATTACACCAAGGCAAAAGATCATTTAAGGCAATCATCTTCTTCACTGACGAGCATTAGATTCTTATGCCCTGCAAGCAGATTATCTCTTGATACCTCATCAATAGCTAACCACATGGCTGTTTATCCCAGAAAGTCTTGCTTTCATGTTTTCCGATTATTTGTAGATACTTTTCTTAATTACTTGCATCTAGGAGGCATGGAAAAAACTATTAATAGCATATACTTCAACTGATCACTTTGCTTTGTTTTCACCTCAGTGTTTTTTTGTTTCCTTAGCATAAAATCTGTAAGACTCTCTTGACATACAAATACTTAATCAACTTTCCAAAGTGTGAGGAAAAAGAGATCACCCTGCCTATTCTCACCACTGAGGAGGCCATGAGCAAAGGTGTCTTAGGAGCCCTCAGAACTGCTCTGCTGAGTCAGGTCTTTAAAATGGATCATTCCACAACTATGCAAGAGCCCCAAACAGGAGCTCCTCATTTCTTATTAGTTAATTTACAGTGAATTCTAAAGACACAGGATACATATGTATCATGTATTAATCAGTTAATATATTAAAGTTAAAAAACAGCCCAAACCAAGTTTTGATATCTTACCTTTGTTGGTCTCCCTTAGAACATGATGTCACTTATTTCTCCCTTTTAAAATGGGTCCTTCTCCCTACCTCTTCCCTTCCTTCTCTCTATACAAATATGTATTTATGTCTGAATTTCCTTATATGATCACATTTTTCTTAAGAGCTTTTGAAGACAGTGAAGGTGATCTAGTGAAACTATGCCTCTTTATATTCTAAAATGTTAATGATAATAAAGTAAAATAATTATACTACATAATGGAAAATAAAAAATTTGTCTAACTATATCCAAACTTCAGAAAATAAGATAGCACCTGAAAATTGAAATATCATTGTTAGTTTTCCATAACCATTTTAAAATAAATGTATAGTTCACACTGCTACTTAAAGGTATTACTTTTTTAAATAAAATTTTATCCTAATAAAATTTTAGTTAAATGTAACCAGCAGTTATAGGTTTCCAAAAAAAATTTTTAAATAGAATTATCTATTGGTATTCTGTTCAATTTGATGTCCTGAATAACTGAGCATTGCCACAGGCTTCTAAATTTCATAACTTAGAAGAAAATAAAACAAAATAAATTAATATTCTTTAATTATTAACAAGGCACTTCAGGATGAGTAGTCATACTGAACATTAATTAGCGTTTTTCTTATATGCTAATTTTCTGACAGTTCTTTAACTTTGGTAGTTTAGGTACTAGACAAATAAGTTACTATGACACCAATTTGAAAGAGGTATGCAAACTGTTTTATATATATATAATATATATTATATATTATATATATATAAAATTCATATACATATATATAATATATATATATATACCAGTTTTCTTAAAATTAGGGGAATATCTTCATTAGCTACAATAGGGAGGAGGAGACTGTTAAGGTTAATTGAAAGATTTTTCTTTAATAAATGGAAGAAATGTCAACTTGGTTCAAACTGTCATTTAAAAAAATCTGCACTTCTGCATATCATTTTTGGAACCTCCTAAACTGTCTTTTGAAAAATATTCTGGCTGGCATACAGCATCTTTTATTTTTATGTTATCTCACGTATTTTTTTGTTAAGAGACACTTCAGGATATTTTTCATAAAATATGTTCAGTTTAGAGCCTCAGGTTTATTGTATTTTTTACACTAATGCAGCATTATGCTGCTCTCCTTATAAGAACAAAAATATCTCAAAAGAGTAAAGCTTCCCAAGGTCATTGGCCTGTGTCTTTCTGACTCCTCAACCAGGTATTCATTTTTCTTAGTTTCTTGTCAGTGCGCCGTGATATCCTTCACATCTGTCTGTGCCTTTGCTTTTATTAGCAGAAAATACAGCTATAGCTTTAGTGTCATGTGTACTATAAAGACAGGATTTTCAAGAGATTTGACAACTCTCATATTTCCCGAAGTATTCTCAATGTAACACAGAAACAGTTTATTACTGTTAAGTAGTGACTGTCTCTCCAGCTTGAATAATGAAGTTCTCTAGGTCAATATTTTATACAATGATACATTTAAGGAAGCATTCCTCTTCCGCTTGGCACTAAAACAATGGCTGTCATAACACAGATCTATGTATTATCAATCTCACACGCCACCATAATCAATCTAATCCGTGGGGCAGGGAAAGTATAATATGTTATTGAGTTAAACCAAGAATTTTCTTCTACCAAAATGTTTATAAAGGAACATAATAAAATTATTTACAGAGATGAGCTCGTACTCTACAACGTGGAATAAATTTAACCTTCTGCGAAGAGTGTTCACAGCTGCAGGTGATTTACCTATGTTACTGGAAAAGACACAGTCCTATTAGGAACAAAAGCCCTAAGCCTGAGCTTCACAAAGCCACTCAGAGTAGTAAGACAGGAGAAAGAGAGACATGAATTAGAAGGTCTAGCTCTTGAAGGCAACGACTACAACACAAAAAAATACAAAACACAGCACAAAGTGTGCTTGATAGAATCATTAAAAATCAAAACCTTGCCCGTCTTTTGTTTGAATATTTCATGACAAGAGACCATTTCTAAGGGAGAAATGCTTTTCTTGCTGGTCAGATAACAGTAGGTTTTAACACGGAATAAATTCACAAACTTTTCTCAAGAAAGAGAATTTAGGCCATTTCAGTCTAAACAAGCCAAAGCGTACATCTGCATCGATCCTCTTGGCAGCCAAAAGCAAGCCCCTTTGAAGCTTTACATTTGTACCAACACCTGTTAAGACTCTGCCTGCCCTCGATTCCATTTTGTATCTGGCAGTATTGCAAGTGTACTCAATTGAAGATGATTCCACAGAATAAAGAAAATGTACCTTGGCTAGAGATGTACATTTATTTTTTCTTTCTCATATTTTTCTTCTTCCCACATACTCTGCTCTTATTGCTGTGAGTGAGGAAAATTTCACTGGGGTAAGTTTTTTAAGCTCTATGAATTGGTTGGTAAACTCATCTCAATGGAAAAACCATTTTGATTTAGGTTTTGACCTGTATTTTCCAATGCAGCTTTATGCTCAATCAAGCTGACTTCTGTATATCTTTTTCATTTGATTGAGAACTGGTAGGAGGAGAGTTTGGATTGGCACCGCAGGGTAAAGCACAGTGATGATCTCGTCATTTCTCATCATTATCTTTAGTTCTCTTATGTGGTAGATTACATTGAACGAAGACGGGTGCACCTATACATATTTTATCCCACATACTCTTTTAATGTGACAGTAGTAACACATTTTCATCAAGGGATGGCGTTCATGTTCTTTCCTCTTGAACTTGTGGGAATCTTTGTAACTGGCTCAAGTAGAATTTGGTAGAAGTAACTCTCCATAACTTTCATGGCTAGATTATAAAAGGTGATATGGTTCTCTCTCTTTCTCTCTCAGTGCTGGCCTTTGTAGTCAAGCTATCACATTGTGAGGACAACCACACCACATGATAAAAACATTAATGAGTTCTAGGCAACAGTTCCAGCTACGGTCTCAGCTGACAGCCATCATCAACTACCAGATATGTAAGTGATCTGTCTTCAGATTATTACAACTTTTCCAGCTGAAGCCAACAATGTTCTGAAAGAAACAAGCCATCTTTACTATGACCTATACATATTTTTGACCCACAGAAACCATGAGAGATAAGACATGAAAAAATATATATATATATAGTATTTATATATATATATGTGTGTATATATATATATATGTATTTATATATATATATTTTTGAGATGGAGTCTCGCTGTGTCACCCAGGCTGGAGTGCAGTGGCTCAATCTCGGTTCACTGCAAGCTCCGCCTCCCGAGTTCACTCCACTCTCCTGCCTCAGCCTCCTGAGTACCTGGGACTACAGGCGCCCATCACCATGCCCACCATGTATTTTGTAAAAATACAAAAAATTACAAATAATTTTTTGTATTTTTAGTAGGGACGGGGTTTCACCATGTTAGCCAGGATGGTCTCGATCTCCTGACCTCTAAAAGTATTGTGTTTTAAGCCACTAAATGTTAGAGTAATTTGTTATGTAGCAATAGATAACTAATATAGAACATCACTTCTTTTAATCTCTTATCTCAAAGTCATTCAGGTATTTATTAGAAACTACAAAATTGTATCTGCTGAAGTGTTACACCAGTCTCTATACTCTACATCTTTTTCACAACCACGGAACGTTTTTCCTTGACAAAACCTTTCTCAGGACTGACCATCTCAATGTCAAAGGAAAATGCCTCTTATTCCTGAATTTTCCCATTGCAATGTTTCCAGAAACTGTAATGAAGTAATGATGTACTTCACGATATACTGGCTTGAGACCTGAGAGAATAAAGATATGCCTCAGATGCCTCCAGAACAGTCAAGTCTATGGAAATGCCATGGGCCAATTGACCTCGCCCAGAGCATGATAGGTAACTCACCAAAGCAGAAGCCTGGGGAATTTGGAGGCTTGATGAGACCTCTTACTTTTCCATTTGCTTTGGTCTCTGGAAGCTTGAATCCAATTGTCCCCACACACCATCAAATCCAAATACCATTCAAATCAATATCCAAATAAAGTTATTTGAGTCAGAAATTTCTACAAAACTAAATAACTCATGCTAGGAAAAGAATTATTGCTATATAGTTAACGTTAACATAATTGTATGCAAGAATTACAGATACCAAAAAGCCATCATTTCTTATTCTTTAGTCAGGAGACTATTTCTTCAAACAGAAACTTACAATGGAGACCCTTCAAAATAAAACAGATGAATGGCTTAGCTTTACAGAGGCAATGAGCAATCCAGAGCCCTACCTGTTCTGCCCTAACCTAGTCCCACTTCAAGGTCTCGAGGAATAGATGCAGAAACCCCACTGAGATCTAAAGGAGGCTTGAAAACCAATCCTATTAGTCCTCTTTGACACAAAACTAACACAAAAATATATGAGTTTAGTGCAACTGGGTATGAATATTGTCTGTCAGACCTTGGGGGGATTTCTCCTATGTTCTTCAAATTCTCCCCACTTTTTGAGTTTTCACACAGGCATAAGATGAGGAACTCACATGGTAATACTAAGGACCTTATTATTAATTTCATAGAACTCTTTTCATCTCTGTAATTGCTCAAACTATGAAGTTTAAAATCAGAATTATCTGCATAGCTGAGAATGCATTGATGTGCCTTTAGTAAGCTCTCCAAAAATGCCTGCTTGTCTTTGTTACTGGAAAAAGTATTCTATCTAATGTTTGACCACCCTCATTTCCTTGTCTCAACTATTCAATCATTTTTCCCAACTCCTATCAGTTTCATCTCATCATATTTACTACCTTCTCCTTACTCTTATAAAACTTCCATAAACTAGTCTTTCGTTACTTCAGACCCAGTCTTTTACATCCTAACTGGTCTCTCTGCTTCCAGTCCCTTGCCCTTTCTACTTCTTACATATAATGCCAGAATAATTTTCCAGAATCATTATGACCACCTGCTCTTCAGATATTTTCACCAGCACTTAACCCCATTGTGTTTGTTTCTTTTGTTTGATTGGCAAAGCTTTTTAATTTTCTCAAGTTCTGTCTCTAATACCTAAGTATGTTTTCACTGTGACCACTACCAACTTTATATACCAGCCAAAATCAATATGACCTTATTCCCCAAAAATTCTTTGAAGAAGCTTAAAGAAATGAATTATCTAACAGGAAGAGTATATCAGTGAAGAATGCAGTGGAGAAATATAATAATTATAATTTAAAATTAGTAATTGTATTAAAAATATGTTGTATCAATTCCAATAAATATTCCCTGAGATTCCCAAACTCAAAATCAAAATAGAAACGATCAATATTGATATTCATAGCATGCACGTGATAAAAATAGATCTGTATACACCCTTTAGGGTGTATATCTACCCATTTCATGTTTTACTTCCTTCTGGAGAAGTGGCCTTTATAATAAAAGTAGTATGAGTACCTGCAGCACATACTACTTATTATATACCCAGCAGTGTGTTGATGTTATTTAATAATCACACCAACCTAGGGGATAGGTACCACTTTATTATCATCATTTAATAGACAAGGGGATTGATGCAGAGAAAATTTAATTAACTCGCCCCAAGGCCCCACAGCTGGTTAGTGGTTCAGGGATAACAAACCAGGCAACCTGGCTTCAGAGCCAAAATTCCTAACTATTACTCCAAACCACATTAATAGGCTCTATAGATATGTGCTGAAATAATGGACAAGTAAACCATACATCCCTTTCCTTCCGGCTCTCCCACATAGAATGCTCTAAATGGGATGATATGTGTTCACATTACCCTCTCATTTGTCACTGATTCCTTTTGTTTCCTCTTCTTTCTCCTTTGCTGTGACTCCTGTGTCTGCCTCTGAACATTTTTGCTAAATCTGGTGAAGTATTGTGAACAATTGAGGTGAGTTTGTGCTGCCCTAACTTGCCCACCCTAACCCCATTCTCTATTGTGCTACCTCCCTCAATTCCAGTGGTACCCAGAGCTCTGATAAGGCCTCACACAGACTTCCTCAGCCAAACCCAAGCATTCATCCCTCATCCTACCTTAGCCTGTCTGACTCCATCTTTTCACAAAGCCTTTCAGCTATGGAGAGTTTCTATGTCCCTGTCACTACAAGCTACTGCACTTAGGCCCTCAGACATTCATTGACCTGAGGAGATCTGGGAAGGTGGGAAATGAGTTTTCGCCCCTGACCCTCAATAGCCATCCCTGATTCTCTTTACAAATAAAAACTTTTTCAAATCAATATGAACATTCTCATGTCTTCGGTTTGATGATCATGTTAAGATGGAAGCCAGATTTTAATCATCTTTCTACTCAGAAGGAAAAGAAGGAATCACTAATTTTATGTAAAACTTCGAAATGTGTGAAATCTCACAAATGTTCCATGTTCAATTTTTTTTTTGCTCTATTTCCAAAGTCCCCAAGGGCACAAAAGTGTTGAACCCCATATTTTTCTAGATATTTTTCTAATTATATTTTACACAATTCCCCTATTCCAATTTATACAAATTTTAATTTTCTCAGGTTCTGTTTTCCTTCATGTACTATGACTGAGCCCAATAATATAATGTCTGAGATACAGCCCTGATACCATATGTGCACAGGCTTCATATTTTAACATTATTTTGTGAATTATTTCCATGTAGGGATTTAATATTAAAGTGCAATTAGGAGGCATGCAATATATGGGTACTTAAATTAAGCCATCTAGATAGAAAGTACTAAAAAGCATATGTGTTTGTATTAAAGTAATAATGCTGTGTAGCTTTATATGTAGGATAATGATCTTATTGAGAATTTGCTATAGCGCTCAGTTTCTGGGTTTAGTATCAAAAGCTCAAGAGTAAAACTCTGGGGAAAGCTTCATTACTGAAAAGAAAACACTGAGATAACATCATGTTTCCCATCTTTAGTTTTATAGGTATGTTGCTGCAAAAGAATACAGTAATTGCCTGTGAGAAGGAGTTACTTTGGTTTGAAAAAAGCTATATTAATATGAGAATTGCACTTAATAGAAATATGAGAACAAGGTAATAAAAATATACTGAGTGAAATGAATACTAAATATTATAAAATTTAGGTGAAGATAACCCCAAAAATTCTCTGAATCAATATAATTTTATGCATTTCATATAAAGCATATATAAAATATATAGAAGTATATTAGGTAACACAATCACACGTTAATTCTGGGGCCTCACTTTTTAAAATTTTACTTTAAGTCCTGGGATACATGGACTGAACGTTCAGGTTTGTTACATAGGTATACATGTGCCATGGTGGTTTGCTGGACCTATCAATGCGTCATCTAGATTTTAAGCCCTGCGTGCATTAGGTATTTGTCCTAATGCCCTCCCTCCCATTCCCCCCAACCCCTGACATGGGGCCTCATTTTTAAAAATAAAAAAAATAACATTGTATTAATGGATAGTGTTAAAAGATTATCAAAAATGTTGCAAGTGCATGAGTCAGGATATGCTACTGTATGCTGTAATCAGAACCCAAAATCTCAGTGGCATATCATAAGAGTTCATTTCTCACATAAATTTCAACATGGTCCAGGTATCTCTCTAAGTCAACATCTAGCATTCCAGGCCACTCTAAACTTATGGCACCTTCCATATCAACACATGCTTTCCCCAATTGCCTTAGCTAAATACAAATCATGTATCACTTCAACTCAAATTTAACTGGCCAAAGTAAGCCACATGACCACTTGTAACATCAAAGGAGGTAGAGAAGTACAATTCTTTCTATAACCAGAAAGAAATTTTGCTGAGTGGCCATAATATCTACCATATTAGTCAATTGGATTTTCATCATTGCTGCCAATGAACTTTTTGTATCTATTAGCAAAGTCAAATTGTAATCAAGTTACTTTGTGCATATAGAATGAGAATGATGGTAGTTAGATGACTTTCTAATGTCATCAAGTAATTATTGGCTTATACATGCAACATAGATCAAATATTCATATAAAGAATATCTGTTTATAAGCAGCTTCTAAAAATATTGAATAAATTGCATTAGCCAGTCAAAAAAGATTATCTGACAGCTCATATAAAATTTAGCTGTTTTTCAGCTTTAAAGTTCATATGGAACCAAAAAAGACCCCGCATTGCCAAGACAATCCTAAGTCAAAAGGACAAAGCTGGAGGCATCACGCTACCTGACTTCAAACTATACTACAAGGCTACAGTAACCAAAACAGCATGGTACTGGTACCAAAACAGAGATATAGACCAATGGAACAGAACAGAGTCCTCAGAAATAATACCACACATCTACAGCCATCTGATCTTTGACAAACCTGAGAGAAACAAGAAATGGGGAAAGGATTCCCTATTTAATAAATGGTGCTGGGAAAATTGGCTAGCCATAAGTAGAAAGCTGAAACTGGATCCTTTCCTTACTCCTTATATGAAGATTAATTCAAGATGGATTAGAGACTTAAATGTTAGACCTAATACCATAAAAACCCTAGAAGAAAATCTAGGTAGTACCATTCAGGACATAGGCATGGGCAAGGACTTCATGTCTAAAACACCAAAAGCAACAGCAGCAAAAGCCAAAATTGACAAATGGGATCTAATTAAACTAAAGAGCTTCTGCACAGCAAAAGAAACTACCATCAGAGAGAACAGGCAACCTACAGAATGGGAGAAAATTTTTGCAATCTAGTCATCTGACAAAGGGCTAATATCCAGAATCTACAAAGAACTCAAACAAATATACAAGAAAAAAACAAACAACCCCATCAAAAAGTGGGGAAAGGATATGAACAGACATTTCTCAAAAGAAGACATTCATACAGCCAACAGACACATGAAAAAATGCTCATCATCACTCGCCATCAGAGAAATGCAAATCAAAACCACAATGAGATACCATCTCACACCAGTTAGAATGGCAATCATTAAAAAGTCAGGAAACAACAGGTGTTGGAGAGGATGTGGAGAAATAGGAACACTTTTACACTGTTGGTGGGATTGTAAACTAGTTCAACCATTATGAAAAACAGTATGGCGATTCCTCAAGGATCTAGAACTAGATGTACCATATGACCCAGCCATCCCACTACTGGGTATATACCCAAAGGATTATAAATTATTCTACTACAAAGACACATGCACACGTATGTTTATTGTGGCACTATTCACAATAGCAAAGACTTGGAATCAATCCAAATGTCCATCTGTGACAGACTGGATTAAGAAAATGTGGCATATATACACCATGGGATACTATGCAGCCATAAAAAAGGATGAGTTTGCATCCTTTGTAGGGACATGGATGCAGCTGGAAACCATCATTCTTAGCAAACTATCACAAGAAGAGAAAACCAAACACCGCATGTTCTCACTCATAGGTGGGAACTGAACAATGAGATCACTTGGACTCGGGAAGGGGAACATCACACACTGGGGCCTATCATGGGGAGGGGGGAGGGGGGAGGGATTGCATTGGGGAGTTATACATGATATAAATGATGAATTGATGGGTGCTGACGAGTTAATGGGTGCAGCACACCAACATGGCACATGTATACATATGTAACAATGCATGTTATGCACATGTACCCTAGAACTTAAAGTATAATAAAAATAAAAAATTAAAAAAATTAAAAAAATTAAAAAATAAATAAATAAAATAAAATAAAATTTAGCTGTTTTTAACATGCTTGGGACATGAAGAAAACCAAAAACCAAACTATTATAGGCCAGGAATGAAAATCTGGGCACAGATTACATAGTAAACCAGAAATGGGTTAACAATGGAAAGAAATGTAGACAGCATCTTGTCCAATTTCTTCATTTGAACAAAAGGTTGTTATATAATTAAAGGAAACTCTAACAATAATGTGTTAGATGTAATCCAAAAATCTCAATTGTATAATATACAGACTTGCTTTATTTCAAGTTTAACAAAATGAGTCAACACAACTAACCAGCTAGGTGTTTGTACGGTCAACCTGGGCCTACTATTTCTGTCCTGATCCAAAATCCAACTTTGCACTACATAGCAGTTGTGCATTTTAATTCAAGACATGGAGACAAATGAAGTCCTGTGGCTCTGTGATTTCTAGCACAGTGAACATCATTTTTAAAAATCTTATGGCTAGTATGTGTACATTTTCTACATCCCTGGAGTTTGATCCAAGGGAATATGAGGGTTAAGGAGAACTGTCATTTTCTTCTTTCTTCCCAAAAAGGGGCTGCCTGCTGTTTTCCCGTCTGGAGTCACTTTCTATGTACTTATTTCCCACATCTAATAGTTAAAAAATTTAGCCCACTCTTATTTGAGAAAGGGGACAAATGATTAATGGAAACCCGTGGGAAAAAATCACATGATTATCATTCTAAATTTTTAATATTGCTGGGGTTTGCTATATTTGCTATGTTGTTGGAGCAATTCTCAAAGTTGTAAAGTAAAAGTAAAATCTCTCTCTTGTTTTTACCCTAACCATACTCCCCAGAGTAAATATTTCATTCTAGAAATTCAGATACGGTGGCATGAAGGGTTTAAATGTGCCATTCAAAGGTATAAAAGTATTAGGAGACAAAAACAGAATCTGTTACCTTTGCATGATGCAGTACTAAAGATGGCGGCAATCTTGTTTTAATGTTTTGAAACTATAATATATGAAAACTATGATATAAAGCACATAAAGTTTGGAAAATGGTGTGTTAACATAATTAATGATAATCAACATTAATTCAGAATGAAAATACCTTAATAAAATACATTTGGAGACCCAGACTTCCACTTTAATATTCTAAAATAACCAATTGCCAAAACTTCATTGTCCTTTGAACTTTAATATTTTTTTAACCTGATGAAGATTTTACTACTACAGATCTCACTAGACTGCTATTAATTTAGCAACTCAATTGGGCTTAATCATTCCTAATTTTAATACTCTTAAAGTTGGACACCACCCATAGGAGTTTCCAGTGAATTAGTCCCAGTAGCTTAACCAGTGATTTTATAGGTATAACTAGCTTTAAGCAATTATTGCAGTTTTATAACCCACAGGCATTTTATTAGATTTTTCTCCTGCTCAATAAATTTAGTTCTACTAGTTTGTCGTGCATTTTTCAAAGGGTTAAATTCAGCAGCCCTGTATTAAAACTTGATTCCTCTTTTCTTGTCCACTCTGCATTATTGATTCTGTATTGCAGAAAGATGAATCTTCCAAATCCAATTCAGTCATGTTATTCCACCAATAAAATCATTTTTTTTTTTTTGCTTCTCTTTATATGTAGAATAAGGCCCACTCTCATCATTGTCTATAAAGCCTTTTTTGTCTCCTCACCAGCTAGATCCAGCCCCACTTTCCCACTCTTTTCACAGACTCTACCCACACTGATACTCTTTCAAACAAAATATATGGGACACACCAACATATCGTACTACATGGAACAGATATTTTCTAAATAGTACTCCAGTGGCTACATATAGCTCTTGTCACTTCAAAAGCTACACATCTTATTCTTCATTGTTTACTACATGAGGCATCAGCAGCAACTTAATACTGGACATTACAGCATCATATATTTTAGCCATTTTTATGGTCTTTCTAGAGGCATCTGCTATAATGTTTAAGTGGAAAAGGATTCGGTTTCTGCCCTACAGCTTATACTATAAGCATATGTAGGCATTTATTTAATATCAAGAAGAAATTTAAAATATTCATTTCTCGGATTACCAGCTTTTAAAGTTTAGAGTTAACAGATATAAGGCTATACAAATAGAATTGATTTGAGTTCTGTAAAACTAGAAATCTGTACCATTATTTTGCAATTAATTATTCAGAGATATTAGCCTTAATTATTTAAACCAATTTACCTGTTAACCCTATATCCTTTTAATAATGTTCTTTATATGAGAGAAAGCTGTAACCCAGAATGATAGTTAACTGATACTCTCACTTCTCCTCAGGGCCTCAAGAGATTTAATGTGTCAGTCTAGCTCTTATAAATGCCCTAGCTACAGCTCTTTTTATTATATTCTCATATAATCTTCTCATGTCAAGGGTCTTCACTCACTTGGAGCATACTTTTGGGTTTAGACTGAGACTCGACAAACTCAGCACATTTCTGTATTGTGTCTTTGAGACCTATTACTGGGAGAGACTTAAAGAACTGACACAAAACAGCTATTAGATGGCACACAAAGGATTTCATGAAATGGTTTGATGCCCTTTCAAGTAAATTTTAAAAATCAGAATTCAAACTCTACTTGTAAATGAATTAGGGAAATATATGTTCTCTTTTTAATGCTTTTATTACATTATATATTTGTTTGATTTCAATAGGTCCTGATGAGACCTGAGTAGTAACATTTTCTACCATGATTTAAATCTATTTGTAGGTGACATGATTGTATACACAGAAAATCTGAAAGAATGCTTAAAAGCAAAACAAAACCAAAATCTACTAGATAAATAGGTGAATTCAGCAGTAGCTCCCAGAAAAAGGGTCAATATAAAGAACTAAATTTAACAACCATAGCACAGTAACAAAGAGAAAATTATCAAATATTAATGCTAGAGTTTTCCAAAATTAAAACTCTATCCATAAAAAGACACTGTTAAATTCAAAAAACAAGCCACTAACTAGGAGAAAATCTTTTACATTACACATATTAGAGAAAAAGATGTCAACCTAGACATGTATTGTCCCTGTAGCCGCTAGCAATGTACCAATTTATATTAAAATTTAAATAAATTAAAATTAAATAAAATTAAAAATTTAGTTCCTCAGTCATACTACCCTCATCTCCAGTGCTGAATAATCATGTGTGACTAGTGGCCATCATATTGGACAACATATAAAGTTCTATTGGACAGAGTTAATCTAGATACAATAAAGAACCCCTACAAAGAAATTGTTGTAAACATAATGGCCACAAATTGGGAACAACACAAATTTATAATCAATAGGTGAATAGATAAATAATAGTAACAAGTGATAGGTAAACAAATAATGGACATACTAAAATACTCCTCACCAATAAAAAAGAACACATTTCTCATTAATATCAACATGAAAGAATTGCAAGAGTCTTATATTGAACCAAATAAGTCAAATATATATATCATATGATTCTTTATAGAGCAAGGTTAAGAATTTATAAAAGTAACCTATAGAGATAAAAATCAGAATGGTTACCTCTAAGAGAGCTAGGGAGCAATCAACTGGAACAAGGTATGAGGGAACTTTTGAGGACCTTAATAACCACCACACACACACTACACACACACACACACACACACACACAGGCAATATAAAAGAGAAGGTGATCAACTTCATGTATTATCAAAGAATTGCACATTAATAACACAAATAAGCACAAGTACGTACTAACACAAATCACTAAAATAAAAAATATAAATATTACCAAATATTAATGAAGAATCAGGAGCAACTGGAACATACACAAACTGTTTTGAGGATTGTAAATTGGTACAACCACTTTGGAAAATAGTTTAGCAATATCTAATAAAATTGAATATAGTCATACATTGTGAACTGGCAATTCCACTCACAGGTATATGCCCCAGAGAGATTCACACATTATTTCTCCAACAGACATGTATAAGAAAGTTCATAGCAGCACTATTTATATTAGTTCTAACCTGGAAACAATCTAAATGTTATTTGACAATATAGGGGGTAGAAAATATAATATTGACATAAATGTTTATAAAATGAAAATGAATAAAATAACGAAGTGACAATCAAGCAATAAAACTGAATAAATTACAAGTACATGCATCAAAATGTTTGAAACACAAAAATATTGAGTGAAAGAACACAGGCAGAAAATAAGTACCTATATTATGTCATTTACATGAAGTTTAAAATCAGATAAAACTGTTTTATGATGTTAGGATTCAGGATAATGATTATCTTTTGAGGGCAGTGAGAGCAAGAAGTGGAATGAGGGGTCCGCGTTCAGGCCTGTAATCCCAGAACTTTGGGAGGCTGAGGCAGGCAGATCACGAGGTCAGGAGTTTGAGCCCAGCCTGGCCAACATGGTGAATCCCCGTCTCTACTGAAAATACAAAAATTAGCTGGGCGTGGTGGCGCATGCCTATAGTCCAAGCTACTCGGGAGGCTGAGACAGGAGAATCGCTTGAACCTAGGAGGTGGAGGTTGCAGTGAGCAAGGCTCCGTCTAAAAAAGAAAAAGTGGAATGAGGGAGACTGAGGTGCTGATTATATTCTATTTTTAGATCTAAATGCAAGTTACACGGTGAGTTCCTTTTAAGAAAACTCTTTGTTTCTGTAAAGTTCTGGTATGTGTTCTTTTCTCGGTATGAATTATTTGACACTAGTTCCTGCTCTGTTGCCAAGGTTGGAGTGCAGTGGCACAATAGCTCACTGCAGCCTCCAATTCCTGGGCTCAAGTGATCCTCCCTTCTCAGCCTCCCAAGTAGAATAGCTGAGACTACAGATGCACACCACCATGCCTTACAGCTTTGTAATTGTTTTGTAGAGACTAGGTTTCACTATGTTTGCCCGGGCTATTTTGAACTCCTGGCCTCAATCGATCCTCCCACTTTGGCCTCACCTGGGATTACAGGCGTGAGCAACCATGCCCATCCCCTCTATATGTTTTATACACAAAATGTCTTTTTAAAAAATTAAGAGGCTGTTGTTTATCAAAAAAAGACCATTAAGAAAGTGAAAACAAAAAGACAGAATGAGAGAATATATTTACAGCACATATAACAGACAATTTGTAACAGGGATCATTTATTAAAAATGTTTAGGTGTTATTAAATGGCTCCTTTAACATGCATTATCTCAGATAATCTTCACAACAACTCCATGACTAAGCTCATTTTAACTTAAGAAGAAACCAAGCTTCGAGAGTTGGACTCTCCTCAGGTCACAAAGACAGGATGACTCCAAACCAATTCTCTTATGCTTTTAAACGGTGTAGTAAACTGTTATAACAATTTGACAAGTCACTCCTCCAGCAATGTAAATATTTTTGTTTCCCAAAACTTTATAATATACATAAAAAACAAGAAATATTGCTTTAATATTTTATTTTTATTTGTCCAACTTTTATTTTAGATTAGGGAGTAAAGTGCAGGTTTTTTACCTGGATATATTGTATGATGCTGAGGCTTTGGGTATGAACGATCTCATCTGAACTCAGTACCCAGGTACTGAGCATAGTATCCAATAGTTAATTTTTCAACCCTTGTCTCCCTCCCACCTCCCCACTTAGTAGTCCCCAGTTTCTACTGTTGCCATCTTTATGTCCATGAGTACCCCCTGTTTAGCACACACTTTTAAATGAGAACACATGGTAGTTTTCTGTTCCCAAGTTAATTTGCTTAGGATAATGGCTTCCAGTTGCATCCATTTTACTGCAACGGACATTATTTCATTCTTTTTATGGCTGCATAGTATTCCATGGTCCAAAACAGACTTGAAAGTACAAATGTGCATACAAGTAATATACTCATTGAAGTACATAGACAACGTGGTATATCAGAAAGCACAGGCTTTGGAATCCTGGGTCCATCATTTACTGTGTAGTCTTAGAAAGGAACCTCAAATCTTGACTTCCTTGTTGGTAAGATGGCAGTACTTTAGTATATAACAAGAACAGTACCTGGTAATGTGGAATGAATGAATGCTTTTTAATATGGCAAAAATTGGTAAGTTCTTACAATGAATATTCTTTCAAATATGTTAAAACATCTAAAATGTTTATAATTATTTTACCTTTATAGTCACAATTTACTATATAATATTATCTGATATAATCAGTTAATTGTAGTCTAGTACACAATTTAAGTTGAAACTGAGGAATAGTCTTGTGCTTTAATACATTCCATAATATATGGAAAAGGTCTACTGTACAAAAATAACTGAAATGCACCATGGGTAAGAAAAACAACTGCTGGCAATATAAACAAATCTTAGTTTAATTAAACTATTATATAAATGTGTATCATAGTGTATAAATTGTTTTAATTGAATATTATATTTTCATTTCAAAATAAAAACTATAACATTTAAAAGGAATAAATATCCCTGTCATGGCTTATATTTCACTTTGATATGCAACTGATCCTGGTATCCTTTAACCATAAAGGCAAACTGAAAAGTGTCAGTCCATGTCCATAGTATTTAAAATAGAAGTTAAAAATTATATATTATATATAGAGAGAGAGATAGGAGTTCCTTATTCAAAGCTTCGATGTTTGGAAAGTAATTCAGGCCATCACTCTCATTTCTGGTATCTGGTTTCAGTGTAGAAATTTGGACATGCTATTCCTTTCCAAATGAATTAAAGTACATATTTGTGTAACTACTTTTGAATGCATTTGCAGAGAATTATTCAAAGTGTTTATTCAGATGAATTATAATGCCAATAAAAAAAGCCAAGTTTTTGATCCAGTTTTTTCTAGTGAGCTGAGATGTGGATTTTCTCTCAAATGGTATTAACAGGTTGGTGTCTTTCATCATATAAAAGCATATTTTGTTGTACCATGCCAACACTGTCATCATACCTTCCAAGACTGCACAAGACTACTACCTTCTCCAAGCAAAAGCTTGAATTCACTGTGACTTACATCATAGAAGACTATTTGGTCCATGATGATAATGACCATGTGCCCATTACTTATTCCATTTTTAATATCTAACCCCCAAAAGTGATACCTGGTGAACACTGCAATAAAGACACCTGTATTCAAAATATATCACCATGAATTTCATTGTAATAACCAGACCGACCACAATAGCAACCAATGACAAGTAACCATCTGTTGTAGTTGTGCTTCTTAATTTTGACTGGCCTACATTGACTTCTCAACGCATTTCTTAACACATAAAAATAAATGGTTTCTTTTGTTATACTCGTGAGAGTCATTAGATCAAAATGTTCTTCAATCACATTGTTACCAGTTGGATCATGTACCCCAAGTTTAGATGTTGAAGTTCTAGCCACTAGTATCTTAGAATTAGTCCTTGTTTAGAAATAGGGTCACAGCTGAAATAACCAGTTAATTTGAGATGAGGTCATCCTGGAGTAGGAGAGGACCGAAATTCAATATGGCTGGTGACCTTATGAAGAGAAATTTGGACACAGAAAAACATACAAAGAGAACACCATGTGAAGACTGGAGTTATGCTGTCACAAGCCAAGGAACTACCAGAAGTTAGGAGACAGATTTGAAACAGACCCCTCCCTAGTGCCTTCAGAGTAAGTATGGCCCCGCTGACTTTCAAACTTTTGGCCTCCAGAACTGTGGTACAGTAAACTTCTGTTTTTTAAGCCATTCAATTTGAAGTACTTTGTTAGAGCAGCCCTAGCAAACTATTACACACATTATATACTTACTGACACTATTAGTAAAATTAGATAACAAGAATTACTGAAATGGGAGGCATCAAAAAATGTTTGTCTTTTTTCCTTAACTTCTCTAAGTTCATCTGTAAAAGCAAAACTAAGTGCCCCAAAAATAGTTGTTAGATTATTTTTGGAATTGTTCCTTTATATTTGGGACACATAATTCTTTGTTGTAAAGGATTTTTACATTGCTAACTAGACAATATTTCTTAAATTTCCCACCTAAAGATATGGTGTCGAGTTTATGTTTTCAATTATTAAATAATTTTATTTCACAGTATTGTCATCGTTTCATTTGTATTCTAAAATAAACACTGTTGAAATATTATCTGTTCAATTTCATTGAAGTTTTTATCATACATCTTTTCTGAAGTTCAGTTAGCATTTTTACCATAAATTTGTTCTTCACAATGACATATTTTCAATAAAGATACACTCTGCACATTAAACAGGTAGGAATATTCTACACTCCCATTGAGAAAACACTTACTCCAATTTTCCTCAAAACATGTAGCCCACTTGGACTATTATATACCAAGTGTTGTCAAATGTAATTTTTAAGATTTATATAAAAAGTAAAAACATGTAATGAAAAAGATATCCAGCCCCAGTGTTGGGAGAATATAGGGTATGATAGAGGCTCCAGACGTCATGTCCTGTATAAAAGAAATGTCAGACATTGAAATCCAGTGACTTCCTCCTAGCATGTTGTCAGATGTGCTAACTTTTAAATAATGGCAAATAAAAACACATGGAGATTTTTAAAAGACATATATCTTTGGTTCACTTTTGGCTTCTGGTTAGACACTTTGATTTGTTGACCAGTTCTACCAGATACTAATTCAAACTAAAAATAACCAAGAGTTTGCTTTGTTTTCTTTGTTTGAGCCCATGGCATTTACTCATGCCTCTCAGCAACCACAGTCAGAGACAAGGACCTTGCTTTAAACAGAAAAACCGAAGGCTGGAATTCTGGATTATATCCTCCCAGGCCTCTTTCCCAGAAACATCTTCAGATGTATATAAAGTGTCTGTGGATGATGATGCTCTGGGGAGGGACAAAAGGTGCAAAAGCACCACACCTGGACCAAGGCAGCAGGAGGAAGGCCTCTGCTCAGGAAGAGCAAGGCCCAAGCCTAGGACCTGGGGTACTAGAGGGGAGGAAGAGCCCCTCCACCACCACCATTTGACCTGGGGAGTCTCTATGCAGTCCTAGACTAGAAGGAACTAAAAAGGAAAGCCTTCAGCATGAAGTCCCAGGAGGTAGGAAAGGGAGGGTGGGTAGATTTTGCACCCCTATTTAAAGAAGTGGCAAGGGGGAGATATATTGGAGACCTTAGTTAATGGAAGACCTCTCCAGTGATGATTCTGGTGCACCTGGAGGCCCACCCAAGCGGTCATCTCACATACCTCCTGTTTTCCACATCATGGTCTTAACTGAGCATAGGTGGTAGCCAAGGCACTGATCCCAAGGCTTCTTTTGACACAACTGGCTCTTACTTCATCTTAGCCAGCCCTCTCTGGGTATGTTAATCTTTCATCAGGTCCTTCTCTGAGCCACTAGAATTATGAGCATGTAGGAACATACATGTTCACTAAACTAGGGCCTGTTTTTATCATTTCTGCCTCAGTGATTGAATGGTGCCATCATTATTTTACCTAGACATCCACAGCAGAAATCCTACCATCATTACAATTTTACACATCCAAAATCTATTTTTCTGTTCCTATAACATGTCTTCAAACTTTTAAATCTCCCCTCCTTGAAATCCTCTAACCTTTCTACAGATTATCATGAATTTTCATTCCGGACTATTTTTCAAAGTATTTTTAATTTACTTCCCTTAGAACACGTGTTAGAATACAAGAGTCCCCTTTCTGAAACACAGATTTTATCTCTGTGTGTGTGTGTGTGTGTGTGTGTGTGTGTAACATATAGAACGCATAATATATAAAAATAGTTTTAACTAGAGATATTTTAATTCCAAAACAAAATGTATAAAATAAAAAAAATTAAACCAATAAATCAAAGAATAATAGCAGGTAATTTTTTTTGTACTGGTTTGACTTAGTACCAGATTCTGATACTTTTTTCATTTATTCCAAGATTTCAGTGTCAGAGCTTGCATTTTTCAAGACCTACGGTATATGAAGGTCATTCCCAAATAGTGACTGAGTTAAATTAGGTGGATAACACTGATAAGCCTTCTAAAATCTTATATTTTGTTACAATAAATTTAGTTAGATAGGAGATATGTGTACTATTAAGATGCATAGGGCTGAGTGCAGCGGCTCATGCCTGTAATCCCAGCCCATTGGGGAGGCTGAGGCAGGCAGATCACGAGGTCAGGAGTTCAAGACCAGCCTGGCCAACATGATTAAACCCAGTCTCTACTAAAAATACAAAAACTTATGTGGGCGTGGTGGCAGGCGCCTGTAATCCCAGCGACTTGGGAGGCTGAGGCAGGAGAGTCGCTTGAACCCGGGAGGTGGAGGTTGTAGTGAGCAGAGATGATGCCACTGCATTCTAGCCTGGGCAACAGTGCGAAACTCCGCCTCAAAAAAAAAAAAAAAAAAAAAGATTCGTGATTGGTACAGAAACTCTAAATTCCTAAGCTTTCTTGGTCTTTTATGGTTTGGCACCTACTGTGCCTTTCAAACATTATTTTGTCTTCTCCCATAACTCCACTGTGAGTTCCTTGAGGGTAGAGTTTGAATTCTTCTTTGTATCCCCACTTTCTTGAATAAGCCTGAGACATTATCAGTAGTCAAAATTGATCAAAAATGATTACTATTTATTATTGTTCTTTAATCATTTTTATCCTGACCCATAAATTCCTAAGAACGAGGACTGTGCCATCTTCCTGGTTTATGGTTTGTGACTTATTTAATAACCACATTGACTGTAATAAATGACTAATTTGTAAAATTATGTACAAGGTACAAAACAAGGAAGATGAATAAATTATCCCCAAATGGTCAATATTAATATAGTCATATACTGAGTAACTTTTATATGAGAAGAATTTGATTTAGTTTATGACTTGAATCATCTACCCCTTCATTTAAAAAACTCTGCAAAGACATAGTCCCTGACAACAATTTCATGTTGAAGATGCCAAAAGCAATGGCAAAAAAAAGGGACCTAACTAAAATAAAGAGCTTCTGCACAGCAAAATAAATTATCAACAGAGTGAGCAGACAATCTACAGAATAAGAGAAAATATTTGCAAACTATGCATCTTACAACGGTCTAATATCCAGAATCTATAAGCAGCATAAAAAGTTAACAAGCAAAAAACAAACCATCCCATTAAAAACTGGGCAAAGATCACAGACACTTTTGAAAAGAAGACATACACATGGCTATCAAGCACATAAAAAAAAAAACTCAACATTACTAATCATCAGAGAAATGCAAATTAAAATCATAATGAAATACCATTTTACATCAGTTAGTATGGCTACTATTAAAAGTCAAAAAGTAGCAGATGCCAGCAAGGTTGCAGAGAAAAGAGAATGCTTATACACTGCTGGTGGTAGCGTAAATTAGCTCAGCCACTATGGAAAGCAATGTGGCAATTTCTCAAAAAACATCAAATCTATATACCATTTGACCCAGACATACCATTATTGGGTATATACCCAATGGAATATAAATCATTTTACATAAAGATATGTGCACATGTAATTTCACTGCAGTATTATTCACAATAACAAAGACATGGAATAACCCAAATGCTCATCAAAAGTTGATTGGATAAAGAAAATATGGTACATATACACCATGGAATACTACACATCCATTAAAAAGAATGAGATTATGTCTTTTGTGGGAACATGGATGGAGCTGGTGGTCGTTGTCCTAAGCAAACTAACACAGGAACAGACAACCAAATACTTATAATTCACAATTCACTTATAAGTGGAAGCTAAGCATGAAATAGACATGGACACAAAGAAGAGAACAGCAAACACTGGGGCCTACACGAGGACAGTACCTATCAGGTAATGTGTGCGGTACCTGGGTGACAAAATGACCTGTACGATCAACTCCCATGACACACAATTTACCTACATAACAAACCTGCACATGTATGCCTGAACATAAAATAAATAATATGTTAATATTGTTGAAATTTACTCAATTCAAATAAACTAAAAGCTGGTGTACCCACTGGGAAATTAGTCTGTAATTCGTCCTCTCCCAAGAGGTAACCTCTGTTAAGAGTTTGATTTATAACCTACCAGAATTTTTACTTATATTTATCATGTTCGTCTTGTGTGTTTCCAAATAAGTTATGTCAACAGCATCATTGCAGGATTTGATGTTTTAACCTATAATATTCAAGTCAGTTTGTACAGATTGACCTCATTTGTACAACAGATATTCCACAGTTTTGATAACTATTTGATAATTCCCCTTGCTGTCATTATTAAAGTCCAAACAATGCAAAAAAACCTCTGCATATTTACTATAACAAGAATATTGGATACTTTTTTTACATTTTTAATTCAAATAATTCATGTTCCTAATTTCCAAGTGAGAGAAATAACCTAAGTTATATAAAAAGCCTGGTTGTATTATCAAGTATAAAACTTGAATGAGATTAAGAAATTCTTAGATCTGTCCCACATCTTTTCTTACACTATTATGTCATATAAACTCCAGAAATATCTTCATTCCTATTAGCAATTAAAATTTGGTGTTGTACTTTGACAGACAGACAGTAGATTAATACGTACTACAATGCAATGAATTTGTAAGACAAAATACTACATAACATCTTTATATATCATATAAACCTGGTAATACAGCACATTAGTTTATATAAAGTTATATTATAGGCCTTTTAGAAATTACAGGTTTAGAATAAGTGTGTACCAAAAGGAAATAATGAGAAAAATGATAGTCTCCTATTGATCTTTTTGATAAAATTTATATATTTTTATAAATCTAAGGAGTATCTATGTATATATTATATTCTATAAATAATTATGCTCAATGAATGACCTTCAAGTTTCATATCTTTTTCTATTCTTTTTAATAGTATTTCTGGTTTATATTTATTTAATCAGAAACAGAATTGACATAAATTTAAACACACTTAAAACATTTAGTATTTTTCGAAGGGGAATTAGAGTAAATATCAACACAATTAAATGATATGGACATTTTAACAATGCTGTCATTATATATTATAAGAAGAAAGAAAAATCAACCAAATAATATCACAGAAAGTAAGCCATTTTAAAGGAACATTCTAGATATAGCACATATTAGCAAATTGTAGGAGTTCTAGAGATTCCCCAAACCACCTAGAAATATGCAAATAATGTTATCTACTAAAAGTTTAACTTGAAAATCAACATATTGTATCTGTTCAAAAACTTGACCACACCCTGACTGAAATTCTTAACATAAAGGAAGAAAGTGACAGTTAAAAGGAGAATGTGACATAAATGGAAGCATAGATATAACCTGTAACTCCTTTTATAAGCATTTTCCAGAAAGGTGTCTTAAAGCAAATGTGAACATATCTCTAAAAGAGGTTGATACCTCAGGATGACAGAGCTTAGTGCCATTATATATCCAAACAAATGCTTGTTCTGAATATAGTCCATAAATAATACCCTTATTATAATTTAACTGACCTAAATTACAATTGGCCTACAAAGAAAGAGTACACCAAGATGAAATAAATATATGTTTGTAGGTAACATCATATTGTATTTAACAAAGTGGAATTTTAAGATATAATAATGAGTGCCAAATAGTATTCCTGAGGTCAGTTCACACTGAGTGATCGTAAGTACTAATGACGGTACCAGGAAGATCATGAAAAACTAAGATTAATTGAATGTTTATCATGGACCAGGCACAATATTAAGCATTTTAACAGCTTAAATGTGCTGTCACATTTAATCTACAAACACATCAACCCTGTAAAGTAGGTCTTATTGTTATATCCATTTTATTGATGGGCAAATCAGGTTCCAAAGTGGTTAGGCTAATTCCTCAGGGTTCCCAGGAACCAGTATGGCACAAATGCAATTACAGGTCTGTCTGGCTTTAGACTCTGTGCTTTCAGACTTTACGGTACTCCTCCCAGAGCAAGGCTACTATAGGGATGACATCTTGGCCTGACTGACCGAGGCTGTTTTAGAATTCTACAACTCATATATTTGAGAAAATGAAGTATGGCAGAAATTATATTTGGAATTTGGTATGCCAATAAATTTTCAGTATAAAACAACTAAATCATAGTGCTATTGATAAGCATCTTAGCAAAGAGATTGAAAAATCAAAAGGGACAAGAACATTGATAAATCTTTTGTTAGGTATTAGTGTAGTAAAATACCAAAGGCTCTGACTGTCCCTTCTGAGTTGTAGTTACTTTCTGTAACTGAAGCACTTTAGTCTTCATGGATGTCAGTCTTCACAAGCATTAATTCAGCTTAAAAGAAAAATGTGGCAGCTTCATTCGTCTCCTGAGACACTGTATCATGACTTGCTACAGAAACACTTTGCATTTAAAATGTTGAAAATGTTCAGAAACATTATACTTTGAATATAAGAGTTAAAGGCTTCAAATACTAGGCTATGGTAAGTAAGGTAAGTCACTGAACGTAGAAATATAGTAGCAGTACCATATGCAATGTTGAAGGATGATCCCTGAATCAAAATATTTTGCTAACAAATGTATTACACAAAATCCTATTTTGAGAATCTACTAATAAATACCCAGTAAAGAACAGTGGTAAATGAATAAATGCATGTGATTAGTCTCCTAGTCTCTCAAACTCATAGCTCATTGGATGTCATTATTCACATCAGCTATAATTCCACCATAGATTTTCAAAATATTTCAATGGTCTCCTACTATTTGAGCAGAAGTATTGAAAGAAATAATTATGGGTAAACTGTGTCTTCTCATTTAGCCATTGGTAGGTAATAATATATCTTTCAATAGACAAAAATCAGAACACAAAATGTTAAATAAATATGATTTTAAAGTAGAGAACAGAGAAATATTAAAGGTCAAGAGCTACTTCCCTACATACCTGACAGAACCTGTTTCCTAAATTCACTGATGTACTTTGAGCTGCATTAGGAAACTGCCACAATAATGCAGCAAGGAACAGTAGTGACTTGACATTAATGATGTGTCATGTTAGCATATTTAGGATTCCAAGAGTAACAGTGTTTGATAAATATGATGTAACATAAATGATATATTTCCACTAGGAGATTCAAACAGAATCTACTCATTTGTAAAAATCATCAGCAGCATCAGATAGACTTACGATGAATGAGGAAATGCAGATGTGCTAGGTCCTGTCTTTAGGGAATTCAGAAATTCCTTGGAAATAAGGCACATGTATGTAACAGAAAATGAAAACACATATATTAAGCAAAATAATATCAGTATTCAAATAAAGGTCAACAAATGGTTTAGAAGAAACAGAATTTGAGACAGGACTAAAAATCAGTAATACAGTTGTCCCCACTTATCCATGACCCACATTGGACACCTGAAATCATGGATAGTACCAAACACTATATACACTATGTTTTTTCTGTATGTAAATAACTCTGACAAAGTTTAATACATACATTAGGCATAGTAAGAGATTAACAACTAATAATAAAGCAGAACAACATAATGAAACAAAATCATGTGAATATGGCCTCTCTCTTTTTTCCTCTCTTTATACCCATCTCAAAATATCTTATTGTAGTGTACTTACTTTATTTCAGACCACAGTTGACTGTGGCTAGCTAAAATGCAGAAAACATAACCACAGATAAGGTGGAGACTACTATCAATTTTATAACCAAAGAGATTGAGAAAGATCAATCCGAGAATAATGATTGAAGCGAAGTATAAAGGAAAACATCAGTTAACATTTCTCAATTGCCAATATGCATCAGGAACTAAACTAGGTATGTATGTTTGCGTTATTTTACTTAGTTCTTATAAACAGCTGTGAAGCAGACAGTATTAGGCTTATTGTATAACTGAGTAAACTGAGGTTCCTAGAGAATAAGTTAACTAGCCTAAGTCACATAAGTAGCATGTAATCAATGGTAATAAATTGTATTCATAGAGATAAAATGATTATTAGAATAAGAAGATATATAAGGCAAAGTAGTAAAGAGTTTCAAAAGAAGGTGGTGTAGCAAAGAGGGCAAAGTTATGGGTCTGTGCTCAGACACATTTGATCTCAAATTCTGGCTGCAGTAAATATCAGCTGTGTGAGTTCAAGATGGTTTATTGATTTTATATATATATAAAGTTACATATATAAATTTTATAATTTATCTTAGATATATAAATTTTATATATTTAATATGCATTTTATATATAAATAAATGAGTTTCATATATTTATATACACTTCATATATAAATTTTAATGTACTGTTTTATTGAGATGAAGAAAATATGAAATTTTATAAAAATATTTCAATTGAAGATATTTAATAAAATATTATCTCAGAAGAAGCTGAGGATCATTATACAGTATAAGAATTATAATGAAAAGACTGGCACTACACAGTTCTTCCTCTGACATTGATAAAAACAAAGAGAAAGTAGCTGGGAATACAGGCGCCCTCCACCACACCTGGCTAATTTTTGTATTTTTAGTAGAGATGGGATTTCACCATGTTGACCAGGCTGGTCTCAAATTCCTGACTTCAGATGGTCCACTCGCCTCGGCCTCCCAAAGTACTGGTACTACATGCATGAGCCACTGCACCTGGCCAGAAATATTTTTGTTTTAAAATGTATAAATACCATTATATTATGGTAGGAACACAATGTATTGGATTTTCTCAAAGCTCTCAGTATCAGGGAAAACAAACTCATCTCTTAAATGTAAAGATATCAGGACATCTTTGGATAGTCTGGAAAATAAACATCCCCAACATCTCAGTTGGCTTGAAACTATTGTTCACGAAAATTTGACCTGCTGAATCACCATGGCAACTGCCTCCACACCTCCATCACTATTTGGGTTGACAGACGCCCCCACCACCTTGTAGCTTCATAATTTCAATCATAAGGTCTCTGGTTCAAAAGGCAGGGAAGAAAAACACAAGATGTCTTCCGCTGAGAGTCATTTAGAATCCATTTCTACTCAGAACCTTCTGGTCCTATATAACACTAGGGACATCAGGAGTAAAATCTTCCTTATGGGGGAAAGGAAAACTAAATGGTAACTGGCACTAGAAGTCTACCACAGAACATGAGTAGGTGGGATTTTAAATTTGGTAAGTGTAGACAATGTTTGACATAGTCACTAGGGAATATGAAAGAGTCATAAAAAGTTTAATAAAATCATGGCCAAGCATCACTGAAAGTTCAACCAGAAATTATAGATTTATGATAGTTTGAGTCCTCATACTATTTTGATTTTCTGAGACTACAAGGAGAAAGACTATAGATTGATACAGTTGGAAGTCAAGGGGGAAAATTATATTGAAATCATGGAGAGAATTTGAATAATTTCATTATAAAATATTGAGTCTGGGCAAAAAGCCAAGTGAAGTCAAAAGGGGCTAAAAGCCTGAGCCAAATATGTTTCAGATGTGACTGATGCTGAAGGTGCCTAGACATATGAGTAGGTAAATTACAGTAAGGCAATAAGAAGAGCCATCGTTAGCATCAGCATCTTTTCTGACCAAGGGTCAATAGCATCTCTGATCTCTTAAATTTAGAAATAAAATTGTTCCATTGAATGAATGGACAGTGATAAAGAAACTGTGTACTCATTGCCTACCCATATGAACCTAACAATGACCTTTTGTAAAAACCGCCCCTCTTGACTAACGCTTTACTTTTTGCTTGACAGGCTGCCTCAAATTTCACTGCTGATGCTTTTCATATTGGGGATGAATTTATGGTACTATTTCACAGGCCACTAAAAAGGAACAGATCACACTTGAAGTTGATGTTCCTATGAACAGAGTATTGCGCCAGAAAAAATATATATATCTTCTAAGTTAATGTATATAATAGTATATCTAAAATTATTTTCTCTGGTGTATTTCTGGCCTGTAATGTACAGCAATAACAATCACATAAGCGGGAGAAAAAAAAAAAAAAAAGAAAAGAGCAAGACTAACTTGACAGCCTCACACTCAATTTTGTGGACGTTAAGGAACAGCAGTAAATTATAATCAGTAATGGGGTTGTTTTGCCTCCATTTTATTGAAAGGAGTGGCATCCATATTTTCCCTGGATTTTTATCTACAGTTAATTATGTGAACCATTTATAATGTTGACTGCCTGTTGTCAGCTGATTATCACTGCCATTTGTTGACAAATAAATAAATAGAAGAGAGTACTCATCAAAAATACTGACTTGTCCTGACGCGAGGGCTCAACCCTGTAATCCCAGCACTTTGGGAGGCCCAAGTGGGTGGATCACCTGAGGTCAGGCATTCAAGACCAGCCTGATCAACATGACGAAACCCCATCTCTTCTAAAAATACAAAAAAAAAAAAATTAGCTGGGTGTGGTGACGAGCACCTGTAATCCCAACTGCTCACCAGGCTGAGGGAAGGAGAATTGCTTGAACCTGGGGAGGCGGAGGTTGCAGCGAGCCAAGATCCCACCACTGCACTCCATACTGGGTGACAGAGCGAGACCCTGTCTCAAAAAAAAAGAAAAAAAATACTGACTCATGTTCATTTATACTTTCAGATTAAAGAAAAACTACTCAGAAAGTCATTTACTTTAAAATGTTAAGCATTTAAAGAAAACATTCATAGTGCCAAATCACAAATATATCATTGAAAATGTACTTTTGTGATTTCATAAGTCAGAAACATTTAATCTTGAGTTTTTAAGCTTTGATTTTTGGGTGCCTATCCTACTTAAAACTTCCCCAACAGATGTCTCATCAGTATCTATCTTGGCAGTTAAGCAGCTATGCCTATTGTAGGCATGTTTCAGAATTGGTATCTAATTTCACTTGTAGGTATTTGGTGATGTAAGGCAAATGCAGTGTCATTAATTTGTTAGTGTCTCTGGTTGCTCTCTGAACTAGCCTTAACCTGTTCAATATTTATCATTATTAAAACTAGTAGAAGCCTCTAGATCATATGTACAACATTTTATCTAGGTGATACCTATGTGAACCTACCTATAACGTGTAAAAATACCTATAACATGTAAAATGTCTTATGTACAACATTTTACATAGGTGATACCAAAAATAAATCAAAAGTATCACATTATTCTCACTATTTAATATTGAACTGAATATCAGTTCTCATTATTTGACTGTGAGACATGATAGATATAGATATAGAAAGTAAAACTTTCCTTTTGATGGTTGACTAAAAAGTCTACAGTGAAGAGACGTTTTAAGGACTGAGTGCACATTTAGACTTTGTATGTCTTCTTCTGTAATCTGTTAGCATGCAAGAGCTAGAAATTCACGTTGTTTTCTCTTTCTAGCTCCTATCATGCAATTGATACTAAGTAAATGTTGGTTGAATAAGTAATCATATAAATTGAGAAATTCTGCTGGACATGCTTATACATATTACAAATCAAAAGGTGCTTTTTAAACATTAAAATTATACTGAAAATTAGTTTCTTTGAATTTCATATTTTAGTGTACCCTCATAATATGGTAAATTATTTTTACTTCTAACATAAAATAAATTTGCTTTATACTGACTTTGTGTTCAATTCCTACTATAATTAAGCTTTTATAAAATCAAAGACTTGGTCTCCTTCTTTTCCTCTTTTTTATATTTCTATTATGAATCTTTTAAAAAATATTTTTAGCATCTAGTACACTTAACACATAATAGACAATATATTTCTATTTAGTGAAAAACATGACTGAATAAAGGAATTTACTAAGGGCACTGATGTAAGGGTTCCTCTGGAGCAGTTGCAAATAGGAGATAATTAGAACTGGTGAATTTTGAACTAAAATATGATGCTAAAGAGGGAGAAAAACAAATGTCATATATCCTTTTCATTCCATAGAATAGTCCTTGAACAAATTAGGGTAACAAGAATTTTTTTGACAAATATTTCCTATTGGGTTGCCAATTGTTTTCAGGTGATGTGACTGTTGGCAATATAATCCCCTTTCATTATTTAAGTTAATTAATTTCAAATTAGAAATAGATTTTGCTCTTTTACATTTGTTATTAAATAAATAAATAAAAAATAGGAAATAAAAAATAAAAATCCATTTTAAAAACTGGTCTTTACCTTAAATAAACAAAGGAAAATAATTTTCTAAATGTTTCCAATTACTTTGGCTATGTAGAAATGCTATTTCTCTGAAAATAATGGAGGCATCTGAAGGAAAAAAAATGAGGTTTTGAGAAATTGTGTGCAATTAAGCCTTAGCGATAAACATGAGGGCATGGAAAGGTGATTGCTGGGGAGCCCACAAAGAGTGGTTTCTTTGTAACCCTGTCAGTCTTACGGGAACACCAACATCAATAATGGGTTCTCAGGGTCCCCTCAGTCAAGAGATCATGCACCCTAGAATGCCACATAAGCCTGGACTTCATTTTGAATTTTAGATTCCTCCAGGTGAAGATCTTCCCCATACATTTTTATGTTCTTTTGTTTTTTAACAGTCCTAAGGCTGCTTCAAGAAACTGCCTATGGACAATGTTCAAGAAAAATAAATAAAAAATCTCTAAGATTCCCGCTGTGCACAAACACACACATTGCATATTATATACCATACACACTTGGGTATGTGCTTAGGATATTTTTAAGGGTACAAGTAAATGTTCTTCTCTTATTTGCATTTTTAAGACATCAGAAAATTACAAATATGACTAAAGCTAAGTTCAGATTCTAATAACATACAGCAAGATCATTTGGGTACTCAATGTTTAGACATGCTGTATAGATACTGATAAATATTTATTGTGAACACAGTATAATTTACTATTAAAATCACAAAATACGTAACATGTTAACACATACAATATGCAGACCATTAAGAGTTAATCGCTCTAGGCCAGGTCTAAGTTAGTATTATATTCACACATCCTAGCTTTTCTTTTTTCCAAAATCAATATCTGCAAATAATAAATGAGATCCCAGAGGGTTGAGTTAAGCTCCAACCACCACAGAGCAACTCTGCAATTGGTCATTGACTCAATAATGCAGGTGAGTGCCACACTATGGAACATCTTTAGCACACTGTAATAGAAAATTAATAGCTTTCAAATCAGCAGTAGAGTTACCCTAAGGATTACGTAATAACTTGGGTTAGAACAATCACCCAAATCCAAGTATACAAGTCATAAAACCTGAGTAAGATACAGAAGCTCCAACATTTTGCTTAATTTGTTCCATGTATTCTGTATTCTGCTCAGACAACAAAAGGCGCATGATATAAAAGCATCATACAGACAACAACGTGCTAAAAGCCGCATTGCAGCAGTATCCATGGTGTTCATACAATGTTTATATATGACAGCACAGTGATTCACATATCAGAATCAGAAACCTGTGCATATGGAATACTTTTCCTTAAAATTAGTAATAAGTTAAACATCCTCTACAGATCTGCATGCTATGTTAACGTTTATCAAGGTCACAACATTTCTCCATGAGAAACACAAGCTTTGTTTATTTCCTCTGTCGTGTGAGCCTCCTTTCAACCATGGATTCTCAGATGATAGCCTGACTGTGGAATCTCAAACTAAATTCCAGAATGAGAACGTAAAAAGTAAAGAAAGGACAACTTATTTATAAATATATTAGTTTGCAGAGCTGGGAGCCAATGGCACCAATAACTTATAAGCACGTCAGAGTCAAGAAACTGGATCCCTACCATCCTAAGGTGAGGTCAGAAAACTTGCAAGCTGCCCAGCATAAAATAGCTATCGGTAAAGAGACAATAGCATGTGACAGAATATCAATTATTCATTTATCCATTTTTCAATGCCGGACAAATCTGTGCATACAGAAGGGCCCAAAAATAAAACCTGGAGGGTTTTCATTTTTACAATGAACATGTTAAAGACAGGCAGGGAGAAAACAAAGTATTTCTAAGCTGTACAAAGTTATCCTATTGCCTTCTATTACTTGACACCTTAGATCCATTCACATCTTTACAAAAACATTTCTTTCCACCTCAAAGAAAAGCCACAAATCAGCCAGATTGTTAAAGAAGAAAATATATCTCCTAATGCTTCTTGTGGAGACATGTGGCTTAAATGCATATTTCTAAGTGTTGGATTCGGAATCCAAATTATAACTATTTCGCAAACGCTAAGATTAACAATTTAACAATTAGCCTTAAGTAAAAAATAAAACAAAAAAACCCACAAAAATCATAATAACAAATATTCTTTTTTGAAAGCATAGATGCTGAAAGATAGTAGACACTTACCCCCAGGCTGCCAACATCCAGTCATTTGCCAAAGCTAAATGCATATGGCATTTTCCCGCAGGCTATTTGTCTTTTACTTTTCAAAGGAGTTTCATCACCTAATTTAGCACTATCTGCAAAGATTTGGGATAGCAAGTAAAATCGTCCGTCCTGGTTTTTGTTGCTGTTTTTTTTTTTTTCTTTTGGTTCTTTCTTCTAGTGGCTTGTGCCATGCACGCAAAATGGCACCTCTCTTTCAATGCAGAAGCAGGCTTTATATACCAAGCATGTGCATGTGAGTATACCACAAAACACCGGTTCCTTATCATGCGCTTGTTAGCTTGTCCAATCTATGGCAATCACTTCAGTCCCAGGGGTTGAAAGACACAAGATGCAGGGAAAAGGGGAAGCAAAAGCTGAAGAAAGATCAATACTGCACTGTGAAACAAGAAGTGTAGGCTATTTACTTTTCATTGATCTGATGATGCAGGAGAAACACCTCAAACTGGCATTAAATTGAAGGAATACATCTTCTGTGTTTTTTCACCTCAAGGTCAGGAAGGGGCTGAAAAGAAATTAGAACAAACAAACTGATCACAGGCATACAATAAAACTATTAATCCACATTACAAACCCTCATGGTAACCTAATTAAATTTCAGGTTGAATGAGGTACACAACAAAACAGATACTGCCAAGGTTTTTGTTTTGTTTCATTTTGTTTGGTAAGTTGTTTTCACTTGTACCTGGAACAACTACAAAACAATGGCATAGGAGGTCTGAATTGAACCAACATTTAATGCCTTGCTAGAGGCCTGGCATTATTTTGCAAAAATCCTCAAGCAACGTCAAGTCCCAGAAAATAATTAGATGTAGATTTTATTCCAGCCACAGAGAAAAGTACCCCACCCCAAGAGATTGGAAATAGTTTTCTAAAGAATTTATCATAGAATTCTGTCATTTTTCCTTCAAATTAGAAAATCCTAATGTGTTTAGATAAAAGAGATTTCAATATTTTCAATAGAATAAGGCATTTGAGACCCCGTACAATGACATATGACTGGATTTTTCAAAAAATTATATACCTCTTTGACATCAATATTATACGAAGAAAGTTTTTATTCATTTATCTGTTCATTCATTCATTCACATGAGTTTCAGTGGGCATTTCCGCATGCATACATATCTATCCAGACACAGTTTTAATATGATTTTCAAATAGTTAGTGGTTTTATTTGGGTCAGAATTTCAGAATTCAAGAAACCAAAGCTTTGAAATTAAATTTAAAGTTTATTAAGTGCACCAAAATCATCCAAGAGAGATATTTGTTCTCTGTATTCTGAATTTATGAATATTTAGTCATAATTATGACTCATTCTATTAAAAAGACTTGCTTTGAATTTGTTAAATGAGGATCTTCACCATTTTAGAAAAAATCAATGACAAGACTACACCCAGCTAACCATGACCACTGTAAAACTTTGCCAATAAGACATAAGCATTGTTTCCTGCTACAGCAGTCTTGCTCTTTTCCGTCAAGTTTGCCTCAAAATTCAAAACAAAAAAGCCCAACATTTTTAAATACCAGGGCCTTTTCTTTTCCTTTGATCCATAACTAAAGATAATACATTCCTTATAGTTGATTTTATAAAACAAAACTATAGTTATATATAGACAATTTAATTTCCCAGTTCATTTATTTTAGGGATATTATGTGTGTCTATTTTAAACATGAATCAAATGAATTTTTTAAAAAATTTAAATAATTTTTGTTATTGTTGAGTATTCAAAATCTGAGCAAGTCTGGAAGCATATAATTATATATATATATACGTATATGAAAAAACACATTTTGTAAAAGCTCAAAACTCTTTAAACTGGCTATTATTTAAATTTAATCTGAATTTTTAAAATGTATACAAATTTATAGTAATAATTAAACTAATCTGAAGATAAACCTTTATGAAAATTTTTTATTGAAGCCATGAAAATTAAATTCATTCTAAAGCTCCAATTACCTGTAAACTAATTATGAACTGACCTTTTAAACAAACAGCACTCAATTTTATTTTTTTACACAACATCATTTGGAATTGAGTGGCTTCATGCACATCACGATTTTGCCTACTTGGCAGAAGTCCAGAAGCTTCTCTGTTAGGTCAATGTGCTAAGAGCATGCCTGTCCAGGAAGCAATTTTTGGTATGGAGCAAACCTGACTCGGGAAGGGAAACAAGGATGATACTGTCAGAAGAACCTAAGTCCAGACTCATCCAAAGGAATTAATGCCAATCATGGTTGCAGAAAGGGCAAAGTGCCAGTACAGTGTTTACAATGATTTCTTAGGTGAAATGTGATAAGAAGTTGGCGTTTCACCATATATTCTACATGTTATTATAATCCACTTGAAAGGGTGATAACTGACAAGATTTTATTTGGTTGCATAATCAAAAATTATTCAGTGAGAGTCACAAGAGAGATGAGGGAAAAATTATCATTTAATCTATGCATTCTAGATCACTCATTCCTATCTTTATTTCTGCAATATTATTCCTACAATTTGAAGACTTTTAAAGAATCTGCATAACTTATATAGTTTTCCTATAAAACATTTAAAAAGTTTAAGCATTTGATTTTGAATACACTTGTTAAAAATATAATAAGCCTCTTATATAAAAATGATCTAGATTCACTTGTAAATCCAAATACTTAAATATTTTAGGATATGTTTATTAATCTCAATACACACATGCTTTTCAAGGTTTCTTGATTAATGGTGGCCTGCTTTGGGTATATTAAAATATTTAAAAACCTATAAGAGTATAATTATTTCTTTTAACAAAGTTACGGGAAATATAAGTTGAAATTAATCATAGATTAGCATTTTGGGCCAAGATGAGTATCATTTCTACATTACATTTCCTAACATGACATAGGCTATAATCCTGACTCTTGGTCAAACTTAATCACCTAACTGAAGTACTGTATATATCAATTAATTTCACATCCATTGCATGATCTTTAGACAGTAGGAGTTATTGCAGGTCACTTTGCTGATGGTCAGACACTCCTGGCAATAAAGACTCAGGAGGCATCTTAGAGAAAGGACAATTAGCAAGCAACTTTATTAAATTTAACAGTTTACCTCATAGTATATATTATCTGTTTGTCAGTCTTATCCTCCTTTGGACACTAACAATATCTTTAATGGAATATTTTTCTATAAATTTCTGCTTTTTATTTTTAATCCACTGCCCTAAACTCCCTAAGCCTTATCTACATCTGCCCACAATCATGTCATAAATTGCTGTTTATGATATTTGTTAGGCACTTACAAGCAATATGTATTTAAACAAAAGAGACATTCTGTGGTATTAAAATGTGGAATGACATAATGAAAACAAGAAGTTATATTTTTGAAAGATGAGAAAAAAACAAAAAGAATCCATATAGCTACAGAGAAGTTAAATGTTATGTAATTATTTTTTATTTATTATACAGTTTTCAAAGTGTTTATAGCCTCCTCACTTAACCTGTCTAAAAAAGTTCATCCAAATCTACTAATCAGATTGTTGGGGAAAGAGAAAATGGTACTCATAACTCATCACTAGATTGCTGTTCAAATTTCAGAAAATTTCTCCTTGTCTTTCATTGCCTAAAATCTCTGTGTAAAGAATAAAGACACACTTTTTGTAATTTAGCATTTCCATGATTTTTTTTTATTTCAACGTTGACATGTTATCTTTTTGAGGGATTCATCTTGACATGCCTGTCAGCTTGCCTTTTCCATTTTTAATAGGGTGAATAATAGGTGATAAAGGTTGATTAGAAATGAACTTGGAAATGCATTTTTATTAAGATTTTTGCTTCCATTTATACATAAGCATGCAATCTAAATTTTTTCCTGAAGTCTCATGAAAGAAATATATTTCCTTTAGAATTTTAAATATACTTTAAAATTTGTCACATTTGATCAAACATAGAATGATCATGAAAGTAAAGTGGTCTTCCTTTTAAAAATAATACATATTGAAAATTGTAAAATTATTCTCTGTTAAACATTTCTTCCTTTACAATCAGGAAATTGATTTTGCCTTTGAGGCAAATGTCTTAATTTTAACTGTTCTCATGTAACAAGCTGGGTGTGTATAAGTCCTGAAGACTCATTCTATTACATGATTTTAGAATATATCATAATTTATAATTTACTTATAATTCTTGGGTATTTATTAATGAAACCTTATGTGTTTATTGATAAAATATTTAAATTTTCTTAAGAACAGAATTTTTAAGTATATCAGTGAAATTCAGTTCCTCCTCCTATAAGCTTTCTATCTAATCTTTTTATTGAAACAAGCTTTATTACTTCTAGAAGCCAAGACTACGTGATGTCTTCCTTAGTACCTAAGTGGAAAACAGTAATCAAGTTGGTGAGGGCTAAATGTCAACTCCACAATAAATGTTTCTTTATTCTGGTATAAATCAAACAGTAGAACTCTACTCCTACTACCAGAGAATGAGGAATAACATGGTCCTAAATTTGGAGTTAGGTACTGCAGAGGCTAATTGTATTGTACAAGAAAATAAAAGACATAGAGAGAATGTTCTTGCTCCTGAGAGAAAAGGGCAGCAATGAGAAAGATAGTAATAGAATGATGGTAGGAGGAGGAGAGAACAGAAAAATGAGCAAACCAAAGAACTTATTAAAAGAGACCATTTTTAATCGAGATAATGAATACTAAAATTGAGTTGAAGTTTGTACTGTTGCAATATATAATTCCATTGTGTCCCCCATATAATATTCAACAGAGTGCACAAGAAGGATAGAAAAATAAAACAAAAAATAAATTTGTAAAGAAATTCTAGGCCAGGTGCAGTGGCTCACGCCTGTAATCCCAACACTTTGGGAGGCCAAGGTGGGTAGATCACCTGAGGTCAGGAGTTTGAGACCAACCTGGACAGTATGGTGAAACCCGGATTCTACTAAAAATATGCAAAATAGTTGGGCATGGTGGTGCATGCCTGTAATCCCTGCTATTTGGGAGGCTGAGACAGGAGAATCGCTTGAACCTTGGAGGCAGAGGTTGTAGTGAGCCGAGATTGCACCACTGCACTTCAGGCTGGGCGACAAAGTGAGACTTCAACTCAAAAAAATAAAAAAAATTTTAAAAAGAAAGAAAGAAATTCTAAAGAAGTTCTACTGCAGGAGTTCAGAGCCTTAGGCACAAAGTTTCAGGACTATCAAGACTTAATAGGCTGACTGATAGCAACTAACATCTAAATTATAAAGAATAACTTGAATCTCTATAGGTCAAGAGGCATAGATATAATTGACTGTATTTGATTTTAATTTAATTCATATGAGAAGAATATACTTACAGTGTGACCTCTGCCCCTGCTTTCCCATGATATCACTTTCACAGGTTAAGAGGCAGAAATCTGTAGAGGTAGGACCTGGGAGTATAGGAGAGATTTCCAGTGCCCATTCACATCTGATTCTTCTCCCTTGTGGGTACAAGAGAGAACTATACTTTCTTGTGCCTGACAGACAGTCTGATCTGTGACAAGTGATCTGTTCTGGCCAATGGGCTGTGAAAGAAAGTTGTGCGCTTCATCTAAGAGTAGAAGCATTTAATTGCTGAGTGAGATCCTTCAGCTCTGTCTTTCTGCAGTGGACTCTGCAGAAACAAACAAAGATGTATTTTTGTTCTCTTACACCACTAATATTTTAGGGTGGTTTGTTATAATGACATATTTCAGCTTCTTCTATTACAAAAATAATTATCCCAGAAGTTGGGAGTTTCTGAAACATAAAACACAAGGTATGTATTCTTGCTTTATTGATAGGCTGAGGAAGCCATTAATTATTATAATCTTGAAAGATGGTAATCTGTCTATTGCTTGCAGTAAGGAAGCATGGTTTTGAAAATAGATCATTAATCTTATAAATCTGCAGTATTAGGAAGAGTTTGAAAAACTGAACGTTAGTCTTCTGAGTTGATTGCTGTTACCTGCTTTTGAGAGAATATTACTAAAAACCTGGTAACCTCAGATAAGAATTGGCAAATTTGCAGACTCAAATTAAAGAAAACGGAGAGATTCAAGAAATTTCAGAATTTGCCAAGTGGGGCAAATCAACTACTATGAGATCACAAATACTAGGAAATGTGATTGAGAAAGTATTTTAAGTGACAAAGGTAATTAAAACTCTGCTTTCTAATAAAGAGAAAAATAAAGATATGGCTTTTGTATCTACTACTAAAACTTTCAAAAAATTAAGGAAACTCAGAATAAAATTGACTTAGAGAAAATATTCCTCAAGGTTCAATATTTATAAAACAAGAAGTCTACTGAGTTTTTGAAAGTGCTGAGTAGCCAAACAAACTATAAGACTGAACTAAAATTGTCTGGACTTAAAGTTTGATCACCTAAACTTTTTTTTTTTTTTTTCCTGAAACAGGGTCTCACTCTTCTAACACTCAGGCTGGAGTGCACTGACATGAACATGCTCACTGCAGCCTTGATCTCCCTGGCTCAAGCTTAGCTGGGCCTACCACAGTCTTAACCCTACCTGAGAATGCAGGTGTACACCACCATGTTTGGCTATTTTTTTTTTTCTAATTTTTGGAGAGACAGGGTATCCCTAATGTTGCCTAGGCTGGTATTGAACTCCTGGGCTTAAGCGATCCTCCCTCCTTGGCCTCCCCAAATGTTGGGGTTACAGGCATGAGTCATCATGCCTGGCCACTGCCCAAACTTCTAAGGGTAGGAACAGTTTGAGAAAATTGCTCAACCGCAGAGTACATGTTCTTGATCCTCAACTTGAAGATGTGGCAAAAAAGTATGATGGAAAAGGAAAATATCAGAGGAAGATAATGGTCGTAGACAAAAATAGATAAGAGAGTTAATCACAGAGGAATTGCGATTGTTTTGAGTATGCTCAACCTGCAACATCCGACTTTTTTTCACACCCTAATTCCCACCCTCGTCACTGAATTCCTGCAGAGTAAAAGTGAAGCTATCTAGACAATTGATAATGAATATTAGGGTTTTCATAAAGGTGAGCCCTTTGAAAAATGATCAAAGGGGTTATGGAGATTGAGGGCAAAGAGGGGAAGGGCAGAAAAATAGCAGAAACGTTTCGACAAGTTGAGTGACTCCAAGACCGTAGATAAAACCAAACAAAACTAAAACTAAAACAGTGGAGAAGTTTGACTTGTGTTGAGCGCAATTAAAGAAAATTCCTGGAATCCTAATTCCATGAGCACTCTGTATGGTACAGAATTTCTAAATTTCTTATGGATTCGCAGTGGATGTAATAAGAATTTTCAATATACATTACAGTTTGTTTTCCAATGTAAGGACAAAATACTTGTGTAACAAAAACAGAGGAACGCAATAGAAAGGCATTCTGTGATGTGATTTGAAAATTTAAGATTAGGTGAAAAATGAAGCTGCTTATTTGAAATAATGAGTCATAAAACGGTTAGTTTTAGCTTTAAAGTTATGAAGCTTATGGAATGGTGGGGAAAATGACTGTTGAATTTTGTTTTTCTCTCCTCATACTCTATGGTTGAGCATAGAAGCCACATTCATATTCCAGACTTTCGTAAGTGGCCCATTTCCTCACTTATTATTCTAGCTTCCCACTCTCTTTTTCAATCTAGTCATCCACTTTGACTAAACTCTTATTTTTATTTCCTGCACTAAGCCCTACCAAGATTCATGCTAGCTTTGATATGCAAAAATACTCTCTTAAAATTGAGAAATAAAATTACACTTAAAATAATGCTACTTAATTTACATGTACAAAGATTTGGCTCCTGCTGTTTATTTTGTAACAGTCAAAATTTGAATTGTTCAACTTGTTCCAGTGTATTCACTCTACAAAAGAGCAAGGTTTCCATAACAAACGGTGCTTATCTAAATAGCACTTATTATATGCAGCATAATTCTCTGTGTTCTTCTGAGTCTTCCATTAAGTTTGAAGACCGGAACTAATTTGTCTTCCTCTCTCAGGAGTCTAGCCCAGCACCTAGCAAATTGCAATAAGTTGGTAAGTTTTTGAGATTTTTTTAAAGTAATGACTCCTTAAATTTACAGATATGATATCTGTCATTTAACTTTGGTTGGGCTCCAGAGCACAACTTCGGTCAGCCATCTTGTTCATTATACCTAACCGTATTCATTAAAAAAGAAAAGAAACCCATTCAAAATGTTTAGAAGACAATTAACAATGTATATTCTATTGATAATAGATACTTTGGTATTAAAATGCACATACCTTGATAAAGTGAAGATTGGTTTACTAATCTGAGTCAGTAAATTTTAAAAAGACTGCAATTAACCCTATTACCCTTCTATCCATTGCAATAATTTCTGTATTTGGTATTAGGGTATTTTCAAACCAATATACTATTAAACATTTTTCTCTAAGAAAATTGAAAACAACACTCAAATTAAAAATCAAGGCAAAAATATTTGGCAGGGTGTGAGTTTTTAAACCAGAACTAGTTATGATATCTATCAGCTCACTTTCCCATTCAGTTAGTGGGCTTTTAGTGCTTTTAGTTACTGTGAACTGCTAATTTAATATATATTTATAAGAGAAAAGTTAGCATGTTTATTTTTTAAGAAGTTAATAAGATATGAACTGACTGGACACTTATAAAAACTTCCTATTTTCAATATGTGACTAATTCTATAGGTAATATCTGAATCTATCATTATTAATCAACTAATAAAATATTTTGCTTGATTATGAAATGCAGTTAAAGAAACACAGATACCAAATATTTTACATTTTTTTTCTCCTTCTTGGTGATTGGGCAGCCACAAAACAAAGAAAACTGGGACCATTACTTTGAAATTAAATTTATCACAAGGAGGGCAACAGACAGAATGATAAACAACTTACTTCAAGTATGGTTCAGACTAGAATACAATTATCTCTAGCCCTAGAAAGCAAGGAATTGATTTAGAAGCTGTGCAGCAGATAAAATTGTGTAGAAAACCAAGGCTCAAAGCTTTAAAAGAATTTTAAGGTAGGCTTAGAGAATACTGAGTGTGGTTTGTATGAATACTTACCTACATAATATACATTTTAATGTGCCTTACTAATAAAACCACATTTTTTAGTATCTGTTTGCCCAGTGAAATAATACTTGCTTCCCCAGATTCTCTTTCAGCTAGGTTATCCATTGATACATTTTTGGATTCTGTGACACAAGAATTTTCCCTTCGGTCTTCCCTTTCAATTTGATTTCCACTTTGCCTATGGATACAATGCTTAGATATAAAGCAGCCATCTTTTGCCCAGCCTAACAGAGGCCTCAGTTGATAGTTCTATAAACCACCAGATTTGTGAGTAGAAAGGTCTTCAGATACTTTTAACAGTCTTTGAGACGTCCAGCTGAGGCTAGAGACATTATGAAGCAGAGATAAGCCTGACTTTCTATGCCCTCTCTGATTTTCCTGGCCCACAAAAGACATGATCAAAACCCATTGATGTTTTTTACAATGAAGTTTAGGAATAACATCTCATGCAGCCACAGTAACTTAGAAAACTTGTTCAGAAGAAAAATTCTTATCCAGATTAAACTACATTTGAAAGTTTTGTCTTAGTACATTAGAAACAGTTATTGGAGGCATAGTTAAATTTCCTTGAATCTTCATGATATTATCTAGATTTAAAACCTACAATTTTGGAAAAGAGCCTGATTTCAATAAATTAAAAAGTGTTTCCAGGTAGTCACTCATTTGAACACACCATTTTGGGAACAAAAGAGAAAACCTGCAGAATTGTGTAAACATATAAAACCTATGAAACAAGTTTATACAAATACCTTCCCAGTATCATTGGGAAATATTTGGGGAAAAAATGATTTTTGTTACATAGTTTGAAAATAAATCTCCATATGAGATCTTATTAGTTAACTTGCCAAGTAAGATGGATAAAGAAGTAGTATTTTCATAAGCTTTGAAGAGTGCAGTTTTGCTACATTGCATATTACCACCCGTTAAGAATGATACAGAAAAGAAACCTGAGATAAGAAAGGGTGTTCCTGGGTAGGTACTTCTTCCCGGAGGAGATCACTTGTTATCCTTTTGCCCTCACTTTTCCTATGAGAACCTGTTCCCTCTAGTTAGTAGCCAAGTGCATCTTTCAAAGATGTTTCTGGACCATCTCTACTATATAATCATGTAAAAACCCACATGAAGTAAATTTGAAAGTTTTTAACTCCATAAGGAAAGGGAGAAAAATCTTATTTCCTAAATAAGGTTAAACAAACTTTTTCTAAAAATAATCACTTAAATCTGTAGGTTATTTGATTTACTTTTTCACTAAAGAAATCTAAACAAAACAATGAAAACACCACCTTTTGAAAAGAAATGAAGCATAAATCAATTAAGCATGCTACTTTTAAATAAATCTTTGAATGATATGAATATACACAAAAATTAAGAAAAAGTCAAAATTTTATCTCTAAACACCAAATGTGGCTGGCACCAATGATCAATAAGGATCACTGTTTATAATAATAAGAAAGGATACAAAACTTAAATGATTATCATATTGGACTTATATATAAAAAACTAATAACATTATATAAATTTAATTTTATAAAAGATTTTAACTTGAATAATATATTCTCTGCTTAATAATGCTTTCAACTCATGAGTAATAAATATAATAAAGTTTAGAAATTTAAGACTGAAATGTTTGTCCCCTGCTATGTCTTAACTATTAGAGTTACACTCTATTAGAGGGGAAAGAAAGAAAACAGAACAATAGTCTAACCTCCTGATGAAAGGTAACTTCTAGTTTTCTGTATTTCCTACAAATGAACATTACCAGGGATCTCAAACATATCTAATTTCTAATGCCATAATCCGTATTTAAATAGTGACACTAAGCAACACAGAAAAGCAGATTGCATTTGGTAAGGCAGTATTAAAATATTAATCTAGGAACACGAGTTAAAATTTCACTGGGTTTGGAAATAGAGATTCTTATCTTTGTAGTAACTTTCAGAGGCACGTAAAAAAGGAAAGAATCACTCAGTAACTTTGACTTCTACAACTTTCAATTTAATTAGTTTCATTAACTCAGATATAAGTCAGAATCACTGAGAATTTCTTGAAAATATATCATTACATGGAGAAATGCTTGTTGAAATGGAAAGAAGTGCACAAAATACTAATGATGCTAGAACAAAGTTTTGTAGTTTTCTTTTCAGAAAAGCAAAACAAAAAAGTCAGAATAATACAAAAATAGAGATAATGAAATTACTACAATAAGGTAAAACTAAATGTTACTACTTTCTGCCTCCAAAACACTATTATAAATAAAGGAATAATATATTTGAAACTTTAGGCGGAAATAAAAAAGCCAAATAACTTCAACAACCAGGATTTAGGAAATTTGACTGGCAAGATTCACAATGACAATTTACAGAAAATAAGAGATAAAAACTTTCTTCATTCACTGTGAAGTGATTCTGACAAATGATCCAATACTATTCAATCTGTACAGAAAACAATGAGCCAAAAAGCTTAGCTGTAGTGAAAATTAATGAAGTGACTATTGGCTGTTTCCACCCATATTTAAATGTTATTTACTTCAACTCTGGCATTCTTTTGTTCATCGTTATACTTGATATGGGTTGATCAACATGATGGTATATGGAATATAAGCAATTTGAAAATCTATGACATATATTCTTAAAAATCTGAGATTCACTTGGACAAACTAATAAGGAATAAAATTGAAAGTTATGCATTGGACATAATTAGTGTCTGAAGATACTCTATGCACTTTAGTGAAGAGTCTTGTGTGTCCTTAGGATTTTGATTGGAATGGCTAACCCAGAAGGATTTAGAAGCATTATTCAGATAGAAAATAAAATGAGTCAACTCAATGGGAAAAAGTACCCACCTGGAACAAGACATTGGTTAGGTACAATTTTAAAAGTATATGTATATACTTTTAAAATATACTTTTATGTGCCTCTGAAAGTTACTACAAAGATAAGAATCTCTATTTCCATATATATATACACATATATATATATATATGGGTGTATGTGTGTGTGGGTGTGTGGGTGGGTGTGTATACACACACACATATATATATGTATACATAACTCTGTTATCCAAGCTGGAGTACAATGGCACAATCTTGCTCACTGCAACCTCCGCCTCCTAGGTTCAAGCAATTCTCCTGCCTTGGCATCCCAAGTAGCTGGGATTACAGGTGCCCACCACCGTGCCTGGCTAATTTTTTTCTGTATTTTTGGTAGAGATGAGGTTTCATCATGTTGGCCAGGCTGGTCTCAAACTCTTGACCTCAGGAGATCCAGCCACCTCAGCCTCCCAAAGTGCTAGGATTACAGGCATAAGCCATCACACCTGGCGTTAAAAGTATATTTCTTAGTCAAATTCACCCTCATGAACTTAAAATGGAAGGATTAGTGCATTATTTGATTAATTAACGGATTTATTCTGTCTTTTGTTGTATTAAATAGTTTACTTTTGAGACTTCTGGTTTCTGGCCCAGCATGAAAGGAGCTTAGAAGTGTACCCTAAAAATAAAAAAATTTAAAAAAATTTAAAAAAAGTTAAATGAGCTGAAAAATCAACAACTCCTTCTCTTTTTGAAGTGAGATCACAGGGCAAGCCCCTGCTCCCAAAATTGGAGAGACAGGCAAATATAGAGAATCCCATCTTTCTAGAGCAGAAACATCTGTGAGATTCAGTGCTAGCTTAGGAAAATATAAACTGTAATTGATGAAATGCTGGAGGCTCAGTGTAGACAATTTTGAGAGTTAAAAATTCCAGGGGACCCAGTCATGGGGAGGCCCTCACACATGTGTAGGTGTTACTTCCAGGAGCTCTACCAGGTGCTCACAGTGAATATCTGAGAAAAATTCCTTCCCACCTCAGGCAAGGAGAGTGCAACACTGAACATTTTGAAATATGCTGGGCCAGAAACCAGAAATCAACATGAGATTTGAAGAAGACAAATAACTAAACCATACAATTCTGCCTCTATCTCCTAAAAATCTTATGTCTTTCTCACACTGCAAAATATAATTATCCTGTGCCAATAGTCTTTAAAAAGCTTTAACTCATTCCAGCATCAAGGACAAAGCTCTAAGTCTCATCTGAGACTCATCTCTTTCCACTTATGAGCCCGTAAAATTAAAACAAATTATTTACTTTCAAGATACAATGGAGGTATAGGCATTGGGTAGACATTCCAATTCCAAAAGGGAGAAGTCAGCAAAAAGAAAGAGGCTACAGTTTCCAAGTTTCCATGCAAGTCTGAAATACAGTAGGTAGTCATTACATCTCAGAGCTCCAAAATAATCTCCTTTTACTCCATGTGCCACATCCAGAGTACACTGGTACAAAGGGCGGACTTTCAAGGCCTTGGATGACTCTGCCCCTGTGGCACTGCAGGGAGCAGCCCCTGTGACTGCTTTTACAAGTTGGAGTTGAGCAGCTCTGTCTTTTCCAGGCTCAGAATACAAGCTCTTGGTGGATCTACCATTATAGTTCCTGGAAGGTGGCAGCCCTATTCCCATAGCTGCAATAGGTAGTGCTCTGGTGTGGACTGTATGTGAGGGCTCCACATCCACATTCCCCTCCTCACTGCACTAGTAGAGCTTCTCTGCAGAGGCTCTGCCCCTACAGCAATGCTTTGCATCCTCCAAAATCTAGGGGAAAGTTGCCAAGTCTCCTTCCCTTTTGCACTCTGCGTGCCTGTGGGCTTAATGACATGTAGAAGTTACCAAGTCTTGTGCTTGCTTCGGCAGCACATATGCAAAAATTGCAATGATACAGAGAAGATTAGCATGGCCCCTGCGCAAGGATGACACACAAATTCGTGAAGCGTTCCATATTTTTAAATCATCAAAGATGAAAAGAGACAAAGAAGGCCATTACATAGTGGTAAAGGGATCAATTCATCAGGAAGAGCTAACTACCCTAAATACATGTGCACCCAATACAGGAGCACCCAGATTCATAAAGCAAGTCCTTAGAGATTTAGAAAGAGACTTAGACTCCCATACAATAATAAAGGAAGACTTTAACAACCCACTGTCAACATTAGACAGGTCTACGAGACAGAATGTTAACAAGGATATCGAGGATTGAACTCAACTCTGCACCGACTGGACCTAATAGACATCTACAGAACTCTCCACCCCAAATCAACAGAATATACATTCTTCTCAGCACCACATCGCACTTATTCCA